>NC_048226.1:82047703-82243657 GCF_002007445.2 Ailuropoda melanoleuca
GTTACCATACATACAATTTTTTTCTTATGATGAGAACTTTTAAGATCTATTCTCTTAGCAACTTTCAAATATGCAGTACAGTATCATTAACTCTAGGTACCATGCTGTACCTTGACTTATTTCTGAGTAATATTTTCTAATTATTTGATTACTAAAAGCTGTAATGAAGAATCTTCCCCATTTTTCTACTCAGATGCATATTTAGTGTTTCAACTTAATGCCTTNAAGAATCTTCCCCATTTTTCTACTCAGATGCATATTTAGTGTTTCAACTTAATGCCTTGAATCACTAAAAGAAAACCTTGATGAACTTTCTTGAGAAACAGTGTACCCAGAAACCTTGAAACATTTTTTAAATTAATGTAGAATTAACTAGAAAACTCTCAAAAATCCCTGCTTTTTTTTTTTTTTTAAATTGACTTGTTCTCATTTTAGAGAGAGAGAGAGGAAGAGAGAGTCCTTGAGCAAGGGAGAGGGAGAGGAAGAGAAGCAGGCTCCCCTCTGAGCAGAACCCACCACGGGGCTTGATTTCATGACCCTGAGATCACAACCTAAGCCAAAACCAAGAGCTGGATGCTTAACCGACTGAGAAATCCAGGTGCCTCTGTTGAAGATCTTTTGAAAAGACATCACCCGCTTTCCCCCTTCCTGGTGAAGTTGCTAACAGGCGGAACAAGTAAACAGAGCATTACCATTCTTTGAGGGTGGAGCTTCCTTGAGGCTGTGGAGGCATAGGTTTCATGATAGGACACAATATCGATGCGGATGAAAGACATTTCTGACCACTGGGAACTATTTTTATGTTGCTCCTTGCCTATTTGAGGATGAGCCAAAGTTGCAAATATAGTTGGTTTGTGATCATTACTTAAGGTATTTTCTGTGTCCTGCTTATTTATGTTATACTCCTGATATGATAGAGAGAAGGCTTCATGATCGGCCTCATCTTACTCTTCTGGCCTTGACTTTTCTTGGCAATTCCTCCAACCTCCTGATTCTCATCCAGTCTGAATTAATAGCCCTCTATCTTTGTATTCTCCTAGAATCCTGGGAGCTACCAGCACAGATTTATCACAGTGCCATCAGTGGAAATGTGTCAAATTTCATAAACTGCCTCTTTCTGGAAGCAGGTTGGGTATCAGTGATGAATAGGTATCAGTGTGGAGCATAAACATCACCAGGAGCTCACAATTTTATGCATTTCTTTGATAAAAATTTACCAAATGATATTTGACTTTAAACTTCCAAGTCACATTCCAAATTATGGAATGTTCAGTTCTACCTTCCAGGCCCCATTCCTACAACATGCTCACCAAGAAGATATTTCTCAAAATAATCATCAAATAAACACACACAGTTTTCACATGCATATTGGGTGTTTGCCCAATATTCTCTTGATTCAATATCTTTTTCTTTGGAGTAAGTCTATAAGAAACAAAAGTTAGGTATAAATTTTAACCAAAGGTACTTTAAAATACACATCCAGAGAAGGAAGAGTTATGTGCAATATTAGCCATTTCATTATAATATATTTGAGCAACCTTAGAACCAATGAGGTCCTCTCAGGTTGGTTTTTGCCTCTAAAGTAAACCATTACCAGCAGCCAGGAAGGGGCTCTGCAATCTGGGAGGCTCAGACCATTTTTGTTCATGACCTGTTCTCTTCTTTCCTATGCCCTCTGTCTGTATCTGGCTAAATGTGAGAAATTTGAAGCGATCTTACTGTATATGATGGGAGGGAGAAGACCACTGAGAGAGGAAGGAGAACTGGCTCTGCATACTCAAGTGCACTGAAATGTAGCTTCTATAGAAATAACAAAAATCAAATAAAAATGCTCAAGTGTGTGTGCTATTTACTTATTTGAAATTATCTGCTAAAAGATGTTAGGTTAAAAATTAACGAAGTGAACAATGTTCAATCTATATTCAACCAGCATGCACTTACTAATCCATTTTACTAATAAAATATTTTGATAATTTAAAAACATAAATTATTATTAATGTTATTTGTATTTGCTCTTACAGCATTCATTTATCTAATGATTATTTCATACACTCGTATCTTACCCTTCACAAAACACCCAGTGAATGCTATTGCTGTAAATTAGGTAGTCAATTAATTACAGGTGTTATTATTTCAAAGTTTTTGGGGAAAAGAGTATTAAGAGTATAAAATGATAGAATCCGTAAAATTATTATTTGTACTTGGGGGAAAACATTTTAAATATTCAGTTCTATTATCACATTAGGCTAGATGGTAAGTCTTGTTCAATATCATGCAATTAACAGGTAGCCGGCTAAGCAGGGGCTCAAATCCACGTGTCTCCAAAATCAACTCTTCTAGTTATTATGTCAGTGGTACCCCAGTCTTGGTGGAAGTACACAAGGGTTGGAGTAGTGTTGTCAGCATAAGAAGAACATAAGAAGTCTGTTGAGCAGACTCATGACAAGGAAGGGAAAGAGAGATCAGGAAACTCTCTTAGACTTGAAACATGGCCTTAGGACTTTGAAGGTCAAAAGTCTAGCAGTCTAGAAAAAGTGGATACCTCTCTAGTGTTAGGAAACTAGTTGACCAAATCAATAACACCAATGGTGAAATAAATATCAGATGTCAGCAGAATGAGGCTAGAGGTGAGGAACATAGCCATAATTCTAATCATGGTTCAGAGATGATGTAATGAGGAGCTGAATTGTAGTAGCAGAAGGCTCTGAAAGGAGGGCTCAGGCTGGATGCAGAAGCAATGGGTTGGAAGGAGCTCTGCAGCTAGAATTCCTGTTCCAATCCGAGATTTGGGCCCTGCCATATTTATAATGTAAGGCAAGTTACTTAGCCATCCTAAGCCTCAGTTTTCCTCTCACTAAAACATAATAGTCTGGCTTATAAGGGCTACTGAGAGATTAAATGATGTGCAACGAGTGTGAAGAGCTTAGTACAGTGCCTGGCACATAGCGCAAGTTCAATACATGGCAGTGAATGCTGAGAGGGAGGAACAGGAGGAAGGAGGGCTTGATGCAGGATGATGTGGATGATGGTGGTACCATTGAGAAAACCTGAAAACTCATCAAGTGGATTTGGATGATTCTGATGCAAGATGTTTAATAAAAGCAGCTGATAATGATGCTTTGGGGTATGAAATAGTGAAAGTAAGTCTTTAAGGTGGTATGGTAAGTGTCTAACACTGTCTTGGGGCAGTTGCAGTATCTTTTATTTTTCCGGACAGCAGGGGGCTCCCAGGTACTGGGAAGCAGGAAGCAAGTCTATTGTTTTCTTGTACTTGGCTCAGTTAACTTTCTTACTGCTGGCAAAAGTGAGCTGGCCTCATCTGATGCCATGGTTAAAAAGAAGTTGTGTAATTCTAGAATCATAAATGCATAACTTTCTCTATTAGGTACCTGACATCCAATGAACCGTATAGAGCTGGAATGTATCTCAGTCTGTAGTTTAACATCCACCCATCTAACCATTGATCCATCCAACTATTGATCCACCCATCAATTGATCCATCCATCCATCCATCCATCCATCCTTCCCATAGCATTTATGGAACAGTGGGCTAGACCCCATGAATAAGAGAAGATGCCTGCACCAGAAACGCACAGGTTGAAGGGGGGAAAACAAAGGAACAGAGTCTAGCATAAAAAGGAGTAAGAGCTGAAGTTGCAGATACAGCAGTGGGAACACATAAGAGGGAGGCTGTAATCCTGCCTATAGGGAATTTGAGGACAACTCATCCTAAGAGCTGGGCAAGGTGAGAAGGGCATTCCACACATAGGAACAGCACATGCTCAAAGGTGTGGAGGAAAGAAAATGTGTGAGAAATGCTCTAGGAGCAGCAAATGTAGTTTGTAGAAAATGAACAAACAGGATAAAGAGAAGTCAAAATTCAAGTGATAAAGAAGACATGTCTGTATATTTCTAGTTCCCTACGACCTTTACTGTTTTACAGAGAGCTAGGGTTAACAGCTATGGGTCACTAAATCACTGGTTGTGCAATTCTAGATGCAGCATTTCTATCAGCGTATTTTTCTGTTACTAATTCCTTCCTCAAAGAGTCATGTCTCGGAAATCACTTTTCTCTAAATTTGATGTCACTTTTTTAAATTTAATATATTTTTCTGTAATTAATAAAGGAAAGCTTTTAAAAAGTAGGTATCTATATAGTCTTACTCTAACCTTAAATAGCAAACAAGTAGTATCCACTTCAGGTTCACAATTTTCATTGTCTTGCTTCACATTGAGCGCTCACCTGTCCTAAGCAACGTGAGTGTGCCTATAAACAAAGAAATTCATAAGTCATCCAAGAAGCCAGGTCTTCGTGAAAATTTTAGTCTAATCATTAGATGAATATAAAGTAAAAGAGGGGCGCCTGGGTAGCGCAATCGTTAAGCGTCTGCCTTTGGCTCAGGGCGTGATCCTGGCGTTCCGGAATCGAGTCCCACATCGGGCTCTTCGGCTGGGAGCCTGCTTCTTCCTCTCCCTCTCCCCTGCTTTGTTCCCTCTCTCACTGGGTGTCCTCTGTCACATAAATAAATAAAATCTAAAAAAAAATAAATAAAATAAAGCAAAAGAGATGTTGTTGTTTTTATTTTACTAGTGGAGTAGTTTCAGGCACGTATGTTAATTTTGAGGATTAATATTTTTCAAGACTGGGAAATTCATTTGTTCTGCACTCTGTGTGGATTTGAAGGGATGGAAGGAAATAAAAGGTTAGTAAGGACAACCTAATTAATAATAATTTAAAAAAGCAACAGTGACTAGAAAAATGTCCACACTAGCATCTAGAGCACTGTGCCTGGAAGATAATCAGTGCTCCAAAAATACTTGAATAAATGAATGCTGAATGAATCAATGTTGATTCTCTGCCCCTTATCTCCANTGAATGAATCAATGTTGATTCTCTGCCCCTTATCTCCACAAATATTAAAGTCAGTGTGAATGGGTGCAAATGACTTTAGATGCTAGGCTGTTTCAATGTTGCATAGAAACCAAGCCCCTGCTTGATAGCCCTGGTGTTTTTTCAAAACAACAAACTGTAAGNACAAATATTAAAGTCAGTGTGAATGGGTGCAAATGACTTTAGATGCTAGGCTGTTTCAATGTTGCATAGAAATCAAGCCCCTGCTTGATAGCCCTGGTGTTTTTTCAAAACAACAAACTGTAAGTTGAAGTACAACTTGTTTCTTCTTATCTTCATGACCATTTAAAATATCAGGTTCTTTTCCTCTGTTATATGCATCACCATTTCTTAGGTGTTTTTCTATTCTGTGTTTGCCAGAAGTAGTCAATGTGGTTATAACTCTGTTAACTCTTCCTTTAACAGAGGGATTTCATAAAAAGTAATACTGACGTGTAAATCAAGTGTAAGAAGTAATGCTCTTCATTTCTTCATTCAATGGGGGAAAAGAGTGACTATCAGAATTCTTTTAGAAATTCTGATTCTCTTTCTGATCAACTCAATAGAGTGAGATGGAAGTGGTCTTCTGGTAGAAGAAATGGCCTTTTCCTGCCTGATGGAGAAACAGAGAATGTTTATGTGTTCCCAATAAAACCTACTTTGTTCTATTGGTATATGAGCATTGCTAGGTAAGTTGTAGTTAAATGTCACCTTGTTTTTCCTACTAGAAACTTAATGTTATATTTTTAACATTTAGTATTAATGCTATTTAATTTTAATTTAATGTATAGTGTTGTACTGATGAAAAGGAATACTTTTTTGTTTAAAATCTTATGTTTAGGGTTGTATAATTTGATATTACTTCTCAATCAGGATAGATTCTATAAAGAATATAATAAAAAAAGAAAGAAGTTATGTTTCCCTCTCTATGCAGAGCTTTATGAAGAGAATCTCAGGTCTTGGGGTTCACCAACTCCTTTTGATAAATGGTAAAGGAGCATTATGAAAATGTTCTTGTGCAGACAGACATATGGAGTATATGTGGTATTCTTTAAAAAAAAACATATAAATACTGTGGGTGTCTGTGTTTGGATTAAACAATGGAGCTTGGCGTTATGTAACTGAAAGTTTCTACTGGCTTCCTGTATTTATCAGTAATCCACAAGGGATGGATGCATTTATATACATTTCCTACCAAGCCCACAGCACTTTGGTTGAGTTTTCCAAGTCAGATAAACCTCTCCTGTTGTTTATATTGGTGTGTATGCCAAAGAGGAGTGATTCAATGGAAAGGAGGTCTTGCAGCTTATAGCTGCCAAGTTTCTGGAACTTACCTATTTAAAAGATGTAAATTTGGGACCCATTCAAGAAGCAAGAAAAAAATGGATAATGAATAGCTTAAAGATTTATATTTTATGTCTAGATATAATATTTAATTAAACTCCAAAGAGAAATGACAATCAGTGAAACGTCAGAATAATGAATCTGAACTTTTAGACTATTTTGACGTAGTGCACCGATGTGTTCAGACTACTACGCAAACATTTGTTACAAGCTCCCTCCTGTATCACTGAGATAGAACTCTGTCTAAAGAAATCCCAGGGAGTTAGAATAGAATGGATTCTTTGACTTCTCTTTCTTTTTCTTCATCCCATTATTTTTATAATAGAAGTAAGGCTGCATATATTTGTTGTTAAAATTGAAACAAAGAGATATACAAATTAAAGAACAAAAGACTCCGGCCTTTGTTACCACAGCTCCTAGCCCCTAAAGGAACCACTGCTGATGATTTTGCATTTACTTATTTACACTTCCCTTTAATACATATGAAAACGCATCTACTCATAATTTATTTAAAAAAAAGGTATCATATGACACATATTCCACAGTTTACTTTTCTCTTTTGATGTTATGAACTTCTCACCATGTTAGCACATAGATCTATCTTTTAAAAATTTGAGTCTATGGAATTCTGAATATACTGTATTATGAATACCATAATTAATTAACTATTTCTCTCCATTGGGTTAGTTAGGAATTACTTCTGCTATTAGCATCAAAGACTCAAAAAAGAAGTGTCACAAAAACATTAGAAATTTTATCTTTCTCATAACAAAGGCTGAGCAGTCCTGGGGAGGTGTGATGACTCCATGATGTCTTTAGGAATAGAATGCCTTTAGTGTTCGGATACTGAGTGTGGCACCCATCCTCAAAGTAATATTATGGTCCCAAAATATCTGTTGGAGCTCTAGCAATCAAATCTTTATTATAGGTGGGAAGAAGTGGAAGGCAAGGAACAAAAGTTATATGCTAGGAACGTCAGTCCATTTTTCAAAAAACTCTTATACAAGTTTCCCTAACAATTTCTGCTTATATATCATTGTTCAAATCTTAACACATAGCCATCCCTTTCTACAAGGACTTAAGGGAAATGTATTTAGGGGGTCGTGTGGACACATCCAACAATCAGGATCTTTCAGTAAGGAAGAAGGGGAGAATGAAGGTTGAGTGGGTACCTAAGCAATTTCTACCACACTTATTATTAGTTTATAATTTTTGCTATAGCAAATGGAGCTGCAAAGAAAATCCATAAGCATATTTCTTTTTATGGTATTTACTTCATTTTTTCCCTGTAACTCCTGTTTTTGACTGATTCTATTAACTATTTTCCATTATGTTCTATCCTTTGTTTAAAACTTTGCCCATTTTTCTTCTGCTTTTGTTCAAAAACACAAGTATTCTACTCTCATCTAAGTTTTACTTCCTTTCTTTCCTCTATTTAAGCTTTCCCCTATTTGGTAAAAACAGAATAATAGGTTCAGATATTGATGTTTGTACATGAACAAATGATAAATTGGAAGTGTCCCCACCTGGCCTTTGTTATTTAACTGACAGGGTAGTCCAGTGGCTGGGAGCACACACTGGGTATAACATTTTACTCTCTGATGTTCCCTGTGCCTCAATTGTTCTATCTGTAAAATGTTAATTTTGGTACTTAAGTCATAGGGTTAGTGTGAGGATTGAAAGAAAGCACTTGGAATAGTAGCTGATATGAAGTAAGTGCTGTGTCTTTACAGTTGTCAACTATTGTCTCAGTGAAGTTAAAAAAAATGTATATGTAGGATGATGGGAATGCAGGCACAAAGGGAAGGTGACTGGTGTTCAGAGTCCAGAAGAGTTTTTATGAGGAATTTGAGATGGCCAAAATGGAGTGAGTTAAAGGACTGTTGAGCAATATTGAAAAGACAGTTGAGGTTGGGAATCGTGTATTTGTGATGAACATGGGTACATGGCAGTACTTGACTGCTTAGGAACAGGAGTGAAAACAATGGACAAATAGATAAAGTAAGGGTTGGGATTGACTGGGTAGGGTTGGTAGAAGGCCAGGAGTATAGGACACTAGATGGTGCTGATTTGAGGTAGAGGAAACTTGCTATGGGGTTCTGGCTGGGAAAGGAGAAATGGGAAAGGAGAAATATGAAGGCAGGAGATGACTTCAAAAATTGATTTCTCTTGAATTGAGATGTAGGATAAATTATGGATAGAAAGAAGGATGTGGATTTTCAGAATTCAGGCTTTTAAACGTATCATTCTGAGTGATAATAAATTCTGAGTAGATTGTTGACGTGAAACAAATGCCAGAGATGAGCATCAGGGAAATAGCGAAAATCAACGATTCCACTAAGTTTAATTAAATTGGCAGTTAATGACCACCTCAGATATGCCAGTGAATGTGTTCTGTGTTCTTGTGAACAAAATTAGCACATTTCTTAACCTCAATTTACTTGCCATTTGTCAGACTGGAGGATAGACTGGTGAATGAAATATGAAGTGGAATTTACAATTACTCAAGGACACTACAGACAGACAAGAAAATGTCAGTGGGCCAAGAACCAAAGTCTGCAATGAATGTGGAGAAATGGCTTAAAAGCCAGTGCATGATAGTGACAAAGAAGATTGTATAATGGTATCTTCAAAAAGAGGTTGATGACCTCAGATTGCAGAACACTGGATGTGATACTGTGAGTTGTTAACATGTCTACCTTAATCACTAGACTCTAAATCCTTTAGGTCAGGGACTAGACCCATACATTTTTATATCCCCTTTGAAGTCTTGGCACACTGTAGTACCTAAATTAGCCTTTGAATTATCACCAAAAAAAGAAAAAAAATTTTTGATACTTAGATATACTATAGTTGACCCTTGAACAACATGAGTGTTGGGGTACCAATGCCCTGCGGAGTTGAAAATCTGCATATAAATTTTGACTTCCTCCCCCAAAACTTAACTAATGTCTATTGTTGACCAGAAGCCTTACTGATAACATAGTCAACTAACACATATTTTGTATGCTTTATGTATTATATATTGTATTCTTACAATAAAGTAAGCTAGAGAAAGAATGTTATTGAGAAAATCATGGGACACTGGGTGGCTCAGTCTGTTAGGCATCTGCCTTCAGCTCAGGTCATGATCACAGGGTTCCTGGATCGACTCCCATGTCTGGCTTCCTGCTCAGTGGTAAGTCTGCTTCTCCCTCTTCCTCTGCCCCTCCCCCTGCTCATTCTCTCTCTCTCTCTCTCAAATAAGTACAATCTTAAAAAAAAAAGAAATTCATAATGAAGAGAAAATACATTTACAGTACTGTACTGTATTTACTGAAGAAAATCTGCATATAACCATGCAGTTCAAACCATTGTTTGAACCACCCATGTTTTTCAAGGGTCAACTGTATATTAATTATTTGTTTCTATGTATCTTAAATTATATTAAAACTTAGAAGCTTAGGTGATGTCAGCAAGATGACAGAATAGGAGATTGTCCTTGTCCCCTGCAGAAACAAAATCATCAAGGAATGGAATACCTTTATAAGAGTTCTGAAATCCAAGTAAGAGGTTATAGCACCCTAGTGGAAGACAGAAATGAGAAAAGACGCCTTTAAAGGGTTCACTTTTTCCATAACACCCTTCTCTGAAGCCAGCACAGCACAGGGTCAAGTGAGATTCCCTCAGTCCATGAATTTTCCCATGAGAGAAGAAGAGAGTAAAGTGAATGTTCAACTTCTCTAGCATTTTAGAGCACTACCTGAGTACTGCACTTCTGTCACACCTCACCCAGAACATGGAGGGAATTGGCATGGCTAGGTTGAACTGGGGTTAGCTAAGAACAAAAATAAAGGGCAGAGTCTCTCAACAACTGATGTGAAGATTTCAGCAGCTAACCTGTGGCCCCAGGCAGCTTGTTCAACTTTTGACCTTGCCATTTAGAATCTCTGGTTGAGCTGACTGGTGAAGGGCTTTCCTTGCCACAACCAGTCAGTAAAGACCTGGAAGAGGTGACTATTCCTTTAAATGTGCAAACATCAATGCAAGGCTAAAAGTATCATGAAGAATCAGAGAAACATGACACTACCAACAAAACAAAATAAAGCTCCAGTAACCAACCCACAAGAGATGGAAATCTACAAACTATCTGACAAAAAATTCAAAATACATTCTTTTTTTTTTAAGATTTTATTTATTTATTTGACAGAGAGAGAGAGACAGCCAGTGAGAGAGGGAACACAAGCAGGGGGAGTGGGAGAGGAAGAAGTAGGCTTTCCAGTGAAGCAGGGAGCCCAATGCGGGGCTCGATCCCAGGACCCTGGGATCACGCCCCGAGCCGAAGGCAGACGCTTAATGACTGAGCCACCCAGGCGCCCCTCAAAATACATTCTTAAAGTAGCTCAGTAAGTTACAAGACAAAACAAGTAAGTGAAAACAGGAAAGAAACACATGAACAAAATGAGAAGTTCGGTGAAGATATAGACACCATAAAAAAGACCCAAACAGAAATTCTGGAGCTGAAGAATATAATGATTGAACTGAAAAAATGCAATAGAGATTTTTAATGGCAGGTTGGATCAATCAGAAGAAAGAAACAGCCAGCTCAAAACAAGTTATTTGAAATTATCCAGTCAGAAGAACAAAAAAGAAAAAGAATAAAGAAGAGTAAAGAAACCCTATGGAAGTTATAGGACAATACCAAAAGACTCAAAATGCCTATTATGGGATTCCCAGAAGGTGAAGAGAAAGGGGCAAAAAGCTTATTTTTTAAAAAATAATGGCTGAAGACCACAAACTCTGAGCAGGGAAATAGTCATTTGTATTCATGAAGCAGAAAAGTTCCAAATAGGTTGAACCTAAAGAGGCCTACAATGAGAAACATTATAGCAAATGCTGTCAGAAATTGAAGACAAAGAATTTCAAAAGCAGCCAGGGGAAAAATACTAGTCACATACAAGGGAATCCTTATAAGACTATAAGCAGATTTCTCAGTAGAAACTTTGAAGGCCCGGAAAGAATGAGATGATATATTCAAAGTGCTGAAAGAAAGTAACTACTATACCCAACAAAACTCTCTTTTAAAAATGAAGGAGTGATAAAAACTTCCCTAGGCAAACAATCTGAGGAGGTTCATCACCACAAGACCTGCCTTACAAGAAGTGATGTTAACAAGAATGTTAAATGACAACATGAAAGCTTATGAAAGTATAAATCTTCCTGGTAAAGGTAAATATATAGAAAAAATACAGAATAATGTAATTGTGTAATAGTGGTGTGTAAATAACTTTTAACACTAGTATAAAAGCTAAAAGACAAAATATTAAGAATATCTATAACCACAATTTGTTGATTGATACACAATACAAAAAGAATAAATTATTACATTAATAACATAAAGTATGTGTGTGGTGAAGTAAAAGTGTAGTGTTTTATGTATATAACTGAAGTTGTTATCAGATTAAAATAGATTGTTATAACAACCAAAAGTTTTATGCAAGCCTTTGATAACCACAAAGAAAAAAACCTATATAGACACAAAAGAGATAAGGGGAAAAATCAAAGTATAGCACAACAAAAATAATCATAAAGGAAGACAGCAAAAAAAATAAGAACAAAAGAACTACAAAACAAACAAAAAACAATGAACAAAATAGCAATAGTAACTCCTTACCAATCAATAACTACTTTATATGTACGTGGATTAAACTCACCAATCAAAAGATATAGAATGGATGAATGGATCAAAAAACAAGATCTGAATTATATCCAATCTAGGAAAGACTCATTCTAGATTTAAGGACACGTATACACTGAAAGTAAAGGGATAGAAAAAGATATTCCATGCAAATGATAAGCAAAATAGAGCAGGAATGGCTATGCTTATATCAGACAAAATAGACTTTAAGTCAAAAGCTGTCACAAGAGACAAAGAGGTCATCACTTAGTGNGGTCATCACTCAGTGATAAAAGAGTCAATCCAAGAGGAATATGTAACACTTATAGATATGTATAAATCCAACATCAGAGCACCTAACTACTTAAAGCAAACACTGACAGATCTGAAAGGAGAAACAGGAACATAACAATAGCAACAGAACTGACCAGCACAATAGGCCAAATGGACCTAACAGACATACAGGAAGCATTCTAAATATATATTCTTCTCAAGCTCATGTAGAATATTCTTTAGAATAGATCACGTACTAGGATATAAAACAAGACAACAAATTTAAGAGTATTGAAATCATTCCAAGTATCTTTTATGATCACAATGGAATGAAACTAGAAATTTTAAAAAAATAGGAAAATGGAAAAATTCACAAACACATAGAAATTAACACACTCTTGAATAGCCAATGGGTCCCACATCAAGCTCCTCCGCTAGGAGCCTGCTTCTTCCTCTCCCACTCACCCTGCTTGTGTTCCCTCTCTCGCTGGCTGTCTCAAATAAATAAATAAATCTTAAAAAAAAAAAAGAAAAAAAAGAACAAATAGAAAACCAAAACAGAGCAATAATAAAGATGAAGATTGAATTAGTAATAAAAAACCTCCCAAGAAAGAAAAGCCCAGATCATATGGCTTTACAAGTGAATTCCACTAAACGTTTAAAGAAGAATTAATACCAATCTTTCTTAAACTCTTACAAAATATAGAAGAAAAAGGACCACTTCAAAACTCATTTTATGAGGTCAGAATCACCCTCATATCAAACCAGACACCACATGAAAAGAAACTTATAGGCCAATATCCCTGATTAACCTGCATACAAAAATCCTCAAGAAAATATTGGCAAGGGGAATTAAACAGCATATTAAAAGGATTATATACCATGACCAAGTAGATGCATCCCTGGGAAGCAAGGATGGTTCAATATATGCAAATTAATCAATATGATACACTACACTGATAGAATGAGGGATAAACATCACATGATCATTTTAATAATGATGTCATGCAGTAAAAGCATGACAAAATTTAAAACATTTCCATGATAAAAGCTCTCAACAAATCAGGTATAGAAGGAACTTTCCTAAACATAATAAAGGCCATATATAAAAGCCCACAGCAAACATGATACTCAATGGTGAAAAGTTGATTACTTTCTTACAGGATGTGGAACATGGCAGGGATGTCCATTCCCACCACTTCTATTCAACATCATACTGGAAGTCCTAGCCAGAGAAATTAGGTGAGAAGAAGAAAGAAAATTATCCAAATTGGAAAGGAAGAAGTAAAATTATCTGTTTGCACAGGACATGATCCTATACATAGAAACCCTAAGGACTCCATAAACACACATAAAACAACTCAAATCAATAAATGAATTCAGCGAAGTTTCAGGATACAAAATCAACATAGAAAGATCAGTTGAATTTCTACACAGTAACAATGCACTATCTGAAAGAGATATTTGGAAGACAATATCATTTATAATAACATCAAAACTTAAAGAAAATTCTTAGGAATAAACTTAAGCAAGGAGGTGAATATCTGTACAATGAAAAATATAAAACACTGATGAAAGTACTAAAGCACACAGAAATAAAGGGAAAGTAATTCTTCATTTATGGATTGGAAGAATTAGTATGTTTAAAATGTTCATACCACCTAAAATGATCTATAGATTCAATTTGATCTTTATCAAAATCCCAAGGGCATCCACAACTATATGATCAGTTAATCTTCAACAAAGCAGGGAAGAATATTCAGTGGGAAAAAGATAGTCTCTTCAATAAATGGTGTTGGGAAAACTGGAAAACAACATGCAAAATAATGAAAATGACCACTTTCTTACACCATACACAAAAATAAATTCAAAATAGATCAAAGACCTAAATGTGAGACTTGAAACCATTAAAATCCTGGAGGAAAATACAGGCAGTAACCTCTTTGACATTAGCCATAGAACTTCTTTCTAGATATGTATCTGGAGGCAAGGGAAACAAAAGCTAAAATAAACTATTAGGACTTCATCAAAATAATAAGCTTCTGCACAACAAAGGAAACAATCAACAAAACTAAAAGGCAGCCTATGGAATGAGAGAAGATATTTGCAAATGAAGGGTTAGTATCCAAAATATATAAAGAACTTATAAAACATAACACCCAAAAAACAAACAATCCAATTAAAAAATGGGCAGAAGACATGGATAGATATTTTTCCAAAGAAGACATACAGATGGCCAACAGACACATGAAATGATGCTCAACATTTTTGGAGAAAGGGGAACCTCTTGTACTATTGGTGGGAATGCAAACTGGTGCAGCCACTCACAGTATGGAGGTTCCTTAAAATGTTAAAGATAGAACTACCTTACGATCCAGCAATTGCACGACTAGGTATTTACCAAAAGAATACAAAAATGTTAATTCAAAGAGATATATGCACCCCAATGTTTATATTATCTATAATAGCCAAATTGTGGAAAGAGCCCAAATGTCCATCAACTGATGAATGGATAAAGAAGATGTGGTATATGTATATACAATGGAATATTATTCAGCTATAAAAAAGAATGAAATCTTGCCATTTGCTACAACAGGGATGGAGCTAGAGTGCATTATCCTAAGTGAAATAAGTCAGTCGGAGAAAGACAAATACCATATGATTTCACTCATATGTGGAATTTAAGAAATAAAACAAATGAACAAAAGGAAAAAAAAAGAGAGGGAGGCAAACCAGGACTCTCAATGTGGAGAAAAAAACTCATGAATTTAAGAAAGAAAGAAACAAACAAAAAACAAAGAGGAGAAAGAAAGAGAGAGATAAACCAAGACACAGACTCTTGACTATAGAGAACAAACTGATAGTCACCAGAGGGGAAGGGTTGGGGGATGGGTTAAATAGGTGATGGGGATTAAGGAGTATACTTGCTATGATGATCACCAGTGTTGTATGGAAGTGCTGAATTATTACATTGTACACCTGGAACTACTATTGCACTATGTTAGCTAATTGAAATTTAAATAAAAACTAAAAACCCACACAAACTCCCCCAAATCCTAACGGTATTTTTTACAAGAAAAAAATTTCTAACATTCTTATGTAATCACAAAGGATCCAAAATAGTCAAAGCAATTTTGAGCAATAAAACAAAACTGGAGGCATTTTTCCTGATATTGAAGCATACTATAAAGTACAGTAATCAAAACAGCATGACACTGGAATAAAAACAGACATATACATTGATGGAACAGATAGAGAGCCTAGAAATAAACATGTATATAACTATCAACCTATCTTCAAGAAGGGAGCCAAGAATACATAATAGAGAAGGGATAATTTCTCCAATAAATGGTGTTGGGAAAAGTGGATATTCACATGTGAAAAAAGAAAATTGGACTCTTATACCATACACAAAAATTAATTCAAAATAGATTAAAGACTTAAGTGTTAGACCTGAGACCACAAAACTCAGAAGAAAACATAGGGGAAAAGCTTCTTGACATTGGTCTTGGCAATGATTTCTTGGATATTACACCAGAAACATTGGCAAGAAAACCAAAAACAGACAAGTGGGATTACATCAAACGGAAAAACTTCTACAAGGCAAAGAAAACAATCAACAGTATGTAAAGACCATATGCAAAAACCTAAGGGATCAGAGAAAATATCTGCAAACTATCCATTTTATAGAGGATTAATATTGAAAAAATATAAGGAACTTACAACTCAACAGCAAAAACTCAAATAGCCTAATTAAAAATATAAACAAAGGAACTGAATAGACATTTCTTCAAAGATGACATTCAAACGACCAAGTATACGAAAGGTGCTCAACATCACTAAAAATTAGGGAAATGCAAACCAAAACCACAATGGGACATCACCTCACACCTGTTAGGATGGCTATTATCAAAACAAAACAAAACAAAACAAAACAAAACAAAACAATACAAAACAAAGATAGCAAGTGTTGGCAAGAATGTTGAGAAAAGGGAACCCTTGTACTGTTGGTGGGTATATAAATTATTAAAACCATTATGGAAAAACAGTATGGAGGTTCCTCAAAAAGTAAAAATAGAACTACCATGTGATCCAGCAATCCCACTTCTGGGTATATATGCAAAGGCATTTAAAATAGGATCTCAAAGTGATATAGGCACTCCCAGGTTCACTGCAGCATTTTTCACAATAGCTAAAACATGGCAGCAACCCTCATGTCCATTAATAGATAAAAAAAAAAATGTAGTACACACACACACTCATTCACTGGAATATTATTCAGCCATGAGAAGAAAATCCTTCCATTTGTCAACACAATGAACCTAGAGGACGTCATGCTAAGTGAAATAAACCAGAAACAGAAGGATATATTCTACATAATACCACTTACATGAAGAATCTAAAATAGTCAAATTCATAAAAGCAGAGAGTATAGTGGTGGTTTTCAAGGTCTGGAGGAAGGGGCAATGCAGAGATATTAATCAAAGTATACAAAGTTTCAGTTATATAAGATGAATAAATCCTCAAGAGTCTATAGTTAACAATCTTGTATGATACACTTAAAATTTTGCTAAGAGAGTAGATCTTAAGTGTTCTTATCACAAATAATAATAAATAAAGAGGAAAGGAGTAAATTTTGGGAGGTCATGGATATGTTTATGGCATAGGTTGGGGTGATGGTCTCATGCATGTATACTTAAGTCCAAACTCATCAAGTCGTACACATTAAATATGTTCAGCTTTTTGTATGTCAGTTGCATCTCAATAAAGTTTTTTTTTAATAAAAAAAGTTAAAATAAAACTTACAAATTTAAAATAACAAATATTTATTATCTCAAAATCTCTGTGTTCAGGAATCTGGTAGTGTCTCTTAAGGATGCAATCAAGGTGTTGAGTGGGGCTGCAATGCCATTTGATGGCTTGACTGAGGAAGGATTCTCATTCACATTTACATGGTTGTGCCAAGATTCAGTTCCTCATGGCTGTTCAATTGAGGGCTTCACTTCTTTGCTGGCTGCTGATAGGGGCCTCCCTTTATTATTTGCTACATGGGCCTCCTCATTTGTCAGTTCACAGCAAAACAGCTGGCTTTCTGCAAAAGAAGCAAGCAAGAAAGGAGTGAGCAAGATGAAATTCAGTCTTTCTGTAGCATAATCTTAAAAATGACATCCCATTCCAAGGGACCATTTTAAAGGCTGCCTACTTCAAATACTAAACCATTTTCTGGCAATTACCACCATTTCAATTTAAATTGTGTTATCAGTTACAAAAGGAACGCATTTGTTAACTTACTTCCTTGCTTGCGTGTTCTTTGAACAGTGCATTGCACTAAATATAGTTCAACAAATATATGCTGATTGGATAATATTTTGATTTTTACTGAAAAGAAGGTTAAATCTTAAGGCAGTAAAGTTTTCCAGCAGATATTGCTTCTTGAGTAAATATAACTATTCTTAGAATTGACATTCCCAAAGAAAATAGTTAACTTGCGTATCTTATGCTAAAATATATTTATTAAAGCTGTTTGGACAAATTTGACATTTATATCTCAAAAGTCTTGAATGTCATGGTACTTAAAAGGCCCTACAGAAAAGCACCATTAAGTTTTCCAGTTTCTGTTTTTCTGGTGTCATGCTTAGTTGAATCTTAAAAGAAGGCTGTAATTGAAATGTCTTTAAGATCCAGAGCATGAAGAAGAAACATATTACTTTTTATACTTGCTGTAGAAATGAAGTTGTGATATTCTTCTCAGACTATAAACTGACAGTCTAATGTTATACAGTATCCTATATATGAGCCTTTATATATTCTCCATCAATAAAAAGCAGTTACTGTTATGTATATTTCATATATGACTTTCATAAGTCATTTAAATAATCTAAGAAAAGAGAAAATGTATTTAGACAGATACTAGACATGATTTGCACCTTACAACAAGTAGATTTTTCTCATTTGAGGCAAGTAGGCTTCTGTACATCTCTTCAGCAATTATCCAGTAAAACTTCTGTTTACCAGAATTCAGTCCTCTGGATACTTACTTTTGTNAAGTAGATTTTTCTCATTTGAGGCAAGTAGGCTTCTGTACATCTCTTCAGCAATTATCCAGTAAAACTTCTGTTTACCAGAATTCAGTCCTCTGGATACTTACTTTAGTATACTTCAGAAAAGGAAATAAATCAAAAGGTGAATCTGATATCAGGGCTTTCAAGAAAGCAAATACACTAGCCTCCTTGAATTACTACATATGTTTATTACTCAAACTACATACTCATGACAGGTCAGCTTCCCCTCCGCTCAATGATGTCTTTTTTTTTTTTTTAATAAACTAATTCTTTTTTTTTATTTGACAGAGAGAGACAGCAGCGAGAGAGGGAACACAAGCAGGGGGAGTGGGAGAGAGAGAAGCAGGCTCCTAGCAGAGGAGCCTGATGTGGGGCTCGATCCCAGAACGCTGGGATCACACCCTGAACCAAAGGCAGACGCTTAACGACTACGCCAGCCAGGCGCCCCATGCCCAATGATGTCTTTATTTCAGGACCCAGGGTGAAAGAACTGCCTGCTTTGGGACACTGATGGAAAAGAAAATGTGGCTGTGGGATGGTATCTAAAGATGTCAGTGGGAAACCACATATGTCCTTTCTACTCATAGTTTACTGGCTTAAGAAGGTCATGGCCAAGTCTAAGGCCAGTGGAGTGGAAAAATACAATCTTCCTACCACAAGAGACTGAGAATATTTTAATGATAACACAACTCACCATACATACTTAGAAGATGAGATGTGATTGAGATGATTAAACTGGTCCCATATGACCACTGACAATTTAGAATGCCATCCAACCCATTGGAATGGGCATTGTCCAACTTGACTTCACTGTTGTAGTTTAGACCTACAGTTTCCCTTGCAATCCTAGCACCAATTCTCCTGGATTTTTAGATTACATAGTATTGTGATGTTCACTGATGTAATGTACAGAAACATATCCCTATGTCAAGAGCCCCTATCATATCCCCTATGTGAGATGAAAGAATCACATTTATGAAAGTCCTACTTGGTTGAGTGCACTCTTGGGTGCTTTAGTTAATCTACTCAGCAGCCAAATGAGGAAGAAAAGATTATTCTCATTTTACTTGTGAACAAATCAACCCAGACAGCTTACACAAAGTCACATGGCCAGCAACATGTGAAACTGGGATTTGAAACCAGCATTTTGACTATAGAGTTTTGGAAAATTGAGCTGGAAAGACAATGACTACAGTTTGGACATTGCACAACTAATAAGGAATTTTTGCCAGCCATTTGCTAGCCAGAAGACAAAATGACCACATTCCCCCACAGACCTTTTAATTACTCAAGACCATAAACTGTTCACTGAAAAAATTACACGTATTTGTTTTAAGGTTCATAAGGAAAATTCCTCTCTCTGAAGCCTAGAGAAGTATTTCTTCCTTTTTGTACAGAGCACTCAGGGACATTCTGTTGCAGTGGGAACACACAGAACCCATTGCTCAAAAGACTAATCGTCAGTGGATGGTTGAAGAGGAAGCAAAGAAGTGGAATTAAGTCTAAGGTTCCCAAGGCACAGCTAAAGAACACATAGAAGAACTGGGAATTAGGTTTCCTAGGGAAAGGTGACTAGGCAGGAAAAAAGGTAGAATGAGTTGCAACAAAGGTAAATATTAACTGAAGAATTTATGTAAAGAGATTTAGAGAGACACCCAGGCTTTTGCATAAGAACTTCCAGGCTTTTATTTGGCTGATATTCTACATGAATAAGGAGTAAAATTTGTGCATTCAACCTTCTGGTGTCGAAAAAACTTAGAGAAGGTAGCCTTGTTAAACGTAAGGGTGGAAGCAGGATGACACCTGGGCTAGGGAAGAACTGGTCTAGGTAACTGGAATAAACAAAATTTTAAGTTTTAACCTCCTTTAGCTGAGTTTTAAGAATTCTGCAACTGTATATTGCTTGATGAGCTGTAAGGGAAAGAGCATAACCCTTGCAGCCACATAGATCTGGAGTCAAACCATACCTCCGCTATGTCCCTGCCTACTATATGACCTTAGGCAAGTCTCTTACCTTCTTTGAACCTCAGGTTCCCATCTCAAAACAAAACAAAACAAAACAAATCTAATGTAGAATTTTTGTGAAAATTAAATAAATTGTATACTTATCTATATCTATGTCATATCTGTGCCTATGCTGTATATACGTCCATATCTATCTATCTATATATGTATCTATATATCTGAATGTACTTGTATCTATGTCAACATCTATCTAATGTTTAAGAGATACTCTAAATATAAAGAACTCAAGGATGAGGGGAATCAGTAAGCAAGGCTGAGAAGGATGTTGGGAAAAAATTCCTTCAGAAACCACTGTCCTTCATTGCTTTTTATCCAGTGTCTTAAAGTCTGTTCTATCATATATTTTGTGTTTCTTGGTTGTTTCAGAACAGAGGATAAATCTAGTTCATGGTACTCTAGCTTTACTAGGCACAGAATTTGTGTCTTTGTATCTAATGTGTATCTCTTTTAGGAAGAATATATTTGGTTCCTGCTTTTGTTTAATCTAGTTGAACATCTCTACCTTTTAGTTGGAATATTTAGTACATTAATATTTAATGTTATTTTGATATGATCTAATTTAGATCTACCATTTTACTAGTTATTTTATGTTTGTTCCCTTGGTGTTTTGATCCTCTGTACCCCCTTTCCTGCCTCGTTCTGGATTACTTCAAAGTTTTTAGAAGAACATTTACCCACCAGCTTTTAAAAAATATACTTTATTTTTAGAGCAGTTTTAGGCTCACAGAAAAATTGAGCTAGAAGTACAGAGAGTTTCCAGTACCCTTGTCTCTCCCCACCTACATAAACACCCCACTATCAAAATCTTACACCAGAGTGGTACACTCGTTACAAATGATGAACCTATATTGACATCATTATCATCCAAAGTCCATAGTTTACTTTAGGGTTCACTCTTGGTGTTATATATTCTATGAGTTTTGACAAATGTATAATGACATGCATCCACCACTGAAGTATCATATAGAATAGTTTCACTGCCTTAAAAATCCTGTGCTCTGCCTATTCAACCCTCCCCCCTAACTCCTGGGAACTACTGATCTTTTTACTGTCTCCATAATTTTGCCTTTTCCAGGATGTCAGAGAATTGGAATTATAACAGTATGCACCCTTTTTAGATTGGCTTCTTTCAGTTAGCAATATGCATTTAAGGTTCCTCTATGTCTTTTCATGGCTTGATAGTTCATATCTCTTTAGCTGAATAATATTCCATTGCTTAGATGTACCACAGTTTATCCACTCACCTACTAAAGGATGTCATGGCTGTTTCCAAATGTGGCAATTATGATGAAAGCTGCTATAAATATTTGTGTTTGGGTTTTTATGTGGACATGTTTTTAACTCCTTTATACAAATACCAAGGAGCATGACTGCTGGATCATTTGGTAAGGGTATGCTTACTTTCTAAGAAACTACTAAACTATCTTCCAAAGTGGCTGTGCCGTTTTGTATTCCCAGCATCAATGTATGAGAATTCCTATTGTTCCACATCCTTGTCAGCATTTGGTTTTGTCAGTGTTTTAGATTTTGACCATTTTAATTGGTAGTAATGATATTTCATTATTGTTTTAGTTTGCAACTCCATAATGACATATGATGAGTATCTTTTCATATGCTTGCTTTCTGTGTATCTTTGGTGGGGTTTCCAGATCTTTTACCCATTTCTTAATTGGGTTGTTTATTTTCTTACTGTTGAGTTTTAAGAGTAGTCTGTATATTTTGGATAACAGTGTTTTATCAGATACATTTTTTTGCAAGTATTTATTCCCACTCTGTGGTCTGTCTTCTCACTTTCTTGACAGGGTGTTTCACAAAGCAGAAGTTTTTAACTTTAATATAAAGTTCAGTTTATTATTTCTTTTATGGATTGCATCTTTGGTATTGTATTTAAAAAGTCATCACCATATCCAAAATCATCCAAATTTTATCTTATCTTCTAAAAGTGTTATAGTTTTGTACTTTACATTTAGGTCTATGATCCATTTTGAATTAATTTTTGTGAATGGTGTAAGTCTATGTCTAGATTCATTCTTTTGGCATGTGGATGTTCAGTTTTTCCAGCACTATTTATTGAAAACACTGTTTTTCTCTCCATTATGTTGCTTTTGCTCTTTTGTCAAAGATCAGTTGCCTATATTTATGTGGGTATATTTATGGGGTATTTTGTCATGCTGACCTATGTGTTCATTTTTTTGCCAATACCATACCCTCTTGATTACTATAGCTTTATGTTAAGTCTTACAGACAAGGAGTGTCAATCTTCAAATTATGCTCTTCTTTAATATTATCTTGGCTATTCTGGGTATTTTGAATTTCTGTATAAACTTGAGAATCAGTTTGGTTATATCCACAAAATAACTTGCTGTTTGGGATTGCATTGACTCTATAGATCAAGTTGGGAAGAACTGATATCTTGACAATATTGAGTATTCCTATCCATGAACATGGAATATATCTCCATTTTTTCAGCTAAGTTTTGATTTTTTTCAGTTTGTTGTTTTCCCCATACAGATCTTGTACATATTTTGTTAGATTTATACCTAAGTACAATCTCTCTTTCTTTTTTGGTGCTAACGTAATAGGTAATGTGTGCTTTACATTTCAAATTACACTTGTTCATTGCTGATATATAGGAAAGTGATTAACTTGCATCCTGCAAACTTGATGTAATGTTTCTTAGTTCCAGGAGGTTTTTTGTTGATTTTTTTCAGATTTGTCTACATAGACACTCATTCTATAGGTTTCTTAGCTTTACCTCTTTGCACTACTTTTTGGTGATTGCTCTAGGCTTTAAAATATATGCTTTTAATCTTTTATAGTGCACTTAGGGTGAATACCATATCACTTCACATAAAATAAATAGCTCCATTTATCCCCAAGCCTCTTGGTAACCATCAGTTTGTTCTCTATAGTTAAGTCTGTTTCTTGGTTTTCTCCCTCTCTCTCTTGCTTTCCCTTTGCTCATTTGTTTTGTTTCTTAACTTCCACATACGAGCGAAATCATGTGGTATTTGTCTTTCTCTGACTGATTTATTTTGCTTGGCATAATACTCTCTAGCTCGCTCCATGTCATTGCAAGTGGCAAGGTTTCATTCTTTTCTTTTCTTTTCTTTTCTTTTCTTTTCTTTTCTTTTCTTTTCTTTTCTTTTCTTTCTTTCTTTTTTTTTTTTTTAAGATTTTACTTATTTATTTGACAGAGAGAGCACAAGCAGAGGGAGCAGCAGAGGGAGAAGCAGGCTCCCCACCAAGCAGAGAGCCCAATGCAGGGCTCAATCCCAAGACCCGGGGATCATGACCTAAGCCAAAGGTAGATGCTTAACCGACCAAGCCACCCAGGTGTCCCAAGATTTCTTTCTTTTTTATGGCTGAGTAATAGTCCATTGTGTGTATAGACCACATCTTCTTTACCCATTCATCAAGCAATGGACACTTGGGCTGTTTCCATAATTTGGCTGGCTGGCTCATTTGGTGGAAAATGTGACTCTTGATCTTGGGGTCATAAGCTTGAGCCCCACATTGGGTATAGAGATTACTTTAAAGTCATATGGTTTTTTTTTAAAGAGGAATGAGATCATTTATATATTTACCTGACATTTACAATTTTTCATAACCCTCATCCTGTCTATACATCTAAGTTTCCCTCTCCTATCATTTTACTTCAACCTGTGATATTTCTCCCAGTGTTTCTAGTTATGTAGATAGACTGGTAACAAATTTTCTTAATTTTCTGCTATATTGACACGTTTATTTTGCCTTTGAAAGATGTTTTTACTGGATATAGAAATATCTGTTAAATTTTTCCTTTCTGAATCTAAAAAATATTGTCCTAATATCTTCTGGCCTTCAGTTTTTCTAATAGGAAATCAGCAGTTATTTGAATTATTATTTGCATAGAAATACTGTATCATATTTTTCCAATGAAAGATTAAAAATATATCTGCAAAGTTTTTGAGACTCCATACTTCAAAATGTAGACCCTAATTCTCCTCCATTTGAATGTAGTCCAGACTAAGACTTGATTCTAACAAGCAGAGTATGGTGGAAGTGAAGCTGTGTGACTTCTAAGAGTAGGTCATTAAAATGTGCTTCAGAACACACATAAAGAGCTTCCGTCTGGCTTTCTCTTGATCTGTCTCTCTGTCTTGTTCTAATGGAGGGTGGGCACTATGTGGACACTCAAGCAGTTCTGGTAAAGGGTTCCCAAGGAGAGGGACTGAGGCTTCCCACCCACCACCAGCACCAGTGCCTGCCATGTGTGTGATCTACCTTCCAGGTAGATCTTCCAGCCCCAGTCACTTCCAGCTTCAGAGGACCATAGTTTTGGTGACATCTGACTACCATGTTATCAAAGCCCAAGTCATAACCTTAGCTGTTCTCAAATTCTTGCTCACAGAAAATGTGAGAGATAATAAACATTTCTTGTTGTTTTAAGCCAATAAATTTTGGGATAATTTATTATACAGCAATGGATAACTACATTTCCTAACTCAAATATCTCTACATGTTATAGTCACTCTAATTCACCAATGCCTCAATTCATTTCTATTAAAAATAATATAAAATTCAAGATGCACAACTGAAAAAATCAATCTATGAAAGAAAATTATTAATTTTTGGTAACACCAATCTATTTTAAAACACCATTTTGTCTTTCTGGTTTACCTTTGCAGTCTGAGCACCTTGTATAATACTTGGTATATAATAAGACATTAAATAAATATTGCTGAGTGAATGAATGCATGACCGAATTTGCTCCTCTAGGCTCTAAGCTTCGGGAGGGCAAAAACTGTTTCTTATTCATCTTTTTTATTTTCCTCACAGGTATATTGCTTGACACTGAACAGGTCCCATTCACTGTTGAATTAAATCAAACTTAACTGAAGTTCTTGTTGAAATAAACGATCTAGAAACAGAAGTGAATCTATCACCAAAACAAACAAAAAACCCCCTAAATTTATATACTCTGTCGGCTTCTTGTAGGTTTTATGGATTTTTATAATTTCCATCAATAGAACGCATCTTCAAATGTTTCTAGAGAATCTTTATGAAACAATATATAATGATAGCTTTTTTTTTTTTAAAAGATCTTATTTATTTATTTGACAGAGAGAGAGACAGCCAGTGAAAGAGGGAAAACAAGCAGGGGGAGTGGGAGAGGAAGAAGCAGGCTCCTATTGGAGGAACCTGATGTGGGGCTCGATCCCAGANAGATCTTATTTATTTATTTGACAGAGAGAGAGAGACAGCCAGTGAAAGAGGGAACACAAGCAGGGGGAGTGGGAGAGGAAGAAGCAGGCTCCTATTGGAGGAACCTGATGTGGGGCTCGATCCCAGAACGCTGGGATCATGCCCTGAGCCGAAGGCAGACGCTTAACAACTGCGCCACCCAGGCGCCCCTAATGACAGCTTTTTGATTGTGTTTAGGTTGTAAACTATTTTAAGGTGTTGAATTTGGCAAGTTAGCTACAGAGGCCTGGTAATCTGAATTCTTCCTTATCTAGCCAAGTGTTATGCCATTTTAGTAGAGCTGAATTTTATGAGCATAGGAGTTTGAGCACTCACACAACATGTAAATTGAGCAACTGCTTTCCCCTCTTGAGGAGGCAGTGTATACCTAGGTGCGTCCCAGTGGTTTACAGCATAAACCAGACTTACTAGATGCAAATCTTCACTAGACCACTTAACCAGGGTCGTGATGCTTGGCATAGAGCTTAACCTCTGCCTTAGTGCCTCATCCGTACAACGCAGAAACAAATAGTACCCACGCTGCAGGAGTGTTGTGAAGATTAAATGGGTTAGTACAAGAAAAGTGTGAGGGCACCCGGGGGGGCTCAATCAGTTAAGCAACTGACTCCTAATTTCGGCTCAGGTCATCTCAGGGTTGTGGCATTGAGCCCCACATGGGGTTCTGTGCTCAGCAGGGAGTCTGCTTCTCTCTTGTTCTCTCTCTCCCTCTGCCCTTCCCCCCACTTGTGCGCTCTGTCTCTCAAATATATAAATCTAAAAAAAGGTGCCTGGCACATAGTAAGCACAAATAAAAATTAGTTTTTTTTAAAAATATTTTATTTATTTATTTGACAGAGAGAGAGAGACAACCAGCGAGAGAGGGAACACAAGCAGGGGGAGTGGGAGAGGAAGAAGCAGGCTCCTATTGGAGGAACCTGATGTGGGGCTCGATCCCAGAACGCTGGGATCATGCCCTGAGCCGAAGGCAGACGCTTAACGACTGCGCCACCCAGGCGCCCCTAATGACAGCTTTTTGATTGTGTTTAGGTTGTAAACTATTTTAAGGTGTTGAATTTGGCAAGTTAGCTACAGAGGCCTGGTAATCTGAATTCTTCCTTATCTAGCCAAGTGTTATGCCATTTTAGTAGAGCTGAATTTTATGAGCATAGGAGTTTGAGCACTCACACAACATGTAAATTGAGCAACTGCTTTCCCCTCTTGAGGAGGCAGTGTATACCTAGGTGCGTCCCAGTGGTTTACAGCATAAACCAGACTTACTAGATGCAAATCTTCACTAGACCACTTAACCAGGGTCGTGATGCTTGGCATAGAGCTTAACCTCTGCCTTAGTGCCTCATCCGTACAACGCAGAAACAAATAGTACCCACGCTGCAGGAGTGTTGTGAAGATTAAATGGGTTAGTACAAGAAAAGTGTGAGGGCACCCGGGGGGGCTCAATCAGTTAAGCAACTGACTCCTAATTTCGGCTCAGGTCATCTCAGGGTTGTGGCATTGAGCCCCACATGGGGTTCTGTGCTCAGCAGGGAGTCTGCTTCTCTCTTGTTCTCTCTCTCCCTCTGCCCTTCCCCCCACTTGTGCGCTCTGTCTCTCAAATATATAAATCTAAAAAAAGTGCCTGGCACATAGTAAGCACTAATAAAAATTAGTTTTTTTAAAAAATATTTTATTTATTTATTTGACAGAGAGAGAGAGAGACAACCAGCGAGAGAGGGAGCACAAGCAGGGGGAGTGGGAGAGGAAGAAGCAGGCTCCCAGTGGAGCAGGGAGCCCGATGTGGGGCTCAATCCCAGGACCCTGGGATCATGACCTGAGCCGGAGGCTGGCTCTTAACGACTGAGCCACCCAGATGTCACTAAAAATTAGTTCTTAATGCCATCAAAGCCTACCATGGACCTAGAACGTTGCAGGGTATTTGTAGATCTTTATTGAACAAATGAGTAACTAAGATATTGTACGAACATCTCTGACACGTTTTGGAGAGGTTAGGGGTTCGTATTCATGAAGACACAAAAGTTCTGTTTTATTCCTTTTTAGAAATTCTCCATCAAAAAGAGGCAGTTGAGTATACTTATTGGAACAGGATATATAAGTTAATATTGGCATATAATTACACTGAATTGGGAATTATAAGACAGTAACTTTGGGGTAAGAGGATTTTTTATTTTTCATTTTAACCCCTTCATAAACGCGAAGGTGTTAGAAATGAGTCAAATATAAAAAGGAGCACAGAGTTTCTGAGTATCAGGTGCTTTCCGAGCTGTTGGGCACGGGGGAAGACTATTCTTTCTAACTCAGAGAGACAAGCTTCCCCTACATGAGCAACACCTGTGGAGAGGTAAGGCCCTAATTAGACTAAAACCCCAACGCCTGACACAGTGCCGAACCATCAGAAGAAAGTCAGAAAAAAATATTTTAAAGGACTGGAGCATTAAATAAAGGCAACCGGGGCAGCCTTTACGACAAAATTTTCTACCTTTGGTCTTAAACTTTCCATCTGTACCTACCTGGATAGATACAAGTCTTCCTCTTAGGAAGGTACTCAAAGGAGCAAGAAGTGATCCAGTGGAAACCTCTTCTCAGAGTCATGGGGACCGCCTCCTTCGGTTGTTGCTAAAGATGGGAAGAAGGCCAGAGATGAGGCTAGGAGGAGCGGAGCGCCTTGTGAGTGGCTGAGCTACAGCGGCGTCCCACTTGGCAGGGGTCACCCCCGGCCCCGCCCTAATTCTCGCGCTTGGAAACCAATGGTCAGCAATACCTGCCCGGAACGGGACTCGGCGTCACCGAGATGGGCCCCGAGGACTCCGACCGCCGCAGAGAGGCAACTTTCCCCGGACCCGGCGGAGTCCCAGCCAGCGTGGGGCTGTGCTCCCCAGCCCCTGGGCCCGCGCGCAGCCCCCCGGGGGCAGCAAGAGCGTGCACGGCCAAGAGGCCCACGCCGCCGGTCGGCTGCTGGAAGACCTCAGCCGGCGGCTGGCACGCGCCTAGCCACGGCCTCTGCCGCCCGGGAGCTCCAGGCGCCGGCGGGCGGAGGCCGAGGCGCCGCGGGGGGAGCAGAGCTGGGTGAGCGTCGGGAGAGCCCTCGCCGGGCTGCGCGCCGACCTGGCGAGAGCGCGCGTCCGCGGCGGGCTGTCGGGGACCCTGTCGCCTTCCTCCTCTCCTGGGCCTCCAGAGCCACGTGGGCCATTCGAGGACTTCCGAGGCCGCGAGGAGCTTTTCGCGGGAAGGAAGAGATGAGAACGCACAGTTAGGGTGAGCTGGGCACCGGCCATCGGTGTTCTGGGGCCAGCCATCGGCTCGTGTCCTGACTCGGTGCTGATGCCCCTACTTCCCCAGCGGCATCCTAGAGGGAAGGAGGCCTGCAGGACCCGGGGTGCTGACACCTGTCCGGGCGGAGTCTACTAGTGCCACACCCCAGACCCCCCCGGTAACCAGCTCCTCCCCAACTTGTTCTGTACGTTTCTACCATATAAAAAGTTGCCTGTGGGCGGTGGGGAGGAGGTGGAGAATAAAATTCCCAACAAATGAAGGTTCAAATACCGGCGTTGACATTTACATGCTCTTCTAGTTCCTACTGGCCCTAAGACTTTAGGAATGGTAATGGGCAACTTTGGGTTTCAGTTTACTCATGTAAAATAGAGGTAATAACCTCATAGGATTGCTCTAAGGATTGTATGAGATAATGTTATATAAAGAACCTAGAGCATAGGCACTATTCAGTGGCTTTTATTATTATAATAATTATTATAGACCTTGAAGACTGTAGCCAAAGAAAGAAAGAAAGAAAGAAAGAAAAAGAAAGGAAAAGAAAAGATGACAAATACACAGATATGAAAGATCAAAGTTTTTTTCCAGAAAGGAGCCAGGGAATTTCACACATACATAGATGCTCTGTTCCTGGGCTACAGACCATGGTCAACATCTCGGTCAACATTTTCACCATGGTATATGATTGGTCATGAGGAAGAGGCAGAAGGGTGTGGAGGCTTTCTTAACCTTAACACCATGACCGCTAGAAGAAGCAGTTTCTGATAAAAGGCTGTTAACCAGACGTCGGTAGGAATCGCACACAACCGTACACATATGTCCATGTATCATGCATTAGGGTCGTCTTTGTGTAAGGGACAACGATGAACAGGTTCAGTTAATTTAGAGACGTTGCTATTTATGTCATTTGTGCTATTTGTTGATTGAGCTGGTCTTCTTAATAAGATGCATTGATTTCTAGGGTCTGTGAGTGAATTTCAGGAGTTCCATACGGTTAAAATTGTATGTCAAACGTGGATGTGCATGAAGGGCACTACTGACCAGCTGCGGTGGGGCTGGTGTGAAATGGTGCCAGGCAAGGAGGCTGGAAGAGCAGGGCAGGACTGTAGAACGTCTGTGCCACACCAGAGGACAGAAGCCCCCACGGAGGCCTGGGCCACGGGCTTTCTGTGACGCTGGTTGTGTTGTTACTCTTAGTTTGCTCTGTGTTCATTTGCTTTATTCTTTGCAAATTTTTGCTATCGGAAAAGTGTTTCCAGGTGCTGAAGAATGAAGAAAAATGTGGCAGAGGAAAACTAAAAGAAAATTTTATCCGATGACTTTACTTTGTAAATTGGGGGAGGGTAGGACCACTATTTGCTTTTTCACGGATGGAACACCCTGGTTCATCCTTGATGAGTTGATGAGGGTTTTAGGCAGAGAACAGGGTCCTCGTGTATTAAACAAGACCCTAATTGAAGATATTTGCAAATATTTAATTATTAGTTCTCAACTACAAAATAAAGATTGTGTTGGATTAAGCTTTGTTGGGCAGTGTCTTAGGTAAACTGCCCTAGAGATTTAGTTTTTAATACGTGAGGACCTTCATAACCGCCCCCCCCCGCCCAGAGCAGGGTATAAATCAGCCTTGCTGTGTAACAGATTTCACTCTAGAGTGAAAATTGTTAGATTATATAAGTACATATAACTGTACATGTGCCTCCAAGGTGCCATTAAATGTTTTTGCTCGACAGGGAGGCCATTTAAAACCCTAAAAACTTGAAATGACAAGTCATCAGGTAAATGGGTCCAGGTCCTGAAAGCTCAGGTGGCCTTGGGCAGTTATCTTGTAGCTCAGAAAGCTCATAAAGATAAATAATTTCATTGCAGATCACATGGCATTGCTTGAAAACAGCCTTCCATGCACAGGAATTTCTCATGTGGACAGCTTTGTGCGTCAGCTATTTTTGTTTTCATTTCAAGGCCATTTCAAAAGCTATTTGTATATCTGGATTTTACCTTGTCTCATAGAAAGTCAGTTTTACAGCCAGGCCAAACAGTCGGAAATGGAGTATCAGATGAGAAATACATCTTTCTTGATATCTTATTTTCCTTCCCCACAAAGTCCTTATTTTTCCTGTGCAGAGAGCAGTTTCATTTGATCCGTTATCTCAGACTAATAAAAATCCTTATTCTTTTTCTGACTTTTAGCTGGAAATGTGTTTCCAAAACCGCCAGCTGGCCAGAAACTTCACTGGATTCAAACATGAAAATGCAGTGATTGAAAAGGAGTATGAACTGGAAATTGTATCCGAATCTCAAAGCTCTGAAGATGACGTTGTGAACCTGGAATAAGGAAGTGCAACACTCACAGATCTGAACCCTAAAATAACACAGACAACTCCAAAACAATTCTGACAGTAACATTTTGGATGCTTTGCATAAGATTTTTGGGGCAGTTTGTAGGCCAAAAACTTAGATGCCGTCAGGAAGTGACAGAAAGCATTTAAGAGAAGGGGGAGAGAAAATAGTGTGTTATCAAGTTTTAGAGTTATATATTCATAGTTTTGGCTGGGAAATACAAGTGAAAAAATATATATTGAAGAATGCCTAAGGCCGGTTTTTATCTTGTGCCATCTCAACTTGCTGGCATTACCTGAACTTCTAGAATCTGCACATGGTTTTGTTTTACTTGATTATTCTTGGTTTATCTGTCCAGTTCGTTTTCAGTGTCCACCCCTCCCCCCCTTTTTATTTGAGAATTACCTCCACCTAGACACTAACCATACCCTTAGGATAGAGTCTGCCAATAACGATGCCCCTCCTCCTTTGGATATAGTCACTCAGATCAAGGCAGATTGATCAGCTTGTCCTAGGAACTTCTGAAGTAGGACTAAGGGAGTGGATGAGTATTCCCTGATGGTAGAGCCTTGGGATGGGGGGATTGGAAGCTGCTGGTGGCCACCATGTGAGAAAGTTGTCCTTGGNGCCAGCTCTAGTGACGGAGGTTGAAACTGAACCAGAGTGCACAAAAGTCAGGGAGAGAGCTGATCTTCCTTGTCCTTGGGGTTGAGCTGCATAAAATCCCAGTGCTTGCTGTCATTTGGATACGTGAAGATACCCTAATATCCTCCTAATAAAATCTCCTTTTGCCTAAGTCAGTTCAGTTGGATTTTTATGACTTGTACCCCAAAGATTCCTAATACAATTCCTTTGTTAAGTTTTTAGGAGTGAAGATGATTCATGTTGAATTAGAATGCACTGGGCGTTATATGCAACTAATGACTCACTGAGCACAACATCACAAACTGATGATGTACTGTACAGTGGCTCACTGAACGTAATAGAAAAATACAGAATATCTATCTTTATCTTAAAAGTACTGCCTCTGGGGGCTCCTGGGTGGCACAGCGGTTGAGTGTCTGCCTTCGGCTCAGGGTGTGATCCTGGCATTGTGGGATCCAGCCCCACATCAGGCTCCTCTGCTATGAGCCTGCTTCTTCCTCTCCCACTCCCCCTGNTGCCTGGGTAGCACAGCGGTTGAGCGTCTGCCTTCGGCTCAGGGCATGATCCCGGCATTGTGGGATCCAGCCCCACATCAGGCTCCTCCGCTATGAGCCTGCTTCTTCCTCTCCCACTCCCCCTGCTTGTGTTCCCTCTCTCGCTGGCTGTCTCTATCTCTGTCGAATAAATAAATAAATAAAATCTTTAAAAAAAAAGTACTGCCTCTGTAATGCACAAAATAAAATTAAAAAATAGTTGCAGATCTAAGCGATATTCATAATGGTCATTATCTGTAAAAATAAAAATTTGTAAGACTTATAATTTTAGTATTGAATAAAAATTAGTTGTTGAAGAAAAGAAGAACAGAACGGACATGATCTTTCTCAAAATAAATACAAGTTGTTTTATGTGTGTGAGGATTTAAGGATTATCTGGATCATGTTTTGTTTGTCCTTAACTTTTTTTTTTTCCACTAGAAGTGAATTATTCAAGCCTTTTGGTACTTTATTTCTTTCCTCTGTAAAACTGAGGTATTACTATATTCAACTTACAGGACATTGGCAATGAGCCATGGGTAGCATTCTATCTGGTCTCTGGATTTCTTGAGAAATTCTGCATATGAACTCTTGGCTTATAAATATACAGACCGATTTCTTTTTCTTTTTTTCAAGATTTTTCATTTATTTGAGAGTGAGAGAGAGAGTGAGTTACGAGCAGGGGGGATCTGGGGGAGGAGAGCAGAGGGAGAGGGAGAAGCAGACTCCTCGCTGAGCAGGGAGCCTGACCGGAGAAGCTCCATCCCGGGATTCCAGGATCATGACCTGAGCTGAAGGCAGACACTTAACTGACTGAGCCACTCAGGCGCCCCCAGACTGATTTCTTAAATTATATTTATAAAATAGATTTTCTATATGTCTCTTCCTCACAGAGATATTCTGAAGAGTTTGCAGAATTCCTTGTGATCTGTTCTTTGAAAAATAGCCTCGTTAAAAAAAACTGTTGGGCCAGTCATTCTCAAGTACGTTTTTAAAGTTAATATTTATAAATTGTGATTTTGTGTTTAGAAAATATTCAAGATGATTCATTTTATAAGCTCTGTTCCTTAAACACAGAGAAGCCAACACTGATTAGTTTTCACGTGAATAACTCGATTATATGGATGACGTGCTGTATCAGGAATCAAAAGAAACTTAAAGGAGAACTTCTGAAAGTGGATCCCATCCCTGTTTTTCCCCTTCTCAGATATAAAAGTGCTGATCAGTTTGTTGTAAAGATTTTGGTCCTTACTTTCCCTGTCTCCTAGCGATAAACTTTGGATCCCTGTATCTTTTAAGAGTCACAGATGCAGAAATGGAATAAGAAACTTTGTTTCAAAAGCCTCAGATTTGGGGAACCCTAACCAGTGGAACTGGCCTGTGATCTTAGCTGTCAAGACGGAGATTTGACGAGAGCCTGACACGTGGGACACTACTGTTGTTCAATGTTTTTCCTTTTTTCCCCTCATAAAGTGACTTCTGTTCTCTTATGACGTCCCTTCTCTTTTTTTGGGTTTGTTTGATTTTTTAAAGTAGCAGAAGGCAGACTATTTTCCTGTTTTTTCTTTACAGTGGCTCTCAGCTGCTGGATTCGGGTCCTGCCATGGCAAACGCAAGGACAGCAGGGACACTTTTCTGGGGGGTGTGGGGATGTGTCTACAATGGCTGCATTTCCTGGCTTTCCAGAGTGTTTAAATAAGCTAGAGCAACAGTATGGCGTTTTAAAGACATATGAGGTAGAAGGGACCAAACTGCCGCCAGCTGGAGGGGAAAATGAGAAAATAATTAGAACCTCCATTATGCAATAGGGAAGCAGGAACGGGATAAGCCAAAGAAAGTCAGATTTCCTACCGATAGTGGATAGAGAAGGCCAAAAAAAGAGCAACTTAAACAGCTTTAGCGAGGAAAATATGCTGTTACTGTTTTGGGGTTTTTTTCCCCTCAAATGACACAATTTCTCACAGCTTTCATTATGGAGGGAAAAACCCTGTTCGCAGGAAATGGGCTTTCCCTAGACAGTATGACAGTTGGTTAGTACCTACCGGTGAAGAGGCGCCAAATTAATTATGACAATTAGGAGCTCTGCACATGTTGATAGGTATTAAATCCCTTTACAGGTGGCCTGGATGAGTCCGTGTTTTGTTTGCCTTGCCAAATGATTTCCGCTGTAACAGGTGTTTCTGGAGCGCTCGGCCTGGGGACAAATTGGAGTAAATCCACGATGGCTGAGCCTACCCCAGTGTCATCACAAGAATCCCATCTCCCCTGGTCGCTTCGCTGGCAGGGTCTGGGGCCCCAGGGCCGCCACCAGCTGCTTTTATTTACCGCGATCATCACTGCTGCGGTCCCTCCCGGCCTCGGGCCTGGCACAAGGCCCTCCAGTCCCAGCTGCTTTCTCTCCTGATGCATTTGGGGTTGCCGTGGCCACCGCCTCCGCCTCTTGGCCGTGCGATTAAGGAGGATCTGGGGAGGATTAGAAATAGGTGCAGGTCTACACCGAACCTCTGCCACCCTGCCTACCTCTGCATCTGGCAGCCTCTTCTCGTCTCACCGGAACCAAGAGCTGGGCAGCAGAACCCGGGGACGGCTGCGTGCCCCTCGCAGCAGCCTGAATCGGGTACGGCTTCTCAGGCGGCCGTGCCCTCGCCGCATGGGGATCTGACTCTCACGAAGGCTGGGGTTAGGAGACTCCACCTCTTCCTCAGGAGTGGCAGTGCCCATCCTTCCCCGTGGGGGCTGGGGCAGGAGGAGCCCTGCAATGTCAGGATAATAACGAAACCAGCGATGGTGGAGCCGCCACTCCTGTGCCGGGCGTCGTGCCCAGAGCCGCCTGTGTATTAGCTTAGTTAATCCTCGCCGTGATTTGTAGGCATGTAGAACACATTTTCGGAGGAATTTGGTCTCAGTAGTTAGTCTTGGCTTTGACACCAACTCTCTGGGCTAAAGCTAATTCTTCAGCTCCACCTGAAAAAGCTCGTGATGAGTACCCTTCTTATTTAAACCGTGAGCAGCCCAAACTGAAGAGTGCTGGCGCAAGGTTGGGAGACTGCGTGAGTGAGGGCTTTTCTATTTCCTGTGTGTTTCTTTCCTGGACTCCGTTGTGCATGACCTTCCCACCCTCGGGGACTCAGACCTTTCCGGTGCCTGCCTCCGTCTTCACTGCACCTTTGTGTCTCTGGGATACTGTGCTGCCTGCCCCCTGTTGGGGCGCTGACTCTTCAGCTCCTCTGTTGATTGATACCGTTGATTTGCCAAACTTGGGCGTGGGCACCAGGGAGATACAAAATGAATAGTAACCACAAATTACCAAACCCTGAATTTGCCTGGCACACAGTGCTATGTGCAGCTTAAAGCTTAATGCTCTCAGCAGCACCGTGAGTCGGAATCACCGCTTCTGCCCTTTTGTAGAAGAAGGAGAATGAGTACTGAGAAGTTATACACAGAAGTTGCCCTGGGTCACTCGGCTGGCAGGCAGCGCAGGCAAGATTAGGGTCCAGGGCTGGGCGTGGGCTCGCTAGCGAGCCCCCTCCAAAGTGATGGGGGAGACCCACGCACAGATGAATAAATGCAGCAGTGTAACAGAAATGATAACAGAAGCATGTACGAAGTGTGAGAGATGCTTTTGTGCAAGGGACAAAGAAGGCATCATTGAGGACTTGTCCCCCCCGCCCCCCGCATAAACTAGCTGGGGGATCTTGGACAAATTATGCTGCCCTCTTTGGGACTCACTCTTCTCATTCAAAAATGAAAGAGTGAAAGTGGCCTGTGAAACACCCCTCTAACTTAGAAACTATTCTATTCTAATCCTGCCTGTTGGAACTGGACTCTTCAATCACTCACCCTGACTCGCCCGGACTTTCTGATACCTGTGGTAGCCTGGTGGGTCATGGACTCGATCCGTGGCCCTGGCCAGGAAGTGGACTCTCCCAGCCCCAGCCCTTGCCCTGATCACAGCCCCAGCTGTTGCAGCCTTGATGATGACAGGAAGCAATTTTTGTCACTCTGGGAAGCCTCTCTGCTCTTCTCCCCCATACATGACTGCAGCCAGGGGAAATGTCACATTTGCACTTCAGAGGGAGACAGGCACTGCTCAGACCTTTCATGTATTAGCTTCTAGAAGCAGCCTGGTGGATTGCCTGCTGTGGCAGACACATAGGCCACAAGCAGTGTCATGTGTAGTTAGGAGTGCAGCCTCTGGAGTCAGGCAACGGAGTTTGAATCTGGGCTTCCTCACTGCTTTGCTCTGTTACCGTCTCCGAGTGGAGTTTGCTTCTCTGTAAAACGGCACTAATCACACCCACCCCCATGGGGTTGTTGTGAAGATCTGATGGATTGATACACGTGAAGTGCTTAGAACACTGTCAGGTAGTGTCTGTTATAACAGCCTACCCAACAACCCTTCTGCTCAACCTTCTTGCCTATTGGAAGAGCCCGATTCCAAGACAGAGACTGAGAATGACAGTTTCACTTTTCACAGACGCTCGGACAGCTCAGGATGGCTATGGAATCCAGTTTTGTCCAAAAATACATAAGGGGAGGTTTGTCGGGGGGTTTCTGAGAAACATGTGCTTTCCTTACAAAAGGAGAGATGGGAGGGAAGTTCTTTTCCTCCTTACTTCTTTTCCTGCTCAGGAACATCGTCACATGAGGTGGGAAAGCTGCACCTGCTGCAGCCACCCTGTGTCCCACGCGGGAGATATAGGGACACTTGGAGGATGGGGAGATGGGGAGATGAAAAGCAGCAGTGTCTCTAATGGCATCGCTGAATTGCTGAGCCAACCCTCAGGCTGCCTCCCTAGGGCTAGTCTTTACCTGTGAGGCAGCGGCAATAACATGATACAATTGTTTAGGGGCGCCTGGGTGGCCCAGTCGGTTACGCATCTGCCTTCGGCTCAGGTCATGATCTCAGGGTCCTGGGATCAAGTCTGCATCAGGCTCCCTGCTCGGCGGGGAGTCTGCTTCTCCCTCTCCTTCTGCCCCTCCCCACTCGTGTGTGTGCACACGCCCATGCTCTCTCTTTCAAATAAATAAAATCTTTAAAAAAAAAGATCCAATTGTTTAAGCCAGTTTCTTGCATCTGGAGCACCCTGACACACTTAACAACCTCTTGGGATAAAGATTTGGGCATTGTCTGATTGCAAGTGTGGATATCACCAGAAACTATGGGCAAAGGACCCCAGAGACACCATCTAGCTGCTTAAGGGTCTCACACATGCCTGTAGTGAAGACCCATCTTATGCAATAAGAGACCAATTAAAGCATATTGGGGAAGACTTGTCTGAGAGGAACCTCTTCTGGAACCCTATGGAGGAGACTCTGGAATTCCACAATAAATATTCTGACTGTTGAAAAAATTTCCTCATTCTTACACCTGTTAAAAACAAGACAACAAGCCCCAAACTATGCTAAGCCCCGCATCACCAAACTGAGACTTAACAGTTTTGGCGCTCCCAGAAATGGAATCTTGAACCAGTCAGTCAGAAATCGCCTGTCAGCACTATTAGGTAATCAGCCTGATAGACCCTTGCCAACCCTGAAAGGAAAGTAACTTCACAATAACTAACGCACATTTTTGCCCAGTATAATTTCCTTGTTCACACTCCCTTCTGCCTATACAAGTCTTTCATTTTAAATAGCTCCTTGGAGCTCCTTTCTATTTGCTAGATTGGATTCTGCCTGATCCAAATCGATTTTTTGCTCATATAAACTCTAAAAAAATTTTTAAACTCCATTAAGGATATCCAAATGCCTATGGAACCTACTACCTATCTAATTCTGTCAGGGAAGCCATTTTAGTTTTCAGTGATTGAAAGAAGTGGGGATGAAATAATTTCTTAAAGTGTCTCAGGAGTGAACTGGCAGCAAAATATAGCCAACTGTTCATCAGCACTTAAAATTTTATATCAGGGAAGTTTAGCAAAAAACAGCCTGGAATTGAGTTTCTGCAAAAATCACTTCTAAATTGGTACTGAGGATGTTAGTGTCTCTAAACTTCTACAGGATTCAGTTAGCAATAGTCCTGCAAAGGAATTTCTCAGGATTTCGAGATGGGATTGTCATTTTGCTGGGCCCATGACCAATGTCCTTTGTAGTCTACCAGCTTTTGCACTGACTTTATGGTTTCCAGTTTACCCTGAGCCTTCTAGCTAGCCAAGTGCTTTACAGTTTACAGTCTTCTGGGTGCTGCCATGGCCAAGACCTCATAAAACCCACAGCAATCCTCTGAGGTCGGTGTTGCTTAAGGCTGTTGAAATTCAGGGGGCAGCAAGAAAGCTTGCCTGGCTGATTTTGGAAATATCACGCTCAGCCAGCTTCCTATGATGTCACCCTCCCTAGGTCGGTGGTGTTACCTCTTGGAAAAAGTGAAATTTGGGGAGTCAGGAGACTCCACTATGGGTCAGCTCAGGGCTGAACTTGCTGTGTGATGTCTGGTGACTCATGGATGTCTCTGGGCTTCAATATCCTCATTTATAAAGTGAGGAGTTGAGATTGAAATGATCTTTAAGATTCTTTGGTTTTAGCATTATCGTGCTTTTAAAATAATCTTTCAATACAATGTTGTTGCTGATTCCTTAGTGTGAATTAGCTTAGGTTGTGATATGAAAACACTGAGTTCTAGAGTACCTATAGTGAACAATTAAAGAAGGGAAGGGAATAGAAAAAAAAAAAGAAAAGATACTACACGTAAATTATTTGTACCTTATAATTTTGCCTTAAGTTCAATTAACAGCATGAATCTAACGGTCCAAACATCCTTGTTTCTCTCTCTCTTTCTCTCTTCCTCCCTCTCTTCCTTTCTTCCTGTCCTTCAACTTTATTGTGCCTACTGGGTGTCAGGCACTATTCTAGGTATGTGTTGAGCATGCACTTTGAAATGAACATCTCGCTGGGTGCTGAATACAGGGCAATGAACACGGAAGATGGGGTTATCCTTCTCATGGTATTTACACTCTAGATGAGGGGACAGATGATACATGCTGTGGTAGGGGAAAATTCAGAGTGGTAAGGAGTAAGTAAATAGGAAGCACATTTAACCCAGATGTGATGGGAAGGGGAAAGCTTCCAGAAGCATAGCCAAGAGAAGGCTGGGAAAGGAAGAGAAATTTTAGGCAAAAACAACTGCCCATGGAAAGTCCCAGAAGTGAGCAAAGTCATCATCCACTAAGAGGAGGTGAAAAAAGCTCAGTATAGTTGGAAATTTGGAGGAAGGGATAAGGTATCAAGCAGCACGCCTGGAGCAGTAAGCAGAGGTGCCTATATGATGACAGCCTTTCATGCTCTTCTTTGGGTTTCAGATGTTGTCTTTAGAAGCAAGGGTAACCATTAAAGGATATTCTAAAATTTAACTTTTATGATAGAGGCACATGTAACACATAAATCATAATAAAGGCTTACACAAAAGGGCATTGTCAGTGCCCTAATGGTATCCCTACCCTGATCCCATACTGCCCCAAAGGGAACCACTTCAGTTCTTTGACATTCTAAATAATATGAGTGTGCTTCTTTCTTTCATTGATTTTAGACAGAGTGGATGACCTCTTATAAGATGATCTCTTATACCCACTCCTTCAAATCCCTTCACTCTCCTCAATTTTAGTATAGTGGGAAAATGATTCCTTTTTGTCGAAGTCCACAGACAGGTCTCCACATGCAACATAGTAGTAAGAGGCAGTGAATGGTTGCATTTATTCACACATCGGTTATTTTTAAAAGAACTCTAGAAGTTCATTAAGATAATTGGCCAAGTATTTTAAGATACTATGTGTGCTCATAATTTCTGCCTACTTGTTTAGGAATGCAGTGGGTAGGATCTGGAAGAATTCTACAGAAACTGAAGCAATCGTATTCGAGGAACTGAGGGAAATGCAGGTTTCCACATCTTCAATGAAAATTTAAAGTTAGGAAATTCTCCTTTTTGATTTTTGTCTTAAAAATGTGCAAGATATTAATGCTTGCATATTGTTGCAACTTGTTTTATGCTTTGCTCTTTATGGCTCTCCTATCTTAAACAATGAATGTCCCCAAGATTTCTTCAGTGTTCTTAGTACAAAGTAAAGGAAAGGAGAAAGGAAAGAATGAATGAAGGAAGGAATGGAGGAATGAAGGGAAAGAAAGAAAGAAAGAAAGAAAGAAAGAAAGAAAGAAAGAAAAGAGAGAAAGAAAAGGAAAGAAAGAAAGAACAAAAGAAAGAAAGAAAAGAAGAAAGAAAGAAGCAAAGGAGGAAGGACTGGAGGACTGAAGGACTGAAGGAAGGAAGGGAAAGGAAGAAAGAAAGAAAGAGAGAAGAAAGAAACAAAGAAAGAAAGAAAGAAAGAAAGAAAGAAAGAAAGAGGGAGGAAGGAAAGAGGGAAGGAAGGGAAGAGGGAGAGAAAGAAAAGAAAGGAAGAAAAAAGAAAGGAAAGGAAAAAGAAAAGAAAAGGGAGGGAGGGAGGAAGGAAGGAAAGAAGGAAGAAAGGAAGGGAGGGAAACTGGCAAAGTATAGTTGTTTATTCAATCTCTCATTCATTTAAGACATAGTTGAGTCTCCTCTATTTATATATAAGAAATAACTTGTTTTAAAAAGACTTATGTCAACGTACAAAAATACACACAATGTAAAGGCAGAGAATAAGATTCAAATGAAAAAGTGAGATGAAGAAAAATCAAACAGACCAACAGTTGACACCAGGGTGAGGTCAGCACTCGAAATATTGCCTTGAGTATTTACAAGTAACGGGCTGAATATTGAGCTGCAAGGTTTCTAACAGCTAACAACAATAAACACAAAAAGATGACCTAGTCTATTTCTCGTGTACCATTGAAAACAAATTGTTTGCAATACAGGTGTCTAGGAACTGAATAAGTTAACTCATTTTATTGGCTCATTAACCACAAGGCAATTAGGTCCAATGAAAGCTGCTGGAAATGATGACTTTTGGCTTCAGGGTAGTTGAACAGTAGGCCTTATAGAGCAGTAACTAAAAATAAGGAGCCATTTTTTGTGTAGGCCAATTTTTGGTGACATCAGTAAAAGGATGCCTCCTCCATATTAAAAAAATGGTTATCTTAATTCTTTTAAGTAATCTCCCTTTTCCCCACCTCCATTTTAACCTTCTTATTCTACATTGATGTCAAGACATTAACACAGATCTTACCCCATTGTAGCTTTTATTCTCTCAAACCATCACAAAACTGTTCTTATTGATGCCCACTCTAGTCATGGCATTAAAGTCGTGACATTTTATGAGCATCAGTAGCCTGGAGGCAGTTTGAGTTTATGTCAGTAGTTGGTTTAGTCAGTAGTGGGTTCATTTTCAAAGAAATAAAAGTTAAAGAATGATCAACAAAAGTCACAAAAATCTCATGCTGCTCCTGACACATTTAACTACCAGATAGTAAATAGTATAACCACAGCCATGTCTAAAGGCACTACTTTCCTTGCATAACGCTGTCCTGCAAAGATCTGGTTTCAGTTCATGGAAGGGAAATGGACATGCTGTTTTATGATGGATTATCTGGTGCATTATCAGGCTAATAATTTGGCAGCAGTGTACGGCTGTCATTTTAATGCATGAGGTAGAGCAATTTCTGATATTCCTCCCATGTGTCAAGGCAGAATGCAAGGACCACAGAAAAAGATTTAAGACTCAAGCAACTTAGAGTCTGCTGGGGAAAGGAGATGAGCCAGCAAATGGTTATGACATAATGTGGTGATACTAATACACGTACTGTAGGATACCTCTATTTAGGTATTACGTCAGCCCCTAAATTGGACCAGGAGTAGGAGATGTCAGGTAGTTTATTTAAAAACTTAGGAGATCTTTAGGCCTAGAAGGAGAAAGCTCACTTCATGGAACTTGGGAATTACTTAAATTGGGCTTCATTTATTTCTCTGGAACACCAGATTGGAAGGGAACCATGAGGCTGTCTAATAGTCCCCCTTAGATTTCAGGCAGGCTTGTAGTGATACCCTTCCAGAAACATGAGAATCAAACTTACTCAAAAAAATACTTTTTAAAAAAAAATTGTGGTACAATACACAAAACTGACCATTAACGACGTTTCACGCATTCACAATGTTGTGCAGCTATCCTATCTAGTTACAGAACATTTTCATCTCCTCAAAATGAAACCCGTACCCACTGAGAAGTCATACCACATTTCTCCCACCCCACAGGCCCTGGCAACCATTAGTCTTCTTTCTGTATCTATGGATCCGCCAATTCTGGGTATCTCACATCAATGGAATCACACAATATGTGGCTTTCTGTGTGGCTTCCTTCATTTAGCGTAATGACTTCAAAGTTTCATACTGATTTCATGCACATTACAGCATATATGAACATATGCTTTATTCATTCCTTTTATGGCTGAGTAATATTCCGTTGTATGGATATACCACTTTTGTATATCCCTTCATCAGTTGATGGACACTGGGGTCCTTTTTGGCTATTGAGAATGGCTCTGCTATGAACGTCTATGTGGGAGTTTTTGTGCGAACACCTGTTTTCAGGTCTTTGGGGGCATCTATGCAGAAATGGAATTGCTGAGTCACACGGTAATTTTATATTTAGCTTATTATGGAGCTGCAAACTGCTCGCCACAGCAGCTGCACCATTTTACTGGACTTACTTTTAATGAGAAAAGTATTTCTTTCAAGGCTACCCTGTGTTTTGGTAATTTATTCTCTCTCCCAACTTCAAAAGATTGTTCTGAGGACTAATAATCTTTGTGAAACTGTTTAAGGCCTTCCAAAAGCAGCCTTTATATAAATTAAACATATTATGTACTTAGGCATTCATTACAGTGTAGTCTGCAAGGAGTTTGATAGTTCAATAAATTTACATGAAATTTGATCTGTATAGGTGTAAGCTTTTACAATCTTGGAAGACCCGAAGCTGAAAGGAGACAAATTGAGTTGAATTAGTTTGCCTCCATTTGACCTGTTTTTCCTAATGAGATATTGGAGGCATAAAGAAAGTGCAATCCTTTTGAAGTATGGGCACGCTGATTCCGGTTGTTAAATCCATTAATTAATTTATCTCTATTCAGAACATTCTAATGAACTGAAACCCAAGATCACTGTTAATTCAAGGCAGAAGCAAAAGCATGGCAGAGTAGATGATGTTTGCTGCTGTTTTAGCAGACTTTAATAATGGTTTCTGAGAGATAAGCAAGTGAAAAACAAATTAGAGCTATTTTTGTGGGTCTAGACAGTATTTTAAAGACTCTTGTGAAGACACAGAACTCCTATTATATATTTGGCTCATACGGTGCTTTCGGGAAGCTCATCAATTTAGCAAAGTATGTAGCACCTCTCCCCAGAGCAGCTGGGTTCCTGGATGCCAGACTCTGAGGAAAATCTGCTTCCTAGTTTTGAATCAACCCAGGATGTGTGTAATGGACCACGTGTCAGCAGAAGCTCCCACAGCAGGCACAGAAGCCAAAAATAAGATATTGACGGCTCTGTCTATATTCTACTTCATCAATTTCCAAATTGCCTGATGCTACACAACAGCTTTCCATAACCTACGCAGGCTCCGTGTTGGGTAAGGTGCCTCACAGGCTTTACGTATTTTAACCCAGCAAACACCGAACAGGTTTCCCAAGGATCAAGTTTTTTAGTACCTACTATGTGTTATGTATTGTGTATTTCTTATTTTAGATCCTTATAACAACCATGTGAAGTAGATAGTACTTTCATGTTCATTTTAGAGATGAAGAAACAGGGTCTCCAAAGGATAAATAATTGGCAAAAGTGAAATGCAAACCAAAGGATAGCTCATTCCAAACTCTGCGATCTTACTAACATGCCAGTAGCCTTCTAATCAAATAAGAAAAAAAAGTAAGCCTAATAATGAATATTAAAAAATTTTTAAATATGCTCCTCCAAGCCAAGATATACATCAGATTGTTTAAAAGATATATTACACCTGGCTGCCCACTACCTAGATGTCAGCTGAAGTCATTCTGTTCCCTGTGAGTTCCATGTCTTCCCCAGATTTTGAGGGGCTTACCTTTCTCTCTGACTCTAAGCTGCAGCTTCTTCTGAAATAGTTGTTTGTGGAGCTTTTCCTTTTCTTCCTTCCCTTCACCCCCCCCCCCAACAGTGTCTCCTAGGGCAATAAAGAATAAACTCACTGGCTCAAGTCAATTTTGGCTTAAATAACATTTTATTCTTTTTATGTGAACTTTGAGCAGAAAAATCCCTGAATAGTTCTTGTCACTAACCAGCTGTTTACTACTATGAAGTCTCCTTACAAGAGGTTCTTCCTTAAGAATTTTTTAAATTCTTAATAAGGTGAAGTGAACTAAGGGTGTCATTGGGAGCTTGATTCGAATCCCTGGGAGTCCATGGAGAGGGGGCATGCAAGAGAAGAAAGATATGGAGGTTTGGGGACTTTAAAGTCTTTACAGCTGAGAACCCAGTGGATCAGCATGGGCTCTGGCTTGCTCCAGTTCAATGGCTCCTTAAATATATATGACTTTTTTCCTGGACTCCACTTTGCTACCCATTGACATCTCTCTACTCCCCATTGATTGTGTCTGCCTTCCTCAGGCCTCCTCGAGGTGACAGTTGGAGCTTCCGGCCCCCCTCACCCCCAAGTTCATCCAGTAGGAGCAGAAGCAGTGGCTGAGACCATCACCCCAGGAATATGTTTCACCTTAAAGGCAATGCCACGAGTCTGTCCTATCAGTGAGTCCTTTTAATGATGCCCTCTTCCTCCTTCTCTAGCTTTTGTAATCATAGGCAGCCTCTCAAACTGTCACATTTTAAGTTCTCCAGGATCAATGAATTACAAGGAGATACAGATTCTGACGAATTTGCCCGCGAGTAACCTGTTTTATAAAATAGGAATGAGAATAGCAATACTTCCAGGTGACATCAGATTCTTATAAAAAAACTTGTCTAATTATGGAAGAAAATTGTTACTTTGGTGCCATGCAGGCAATGAAGCGGAGTCCCAGAAGACACTCTTGCTGACCCCCCATCTCCAACACACGCACCTAAATACAAGGACCAAAATTTGAATGAAATGTCTCTGACCCATTCACCAAAGGGAGATTCAGGATAACTTGCAGCAATCTATTTTCATTCCTTGAATGTTTCTAACTGTTTAGCTCCTACTTTTAAACCTTTACAAGTAATAAATAGTTTATCTTGCCATTGTCACAAGAGAAAAGTAAAGGTGTGACTTATATAAACGACCAAGACATTATCGTGACTCAAACAAAAATCCCCCAGAGTCAAGGAATGGACTTTTAAAAATATAGAATGAATACATTGTCAAGATTCTTCAGTCTTCTTCAGTGGTAGTCTAAATTTAAACACAAGAATAAAACCCATTAAAACCTTGGTGGCTCCAATTTAGCTTATATTGAAAATAGAGATGGAAGAGAAAAGAGGAGGTAATGAAAAGTTAGCACAAAACATTGAAGAAGAACCAAATATCTTTTCCATATGATTTTTAAATTGCCTGGGGAATTAATTTAATTTGCACTAGTCTATACTCCATGAAGCAAGTTGTCCAATCATACCTTTTTCTCCATGTTGCCATGGAGACTGTCCAGTCAGGACATTGATAGTTAACAAGAGTGTGATACTTTCTAATTTTCATATTGGGCAAGCTACATTTCACTTCTGTAACTTTGAACCATCAAGTTTAATTGGATTTTATAATCTTCAAAGGGTAATACTTTGTCTTGCAGTATTCACAGGGGGAAGGAGTATGTACCTAAATAAATGAAAGTCTGTAAAAGAAAATGATTAATATTGATAAAAATATATAGTGGTTTTCTCATGGTAGCGTATAGGTTTATCAAGCATAACCAGGTAGAGTTGGAAGCGATAGTTCTTTCTAAACAGCATAACTCAAATTGTACTTTTTCAGATTGGTAAGGAGAACAAAGGCTGACACATCCAGCAATTTAGGGGTACTTCCAGCTCAAGCTGGTTGTAGGCTGGGGATTCTGAGTTTTCAAACTCCAGTGTCATAAACTCTCTATAGGCAATATAGGTTTCCCGAGATCTTCTCTCTCCTGGAAGAAGATGGGATGTGCTATCAAGAAAGACTTGTGCTTTGAAATCATACAGATAGGTAGGGGTTGGAGATGGCTTTGCAATACTAATGCTGTGATTTTGGTCAAGACACTGAAGTTGAGATCTGTTTTTCCCTTTACAGAGTGAAGGTAATGATATTTTCCTAATAAAACTTGTGAAGATTCTTGGTTTATTCAATTACCCTTATGAATTCTGAAGAACAATGTATTATACTTGTAAGATCAGAGAGTATGTTTCAGCTCCCATTGGCACTCAGGAGATGCTTACTGTATTAATCAGCTGTGTCACAGTAACAAATAAGCCCCAAATCTCAATGGATTAAGATGACATACATTTATTCTAGTCCCTGTTACATGTCAACAGCTGCAAATTAGATGAAGCCCCATCTGTGGAGAACCTGTATTATTCATAGCAGAGAGAGACACAGAGAGAGGGAGATTGAGGATTGAGGGACCTGGAGGAAATACATGATGGCTCTGTAAGTTTCTGTGGGAACTTGACCCACAGATATTGATACTCCATTGACCAAAGTAAGTCACGTGACCAACACTGCCATTAATGGGGAATGGGAAAGGGAGGTATACTTCTCCCCCAAAGACATTAAATCTCATGGCAATGAATGAGTACATTTCATTTTCTGATAGGAAGAGGGAATGAATAGTTGGGAACAATAATATAATCTACCATAATAATTGCTATTGTCAGAGAGGCTGCACTGGATGGTCAGTAAAAGCATAGACTCTAAGCCTGGGTTTTTATCTCACCTCCAGTGTTACTTGCTATAGGAACTTAAATAAGTTACTTAACCTTTCTGTGCTTGTTTGCTCAATTGGAAAATTGGGATAATATTATCTACCATCTCTCACAGGATTAGTAAGAAATGAAATGAGGTCATGTGTGTGTATATATTTACTTAGAACAAAAGTTGACACACATAGTAAGTACTCTGTATTAGCTGTTATTACTATCACTGGTTACATTGAGGAGATAGTAAATTTGTAGAGGTATCTGCTGTAGAAAACACAAATCAAATTAAAGTAGCTCTGGTGGGGGAATGGTATATAAATTTCCCACATCTCTCAATCAACTGACCTTCTCTACACAATTCAATATCACCTTCTTCTTTTGTCCTACAATAATCAGTCTTTGGAGAGGGACTGGCAGATAAGGCAAGGAGGAAGATATGATGGCTCACATTATGGCATAAGCCACTAACTTTTCTTCTTTGTTTTGAGACCTTTGATATTTCCATTTTCAACAGTTTTTAGGCAAAGTAACTTGTCGTTTTGGAATATTTTTCTATGTTTTCAAAGCATCAAATTCAGAAAGATACTGGTTTCTGGTAATGGACATTACTCTTCCCCCCCCCATGGGCTTGTTTCCTTAGAAAATGAGCATTGCATCCTTGCACTACTTTCATACTCTATTCTGAGGAATAATCAGGCAATTTCCCAAATACCACTGTAACAGTAATATGCACATGGTCTCACCGCCATAATGATGGTGGTTCTATAGTGCAAACTGGGTGTGGTTTATTTCCTATACCTATATTACAGATTCTGCTTGAAATTTCAGCCTTGATTTCCTTTAAATAGCGCCTCCGAAATTTACTAGGTAAGGAGAGGTATCTGTAAACTGAGATATTCATGCAAATAAATGTTTAAACTAGAACAATCTTTCCTACCATAAGGCAGGCAGCCTAGTGAAAAACTAGCTCAAATCCCATAACTGCTCATTTCAGATACAGCAAAAGCACTGCTGAATGAGAAAAGAACCACCTACACAATTTCTTTTCTAAAAAATTTTTATTTTCTCCTCCTTCCCATGAAACATGTCTAATTATGCATTTATACCTCATCTTCTACTCATCAGAAATATTATGCAACTTTCTTCCTACTCCTGGTGGCACATGATTCAGGTGTCTGGGGGGAACAATTTATAAACTGCAGAAATGCTGTCCAGGCACCAGCCTTGAATGAGAGGTCCAGGACCTGATTTCTGCAGGCCTCCCACCAAGTGAGTGGAGTCTGCGAACTCTTGTTGACCTGAGGCAGGGAAGTGAGTCAACAGGTGAATGACTTCAGCCATGGAAGAATAAGGGGCTGCTGTTTTTGAGCTGGTTAAGATGGTTAGGACTACAAGGAAAAGAAAGTCAACCATACACTCTTTTCTCAATGTAGGTTTCCTACTTTCAACAGACCTGAGCTCAACGGAGAAGACACTTTAACTTTTAATGGATGTTTTGAGTTTTCATTATTACACTTAACTAGACATATGAATTAGTGAACCGAGACTATTTGGGGGACCAAAGTGACCAGGAGACTTCTGAATATTTGAGAGTGAACACAGAATCATAGGACCGCCCCTAGATTTCACCCATGTGGTCAGAGAAGAGCTGCTCCCTAGAGCTGATATTCTGATGCTGACATATGAGAAACAATACCTTGTTTTCCATTTAGGCCTGTACAGGGACCACTAATTGTTCACAGGATTCCATCCCAACTGTTTTTCTCACCAGTAATAAGCCCCCTAGTTTTGAGCTGGTCACATAGATGTCCACTAGTGACTACATTCTCCAGCTGTAACTGCAGTTCGGTGTGCTCGTATAACTAAGTTTGGACAAATGCGTGTGGGTGCAAGTGCTCTCGGGAGCTTCTAGGTCACTGTCTTAAAAACGATCTGTTTTATTAAAACCTTCTTATGGATGGGGAATGGCAATGAATGAAATAATGTGGATATAAGAGCTAGGCCACTAGCATTAGACTGCTTAACTCTGGGACAGTATATTGTAGGAAAAATGAACCGTATTTATTTAAGACATTGTATATTTTGGTATCTCTGCTGTAAAGCTTCACCTGTGCCCTGTTTACTATGGAAATTAGTATCTGAAATTATGTTGCTATTATAACAAAAACCTAAAATATGTGGCCCATCTTAGTGGTCGGGTAGAAGGCAATCAAGAAATAAATTAAGGCTGGAAGTCTCATGACCCTCCTCTAATGCCTTGGGAATATGTTTAGTAAAACTGTCACCTGAAATGACATGGAGGGAGGACCATTTACCTTTAGGAAAGTGATTAGCAAAAGGCTGACTCTGTGTTTAGATTGTTTCTTGCTGCTTTTAGCAAGAGTTCAGAAGGAAGAAATGAACCCAGGTGAGAACTGGCCAATTTGTTACTGGAGATGAAAGGAAATGGAGCTGGGCTAATGGAAACTTTCTCTGCCTTTTGTCTGTCATCCAGATTGAAGGCCTTGAAATTTGGGGCCTGCAAGGTTAGAAAAGTCAAATTTATCTGTACCCGAAAGAGCAGGAGATAAGATTCATTCACAGCCCTTCTCTAGCATGTCCCATTGAGACTGTTTGGCTAGTAGGAGGTAGTTATGGCCTCCGGAATCAGGCCTTCAGGTAGTTGTTGAAATAAGGGAGAGGAAGATGGGCTGAGCTAGTTATAGGGAACAGGAAGGGGCAGGCTTAGGAAGGTTCTTCAGAAGAAATTTGGGTGCGATGACTTCCACATGGAACCAGCTGGTAAATATTTAATAACAAGTTCTATGTTTAAAAAAGCCTGGATTTTTAGTGTCTGCTGATTTTCATGGGATAAATACTCCTGCCACAGTCCATTTTAAGCTACCCATACAATGTCACTAATCATGTGGAGTTGGGAAGAGATGCGTACAGTATGTTCTTGGGAGCAGGTGTGAGCCAGACCCAGCATAGCCCTGCATGGAACAAACTGGAATAAAAAGGGGGGGGCAGTAACTCTGAGTTTTGGCAGCAGTTGTATTACAAAGGCCTGTGCATTTTCTCATCCCTTAATTACCCACCGGGCTCTCAAACTACAAAAGAGGAGATGAATCATCCTACAGAGCATCTTCAGATGCGGCCACAGAAAGTCACGGATAAGGAAGACTCAGAGAGTAAAGCTAGGGTCACAGAAGCAGTAGACAGGGGGCCATTTCCAGAGAGCACAGTCCAGTTACTTGCTCCCCTTCAGGACAAGCAGGAGGTCCTCACAATTCCTGCTTAGCAGTGTGTCATCAGGGCTAGGGACCCTAGACTATTAAAAAACAAAACAACAACAACTCCCCAGCGCTTCCCATTCTTTCCTCTTCTAAATAGGAGTTTCTTATAACACCCAGTGCACCATGCAATACGTGCCCTCCTTACTACCCATCACCAGTCTATCCCCTTCCCCCACCCCCTCCCCTCTGAAGTCACTGGGTGTTATACGCAACTAATGAAGCATCAAACTTTACATTGGAATCTGGGGATGTACTGTATGGTGATTAACATAATATAATAAAATAAAATTTAAAAAAATAAATAGGAGTTTCTACTGGGAATATGCTGTTCCTGCTCTAACACTGTCCCCTGGATCTGGAAAGCGGGCAGGTGCAAATCACCTGTCTACTAGTGTTGAAGTCACTGGACCACCAGAAGTCAACCTCAGACCTGATGCAGATTACAGTACGTCACCTAGACACGCTGGGGATTGGGCTGGCTATGGTAACTGGACAGAATTTAGATTTATTTCCTTAGGAGAATGAAAGGGTATTTTATGACTTGGAAGAAGGGTGATCATAGATACATGGTGGTCAGCAAGGCAGAATGCAGAAGGCATCAATAACTGTTTCTCAGCATCCAGTCTTCCTGTCTTCCTTTTAGTAATAAGCCCCCTAGAGTTTTAGTTGGACACATGGACTGATGGGCATGCCAATGGGCCTGCAATGACATTTTGGACTTCTGAGAACTCGTCCTATGCTTTTGTGATGTAAATCAGAAATGACCCATCCTGAGGGAGACTAATGATCCTCTTTTTAAGCAATCAAATGAATCCTTCCAAATCTTGCCCTATAGAGGCAAAGTGTTCTTGTACAAAGATCTACCCTTGCTGTTGAGTACTGTGGCTCTCTTTTGCCTGGCAAGAAATACACTCAGCTCAGTTTTTCTCAGCTCTGCTAGTTGTATTTTTATTTGCCATGCTGAAAGATAAGATGCTTGCCATGAATCTTCCCTGTCTTCCTTTCTGCTTGATGGGAAATGGCTTCTCCTTGAAGACCCTTGGAGTCTGCAAGTTGAGGATAGTGGAGCTATCCTGCCAGCTCTGGCCTGTCCCCCTCTGCACTGTCCTGAACGAGAAACATAACCTTCTCATTTAAGCCGCTGTATTTTGGTCATTTTTTAATGCCAGTGGAGACTTACTCTAGTTCTCGACATCGAAGTCTGAGTCTTTGGCATACTGGTGATGTGTGTGAAGTTGGCACAGGAGCTTGCATACCAGACATCCTCAGTATTTGCTGTTATTAACAATAAACATGCTGTTGACCTGCTGAATGGGGAACATGTACTGAAAATCTGTATTACCATTCAGGATTTGTTTGGGAGGGTGGGAGGGAATTCTGAACAACACTGACATCATTTAACAAAAAAGTAGAAGAAATGAATAGAAGGGCACCAGCCATGAAGCACTAACATCTGTTTTGAGCAGGTACTATGCCTGATGCTTTGTAAAGCATCTTCGTAGCAGGCTCCTGACCTCAATGAGATGATCAGTAGCATTGCAAACCAAGGATAAAAATGTGGGTAAGCTTAGCAGTTGGCAAGTGTTGTTTGCTTTTTTTTTTTTTTTTTTTTTTTTTTGCAGATGTTTTCTACAAATCTGTAGTTGATTTTTTCATCCTCTTCGCTGGGTTTTTCACAAAGGATGCTTTTAGTCTTTATCTAAACCAATTATCATTTTTTATTATATTCTTGGTATTAACTCTAAAAACCCTTCACCCAGCCCTAGACAGTACCTTTTAATTTTTTTTCCACTTGGTGTTAAAATTTTAAAATAGATTTACATGGTCAAATCTGTTATCTTTTTATTTATGGTTTCTGGGCTTATGTGTTGCTTAGAAAAGCCTTCTCCACCCCAAAATTATAAAATTAACCCATTTTTAGACAGTAGTTTTTCTTTACTAATTTGTTTTTAATTTATACAAGTAACACATGTCCATTAAAAAATTTCAAATGTGGGGGCATCGGGGTGGCTCAGTTGCTTAAGTGGCTGCCTTTGGCTCAGGTCATGATCCCAGAGGAGGTGCAGGAACTAGCCGGGGATGGGTTCCTGGCTCAGCAGGGCGTCTGCTGCTCCCTCTCCCTCTGCTCCATGCCCCCGCTTGTGCTCTCTCACTCTCTCTCTCAAATAAATAAATAAATAAAATCCTTGAAAAAATTTCAAATGTAAGAAGGTAAAATTTGAAGACAAAATGGCCTTTATTACTGCCCATCTTATTTCCTAAGATAGTCATTGTCAATTTTTTTCTCTCTAAAATTTCTCTAAACACATAAAAGCACACACATGCACAACTATCTTTTTTTAAACCCAAACGGGATTATAGGGCATGTACTGTTTCATAACAGTATTTTCCACTTGATGTATCTCTCTGCAGCAGTACATAAAGATCATTCTCATTATTTTTAACAGCTGCAGGGATAAACCATAATTTATATAATCTTTCTTCTAATAATAGACAATTAAGTTGTTTATGGGAGTTTTATTTGCCATGCTAAATAATGCTGCAATAAATTTTCTTGTACATATAATTGTACAAGTATTTATGAAGAATAAATTCCTGTATGTAAAATTCTTTTTTTTTTAAAGATTATTTATTTATTTATTTCACAGAGTTAGACAGCCAGCGAGAGAGGGAACACAAGCAGGGGGAGTGGGAGAGGAAGAAGCAGGCTCCCAGCGGAGGAGCCCGATGTGGGACTCAATCCCAGAACGCCGGGATCACGCCCTGAGCTGAAGGAAGACGCCTAACGACTGCGCTACCAGGCACCCCTCCTGTATGTAAAATTCTTAAATTACAGGGTACATGCTTTGAGAATTTTGATGGTATTGGCAAACTGTCCTTTAAAAATGGAGCACTGGGGCACCTGGGTGGCTCAGTCGGTTAAGTGTCCGACTCTTGGTTTCGCCTCAGGTCATGATCTCATGGTTTGTGAGATTTGGCTCCATGCTTAGCTGGGAGTCTGCTTGAAGATTCTCTCCCTCTGTCCCTCCCCCCAATCGCACTCTCTCCCTCTCTATCAAATAAATAAATAAATAAATAAATAAATCATTAAAAAATAAAGATAAAAATGGATCATCAAAATATATTCCTGCTAACAGTGTATGGAACTGCTAATTTTCCAATATCCTCACCTACTCTGAAAATTGCCCAATTTTTTATTCTCTGCCTATCTGAAAATTAAAAAATGCTCTCTGGTTTTTCTGACTTCTAAATAGATTTAAGAGATGGTGAGTGTGTGTGTGTGTGTGTGTGTGTGTGTGTGTTCATGGGTCTACAGGATTGTTAAAGAGCACAGTTTTATATCTAACTCTGTAAAATTTAAATTCTTGAATATGTGATGACCAAGGTCTTATAAAATAAAGGAAGGGTACACTTCTAAACCGAGATGAGTTTTACACTCTGGAAAGCCAGCAACTTTCTGCTTTGTTGTGCTATGAAGGAGATGATGGGCTTCCTCAAACATCACCAGGAGGAAAAATCCCATCCACTGTAAAGTTCCAGAAGTCTGAGTGTGTCATCTAGTAGTTGCAGAGTGGGGGAAGATTGTCTGTAAACAGAGGAATATCCGATAAATAGTTTCTTCTTAGTTTTTCTTGTGGTTTAGTCATCCATTCATCCATCCGCTAATTTGTTTATTTGAGGACTATTTATTTACCATCTAGTTGGCATAGGCCTAAGGCACTGGGGATATGAGGATTGTATCTACTGACCTACAGTCTGATGTGGGGATGGGGAGGGTCTAGAGAAAACGAGTCCTTACATCAACCAGGAAGAGCCTCCAAAGACTCCAGCACAGGGAGTCAGGCCAAGACAGAGGAGGCCATGCTTAAATCCCATCCTGATGAGCAGATGATTCGATATAAAGCACAATTCTACTTATTGAACATTTCAGAAGCCGGATCGAAAACTTAATTAAAATTCAAATTAAGAGCTGAACCCAAACGCTTAATTTTCATTGATGATCTGCAGTGGGAATCAATCACCAAGTCAGCAGACGGGCCTAAAAACAAACAAAATTAGCAGCTCATTCTGTATGGTGTTCAAAAAGAATTAACCAGTCATGCCCCAGTCAGGAAAGTTGTGTAACAAACAGTGACTGCCTTCTCAGCCATTAGCAAACACAGGGCAAGCCCAGGGGGAGGGCAGGGCAGGCACACAGGGGGTTTTATAAATAGACAGATGGTGTGAGGTGGATTTTCACCACAATTTGTAAGGAATGTCCTTATGAATGAGGATTTCCTTCCTTCTTTCTTTCTCTTTCTTTTTTAGAGAGAGAGCACATGTGCAAATGGGGGGCCGGGGCGAGGGGCAGAGGGAGAGAGAGAATCTTCAGCAGGCTCCATACCTAATGTGGGCTTGACGTAGGGCTGGATCTCACAACCCTGAGATCATGACCTGAGCTGAAACCAAGAGTCGGAGGCTTAACTGACTGAGCCACCCAGGCGCCCCTGAGCATTTTCTATTTTTAAAAAGACTAGTTATGATGAACACAAAGCGTAGACCTGAGAAAAATCAAACTGCTCTACTCCATGTATCTTTATTCTTCTTACTTCACCACCTTTCACTGCCTAAGGAGAGATGATAAAGTGATAGGTCACACAGTCATTTACAGATCCACAGCATCACCATATAGCCTTCGTCTGCGGAAACACATCTCTGAGTCAAAGACACAATATGCTATCCCACTGGCAGTAGCACATGGGCGTAGGAGCAAAACCAGTTCTCAGAGTTAGAAATAGGGTAAGTGTTGCCCAAGTCAGAGAATCCAGCTTCCATCCACGTCATGGTATAAAACTTCTGTAAGATATCTTTCTGAAAGGCTTTTTATAGTGGCGAGAAGGCTCTGTGAAGAACAGGTGACTAAAATAAACACCTTCTGGGCTGGGCCCAGAAAAATTAAATTCCACACCTAAGAAGTCTCTGCATCCCCCTTTCAAGTCAATACCACTGAGAAGTTCCATTAGCTGTTTGATAAGCATCAGATCCAGGCATCTCACCACCATGTACCAAAAACAAACAAACAAACAAAAAAACCAACCAAACAAAAAGAAAATAAAAATATATCCATTGCCTGTGAACTAAGTAAAGTTTGATCTAATATTTTTATTTATTTAAATTTATTAAAACATATTTTGATGAGGGGCGCCTGGGTGGCCCAGATGGTTGAGCATCTGCCTTCGGCTCAGGTCGTGATCCCAGAGTCCTGGGATCAAGCCCTGAGTCAGGCTTCCTGCTCAGTAGGGAGCCTGCTTCTTCCTCTCCTCCCCACTTGTGCTCTCTGTCGCTATCTCTGTCTCTCTTTCTCTCAAATAAATAAATAAATAAAAATTTTTTAAAAAAATTTTGTTTTGGTGGATGCTCTCTTTTCTGCACACCTAAACTGAGCTATCCCATTTAGAACTTTAATAAGTTAGGGTTCAGGTCCATGTTTTAGACTTACACCCCAGGACCATGTTCCCCACCACTAAGATCTTTCTGGGCCCTGTCTGACCCTGCTAGCTCTCTGCCCTGATCACTTTTACTCTGACAAACTCATCCATGCAAATGTGATGTTGGGTGATCTCGATGGGCAACACATTCAATGGGCATTCTGGAGGCAATACTGTTATCCAAAGGAGATCATGGAAGGTGACTAAAAGATATTCATTTTTAATACTGTTGCATTATAGTACACAGTCAGCTGGCAGGCTGAGTCCTATGAAGCGTGGGTCTTCATCTTCATTTTTCCTTCCATACACTACCCAGTTCTTCAGTGCCATTTTGCACAGGCAGTGTCTTTTCCTCTCCTTACACCAAATCTCCTTCAATGTGCATCATGGAACCTCTGGCTTTGGAGCCTTCCCCCAAACTCTTCATTCTCCAGAGTGTTCTGGTTCTATTCATTTAGTTACCTCCTATTCATCCTTTAGAACTGGGCTGAAGAGTCACTCCTCTAGGAAGCTTGTTAGAGTTTTTACCTTTCTTGACCATAAATTCTTTTTTCAGATCATTTTCCTCTGTGTTTCCTTAGCATCTTATGCACGCTCCTCTGAGAACACTTGTCAAAGACGGTGCCTGTAATTCTGTTCATCCAGCACAGAGAAAGCTCTAATTAAAAGTAATTATTGATATTATTGTTGTTATTGTTACTGTACTACAATCCCTGGCGTCTATGGAAGCCACGGGCATACACTTGGAATTTGATAAATATTTGATAAATAGTGACTGGATAAACCCAAGTTTGCATCGGGAAGAATACTTGCTTTTTGTGCTGCTTCCTCTGGATTATCTCAGAGCAAAGTGATCCCCATCCTCCTAATGCTTGTAATACCCTCTCCCATTTATACAGATTTTTCATTGTGTTCCCTCATTTAGGCAGATGTCTCCTTTTGTAGAGAATCAATTCTCTGAGGCAGCAGCACTATCCTGTGAAACTCTGTGTTTTCTTCAGAGCCTATCACAAGTCATTGAATAAAGCAGATCTTCAAGAAAAATTTTGAATGCATAAAAAATAGATAATAAGCAGGGTCGCCTTTGTTGATTTTCTAGAATCATAGTATATTTTTGCTAAATTAAACACGGAGGAGGGGATGAATAAAGATACCCAAGTAACTCCGGAATGTGTTGTGCAAATCTAGCTTCTCAAGAAAGACCATTGAATAATGCTAAAATGTTTGCTGAAGCATGATGGTAAATTTTGTGGCAGTGTTCTTCACTGCAAGAAACAAAAGAAATGATGTTAGGCTTCTATTTGCACATCTACTACCAGCACAATTAATAAATTAAAGAGCTCCAAAGCTACATTGGATAGGACTAGAAAAGATTCCTTGCTTCGTTAGTGATGTCTGCCATGAGGATGGAGACAGCAAGCTCATGGATTCGCCAGCTCAGGACTACGCATCTACCTGGTCATGCAACTGAATAGCAAGAACTCAAAACTAATTTCTAACTCCTGAGATTAAAACTATGGTATTTAGGTTTTTATTCTACTGGGTTCTGCAGTAAGATATACTATGAATTGGTTTTGGAGTTATTATAAAGCAGTGAGTGAAAGAGGTGGAGTTTTTTGTTTGTTTTTGTTCTTTCATGCTTATTTCTTGCCCCTTTCAGGAGGTAGAGCCTAATTTCTCCCGGTCCCCTTCCAAAGATAGCATGCAGAGGAGGGGGATATCTATATATCTATATCTATATATCTCTATCTCTATATCTATATCTATATATATCTATATCTATATATATCTATATCTCTATATCTCTCTATATATCTATATCTATATATCTGCAGTGGAGGAAACTGGCAAGCCCTCTCTAACCAACTTCTCAAGGTGAACATCCCCTGTCATAAATCATGTTGGTATATGTACTCTTTGATATGTGATATGGGCACTTTGTATTCCTCCCCAAACCCCTTAATTCCAAGTTTAATCATGAGAAACCATTAGCCAAACCAAAATTAAGGGACATTCTACAACTTATCTGATCAATACTCCTCAAAACTGTCAAAGTCATGCAAAACAAGGAAAGAGTGAGAAACTGTCAGCGCCAAGAGGAGTCTAAGGTGACATGACAATTAAATGCAGCGTGGCCTCCTGAAACAGAACAAGAACGTCAGTGGAAAGCTGGTAAAATAAAATAAAGTCTGAAGTTTAGTTAACGGCAAGGAACCACTGTTGGCTTCTTGGTTTTGACAAATCTATCATGACAATGTAAGATGTTACATTAAGGAAAGCTCAGTGAGGGACACCCCAGGTGAGGAACCTTTTGTTATCTTTACAACTTTTCTGTAAATCTATACTCATTCTAAAACAAAAGGTTTGTTTAAAAATCAACCAACCACACAAAATTTGTTAGTGAAGTGTGTGTATTCTTGTCTGCGTGTGTGCGCATGTGCTCTAAAAATTTGTTCAAATACTATAGATCGGTACCCTAGGCTTCAGAATACTTCGTCTGAGGAGAATTTTGTGAGGTGAGTGCTACTGGTGACTTGTTTAGTTAATATTCACCATTCTATTCTTGAGTCTTCCTCATCTTATGGCAGTTAGAATTTTTTTCCCTCCTTTTCTCTTTATAAATGAAGTGCTGGAATAGTCACCATTTTCCTTGCATTTCCTCTACTTTCAAATACTAGTTCCGCTATCTTCTATCGGGCATCTATCCTTTTTTGAGGTCTGCCTGCATTTTCATATGATAATCCAAACTACTTTACTTTCTATTTTCTTCCAATTTACTTGCAGAACTCAGACACATTTTTATCATTCATGACATCAGTTGTGAATCTTAATCTTTAAACCAAAAAAAAGATTTGGCTTAACAATAGATATGTAAATTTGGCCCCTTTGTCTTTTATTTTCCCGCTGATATTAGTTGGTACACATTCATAATATTGAAGTTTAAATTACTTTTCCTGACTAGAAAAATATATTCCCTCTGATTTATAGTCAGAGGGAATCATGCAAGGGTCTACTGCTAATGTGGAAAAAGGATAACATGAGAGCCACATTTGATGATGCTTATCAAGGTCCGTTTAATCCCACAGTAAGTGTCTTGTGGCCCTGAAGATTGGCAGGGCAGGGTCTACAACCTGGAATAACATCCTGCTCTTCAACAGCTATAAAATTAACTTAAAATTTATGGTTCTGGCAAATACTTCTCACTTTTTATGTGTTAGTTATTAACTAAGAATATTTCACTGGGGAGATTTATTTGACTAAAATGCAGTGAAATTACTTGCATCAATGAACTATATTATAGGTGAGACTTGGTATAAATTATGTAGGAGGGGATTCAAAAATAACAAGGCGACAAAGCTTAGAAAAACCTGTCACGCCATCTCTTCCCTTGATTTGATTTTAGCTTATTTGAACTCTCGGGCCAGAACTTGAAAATGGTTCTGGTGGAAAGTCAAAATGAAAATGCAAACGAGGGATTTTTGCAGTGACAGGGTAACTTGTATCTGACTAACCCTTCTGCTGAGAACAACTATAAAAGCTGAATTAAAGCACAAAACAAAGCAAAAAGCTGATGTCTGAAAGTATTAGAAAGCAACCAAGGTGACCAGAAGTCCGGGACCAAGATTCAATACAGAAAGAACATACATCATAAGCCCTAAGTTTGTCATAATTCTATCCCCTAAGAGCATTTGCCTACATGCAATATGAGGCTTAGAAGCTAAGGGGTCATGTCCTGGATCCTATGGCAGTCTCGTGGGAGAGCAGGATGACCAAGGCAGTCACGAAAATGTGAGTCTCAGAGTTTGTACGCAGTTTCCCCATGAGGTGTCTACTACTTACAAAGGATGGCACGTGTGGGACAAGAAGCTTAGAAACTAAGCAGAGAGGAGGCTAAGAGGCCACCACCTAAGGAGAAGGGACTTCTTTCATCTGGTATCAGACTTACCCTTTTGTTATAAACCTACATAAGAGATGGACGGATTATGTAAAATAACAATTTGCAGCCATTTGACAGCAAATAGCACAGAGGATAATCCTTGAGAGAAGGAAAGCATAAGACATGATCCCCACATTCTCAGTACTTTCTTTCTGATGGTAAGTTTCCAATTTTCAGAGCAAGAAAATGGATCCTATGCAGAGAATGGTGGTCTTGTTAAGTGACAGAGATAGAGACGGAAATTTCAGACTGCCAAGGTGTCTGGGATTTGGAAGCTGGTCCCAGAAGAAAGGCAGCCTAATTATTAGGGGAGAAAGTTCCCCAAGTCTGAGTAAATAACCCCCTTGAATCCTTGTCCTACTCCTAAACTACAGGCACAGTGGGCAACTCCTGGGAAGCTTAGCAGAGAATAGTTGTGAGGCGTAAGGACTGAACAAATATTTTAGAGGTTGCACAGTGCTGAGAGACAGTTTGGAGTAAAAATCCAGACAGAGTGGAGAAACCTCAGAAACACCTTGGAATTCAGATGGGACAGCAATAAGGCCACACTCTAGAAGTAAGGACAATGCCCTACGAATGTGGGCAAAACTAAAACCTAAAGCCCACACTTCTACAACCTAAAACTAAGTCTTAATGAGATTAAGGTGATTTACTTGTAATATAGCTGTCTATCAGAACAAACAACATTCTTGAGATGAACAAAATATAATTGAAAGCATCTCTGATGCCTAAAAAATTACTGCTATGCAAAAAAGCATGCAAAGTGATCAATAATTTAGAGAAAAGACAGAACCAGACCCAGAGATAATCCAGATGCTGAAGTGAGCATTTAAACATGTCAAAATGAGCACAATTATTATTTGAAAACATAGAAGATGGAAATAAACCAAAAATACAGAGAATACTAACAGATATTCAGAATCTATAAAAAAGATCAAAAGGACATTTTAGAACTGCAAAGTACAGTATCTGAAGTCAGAATGGATTGAATGAGTTTAGAAGCAGACTGGAGAGACACCTGGGTGGCACAGTTGGTTAAGCGTCTGCTTTTGGCTCAGGTCATGATCTCAGGATCCTGGGATTGAGTCTTGCACTGGGCTCCTTGATCAGCGGGGAGCTTGCTTCTCCCTCTGCCTGCCACTCCACCTGCTTGTGCTCTCTCTCTCTCTCAGACAAATGAATAAATAAAATCTTAAAAAAACAGAAAAAGCAGACCAGATATAAGACTTGTAGACTCTAGACATGTCAACAGCAAATATTCAGTTTGAAAGACAACATAATAATAAGAAAATAGAACATGAAATGAAAGAGTACAATCAAAAGGCCTACATAACTATTGATGTCTCTAAAAGAGGAGGGAGATAAAGTGGAACAGAAGCAACACTTAAAGAAATATTGACCAAGACTTCCTAAATCTGATAATAAGATTTTACCTCATTAATTCAAGAACCTGAATAAATATCAAGCAAAACAAATACAAAGAAAACCACACCTGACAAATTATAGTTAAACTTCTAAAATTCAAAGACAAAGAGAAAAATATTTTTAATGTACAATTATGTACATTATGTATATATATGTATATATATGTGTATTATATATATGCATATATAACACAATGTAATTAGTTTCTGGTGTAAAATACAATGATTCAAAAATTCTATACATTTCTCAGTGGTCATCACAATAAGTGTATTCCTAATCCCCTTCACCTATTTTATCCATATCCCCACCAGCCTCCCTTCTGGCATCCACTGGTTTGTTCTATGTATTAAGGGGTCCGGTTTTTTTTCTCTTTTTTTCTTTGTTCATTGGTTTTGTTTCTTAAATCCCACATATGAGCGAGATCATATGGTATTTATCTTTCTCTGCCGGACTTTTTTCACTTAACATTATACCCTCTAGATACATCCATCTTGTTGCAAATGGCAAGATCATATTCCTTTTTATGGCTGAGTAATATTCCATTGTGTGTGTGTGTATGTGTGTGTGTGTGTGTGTGTGTGTATATATTACTTCTTTATCCATTCATATATCACTTCTTTATCCATTCATCTATTGATGCACACTTGGGTTGTTTCCATATCTTAGCTATTGTAAATAATGTAATATATACAGGGGTGCATATAACTTTTTGAATTCGTGTTTTCATTTCCTTTGGGTAAATAGCCAGTAGTGAAATTACTAGACCATATGGTAATTCTATTTTTAACATACATTTATTTATTTACTTACTTACTACTTAAAGTAATCTCTACACCCAATGCAGGGCTTGAACTCAAGACCCCGAGATCAAGAGCCACACAGTCCTCCAACTGAGCCAGTCAGGTTCCCTTCTATTTTTAATTTTTTGAGGAATCTCCATACTGTTTTCCCTGGTGGCTGCACCAGTTTGTATTCACACCAACAGTGCGTGAGGGTTCCTTTTTCTCCATATCCTTGCCTACCCTTGTTATTTTTTGTGTTTTTGATTTTAGCCATCCTGACAGGTATGAAGTGATACTTTGTTGTGGTTTTGATTTGCATTTCCCTGCTGATTAGTGATGTCGAGCATCCTTCCATGTGTCTGTTGGCTATTTGTATATCTTCTTGGCCAAAATGTCTATTGATGTCCTCTGCCCATTTTTAATGGGATTATTTAGTTTTCTTGGTGTTGAGTTGTAGAAGTTCTTCATGTATTTTGGATATTAATTCCTTATCAGATACATAATTTGCAAAACAATAAAACTGGACTACTTTCTTCCACCATATAAAAAAATAAATTCAAAATGAATTAAAGGACTAAATGTGAGACCCAAAAATTATAACATTCCTAGAAGAAAACATAGGCAGTAATATCTTTGACATTGGCTGTAGAAACATTTTTCTAGACATGTCTCCTCTGGCAAGAAAAACAAAAGGAGAATTATACTATTGGAACTACACCAAATTAAAAGGTTTTGCACAGTAAAGAACACCATCAACAAAACAAAAAGGCAACCTCCTGAGTGAAGATATTTGCAAATGATATACCTGAAAAGAGAAAAGTCTTAAAAGCAGCCAGAGGGGGAAAAATAGATTAGAATTAATAGCTGAATTCCTAATGGAAACAATGGAAGCCAGAAAATAATAGAATGACAACCGTAAGTGCTAGAAAAATCAACCTCAACTGCTATACCTAGCAAAATATCTCTGAAAAAATGAAAGCAAAGTATACACAGTATCAGACAAATTGAATCTGGAAGATTTTGTCATCAGCAGACCCACAGTGCAAGGAACACTGAAAGTTCCTTCTATGGAAGGAAAGTGATCCCAGATGAAAGCGTGAGAGCATGGGAAGGAATGAAGTATATCATAAAAGGTAATATGCGAGTAATTATAATGAATATTGACTGATTAAAACAATAAAAAAGACTTTTACATTCATAACATCAATAAAAGTAAAATACGTGACAACAATGGGATAAAGAATGAAAGAAAAATAGATATAATTTCTTGTGTTGTTTGGGCAGTAGTAAAGGTAACAATTTAAAGTATGTTATAATAGAATAAGGAGGCATATTGTAATTTGTAGTGTGACCCCTATGAGAATGATACTCAAAGTAGTATAACAAAATAGCTAATACATAAGATACAACAAAAATATTAAAAAGACTTGATTAATTCACAGAATGCAGAAAGGAGGACTAAAGAAACAAAGAACAGATGGAACAAAGGGAAAATATCAAAATAAGAGGAATAAACTCAACTATATTAGTAACTATATTGAATGTATGGGACTAAAACACACCAATTACAAGATAAAAATTATCACATTCGTTTAATTTATAAGAACCACATATGAAATCAAGACACAGATTGAGTTTAAAAGCATGGAAAAGCATATACTACACTAACCAGAAGAAATCTGGTATGTCTATATTTATGTCACTCAAAGTAGACTTTAAGGCAGAGTAATATAGGAGATAATGAAAGGTATTTCATAATGATAAAGGGTTGACTCAGCAGGAAAATGTAATAAAGTTAAGTGTAAACGCAACTAATAACATAGCTTCAAAACACATAAAGTAAAAAATCACCTAAACAAAAGAGAGGCAACTCTATAATTGTAGTTGCAGATTTTTAACAAATCTCTCTGTCACTGATAGCATATGTAGACAGGAAAGATATAGAAGGTATGGGCAATATAATTAATAGACTTTATTAAATCACAATACATAAAATACTATAATGCTAAAGCTAAAACTGCAGCATATGCATTGTTTTCAAGTGCACTTGGATTATTTAGGGAAACATCACACTCTGGGACATAGAACAAGTCTCATCATATTTCAAATAATTTAAGTCAGCAGCATATGTTCTCTGTCAAGTTTAGAATGAAGTTACATTTCAAAACTAGGAAGTATACAATATCCAAATGTTTAGAAATTAAGATCCATTCATGGATCAATAGGATGGAAATTATAAAATAGTTTGAACTGAATAATGATGCAAACTCAATATATCAAAACTAGTATTAAAAGCAGCTATAGCAGTGATGGAGAGAAATTAATAGTTTCCAATGTATATACTTGAAAAGAAAAAAAGATTAAAAACCAGTGATCTACTATCCAACTTGAGAAGTTAGAAAACCATGAACAAATTAGATGCAAATAAGTATGGAATTTAATAAGAGCTGAAATCAATGACACAGAAAACAGGCACACAACTGAGGAAACAATAAAGTCAAAATTTAGTTATCAGAAAATCTTATTAAATTAATAATTGTGACTGATAAGAAAAAAATTCATCAGCCTGATTGTCAAGGGAGTGTAAATTAGAACCACAATGAGATACCAACTATCGGAATGGCTGTTGTCAAAAAGACAAAAAAATTACAGGTGTTAGGAGGATGTGCAGAAAAGGGAGCCCTTGTGCACTGTTGGTAAGAATGTAAATTGGTGCAGCCACTGTGGAAAACAGTATGGAAGTTCCTAAAACAATTAAAACTGGAACTACTTGATGATCCAGTAATTCCACTCTCAGATATTTACACCAAGAAAACAAAAACACTAACTTGAAAAGATATATGCACTGCCATGTTCATTGTGGTATTATTTACAATAGGCAACATATGGAAACAACCTAAGTGTCCATCCATGGATGAATGGATAAAGAAACTGTGGTATATAAATACTAGTGGAATATTATTCAGCCATAAAAAGAATGTAACCTTATATTTGTGTTAACATGGATTGTTGAGGGCATCATGCTAAATGAAATAAGACAGAGAAAGACAAATACAATATGATCTTGCTTATATGTAGAATCCAAACTTCTCAACTCCCCAAAAAACCCGATACAGAGAACAGTTAGGACCAAGGGAGGGGGCTAGACAAAATGGGTGAAGATAATTCAAAGGTAGAAACTTCCAGTTACTAAATAAGTTATAGGCTGTAATGTATAGCATGGTAAGTATAGTTAAGAATACTGTATTGTGATTTTGAAAGTTGCTAAGACAGATCTTAAAAGTTCTTATCACGTGGAAAAAAATTGTAACTATCTATGGTGATGGATGTTAACTAGATTTATTGTGATGGGCATTTGGCAATATATACAAATATCAAATAATTATATTGTATACCTGAAACTAATATAATGTATGTTAATTATATCTCAATAAAAATATATATTAAAAATAATGAAAAAGTAGGGGCGCCTGGGTGGCACAGCGGTTAAGTGTCTGCCTTCGGCTCAGGGCGTGATCCCGGTGTTGTGGGATCGAGCCCCACATCAGGCTCCTCCGCTATGAGCCTGCTTCTTCCTCTCCCACTCCCCCTGCTTGTGTTCCCTCTCTCGCTGGCTGTCTCTATCTCTGTCGAATAAATAAATAAAACCTTTAAAAAAAAATAATGAAAAAGTAGAATAGCAGGAATAAGAAGGGGCATTAGTAGAGGGCCTACAGAAAATATCAAGATAATAAGAAGACAATATAAAAATGTAATACCAATAAGTTTGAAATTTTTAGATTTAATGGAGAAATTTCTTAAAAGACAAAACTTTTGAAACCTGATAGAATAAAAAATCTTAACATTCCTATATCTATTTAAAAATTGAATCTAAAATTAAAAATCATCAACAAACAAACAAGCTTCAGGCCCAGATAGTTTCACTAGTGAATTTTCCAAACTTTTAAGAAAAAATATAACTAACTTCATAGAAATGATTCGAGGAAATAAAAAATAGAATATGCAGCAGCTGGTCTCACATAAATTGCATAGGAATGTAAATTGGTGCAACCACTTTGGAAAACTGTTGGCACTATCTACCAAGTCTAAACATATGTAGATGCCATGACCATTTTATATGACATTTAGATATAGACCCAATGAATACGAGTACATATGGGCAGCCAAAGGAATCAAGAAGAATGTTCATAGCATCATTATTCATGATAAAAACAACCCAGATATTTAGGCAGAGTCAAATGGATACATTGTGATCTAATCACATGATAGAATACTATACAGCAAAGCAAAAGAAATTACAGCTACACATTTCAACACCAGTGGATCTCATAGAAATATTGTCAGCTGAAATAAAGCAGGCAAAGAACAGCCTAAAACTCTACGGGATTCTATTTGTTCATGTTAACACACAGGCACAAAAACGAATACTATGTGGAAGGGTGATTCTAGGAAATGTGAAGAGAGAGAGGCCTCCAGGCTACTGGAAATAGTCTATTCCTGGATCCAGGAAGGGGTTATACAGATGGATCACTTGTGAGAATTAACTGAATGGTAAACTTAAATCCTTCTGTTTGTATATCATACTTCAATAAGAAGCTCCCTTCTCTCCTCCCCAAAGCAAAGTAGATCCTCAAAATTTAACATGCATAATCCCTATCTGAGGCCATGGAAAAATATCATGTATCTGTCTTAACTTGTATAAGAAGGGATCTCTTAAATGAATTATCAACTTGATTATGAAGTAAGATTGCAAAATGTAGTACAACTAACGTTAAACTACTGTTTGTTTTCTCTTTCTCTCCTTTTTTTTTCATTTCTGGATGTGTTCCCATCTGTAATTAGTTAAGTCCTTGGAAGGTCAGGCTAATGCCTCTTTGAATGTTAGCGACAAAGCATCCAGGAGTACCCCAGACACAGAGCTGCCTGGGAGAGAGACCCTGGCCTCTAAACAGGTTCCGCCCTACCCCGAGATGGCTGTGATGAATTTTTCTTCCTCAGGGTGAGGTTTAAGACATGTTTGGAAACTGCTGGGAGATGCTTGGGTATGGTGAGCTCCTGAAATGCCAAGAAGTCAGTAGAAAGACCCATGGATTTAGATCTGAAGGGCTCTTGAGCTAGACAAGTACCTAAATAGGCCACCGAGGGCCAAATTATACCTCTGTTCGGTCAGTTCACAATGACATCTCAAAGGTGCAAAGACTTCATACCACCCTACACGTGATTTTCCACTGGCAGTAGATAGCAGACTCACAGTTATGATACTATCAAAGCAAATTCTTCCTTGGCTATGGAATTTGAATCTGGAAGTACAGGCCATGGGATGTGTCTCTTTAGAAACCTCCTCTAGTGTCTGTAATGTGTCACTCTGGCTAAGGCACACACTGTGACCAGAGCCTGGGGCAGGGTGGGGGTGGGGAAAGCTGATGCATTGGGCACTGGGTACTCCGGAGGCGTGGGGGGCTGCCACTTTGTCCAAGGCTCCATATCCTCAAAATAGAAGAGTTTCTAATAAGTAAAATAGATTGTAGATACTTTTTAGATTCATGAAATGTTAGCTGTGAAAGAGATCTTTGAAACTATCTTAAGTTTGCATTTCATGCAGGAAACTGAGGCTCGGAGAGTGAGCTGGGTGAGAATTTAGTGCCTCAGACTCAGTCCTGGACACCTTGCCATGGTCCTCTTTACTCCCAGATCCCTCTGTCTCCATCTCCCTTTCTCTCTCTCTCCTCTCTCCCTGGTCAGAGAGGGCGACCATACCCTTACCCTGAGCAGGTCTCGGCCACTGTACACATCCATTAGTATACAGACAAACCCCATGCATGCTGTTCCATGAGATGTAGGCTTGTGAGACATAGGGAATCTGTCTGGGAGCCATGGAGCCTTGAGAGTTTGATGTTTTGCATGTACGATGGCTTCTACAGGCCATTTGGAAAGGTGTTCAGAACATTCTCAACTGATGAAAAGTGCAAAAGCAAATGGAAACATGGCTCAACTCCAAAACTGCATTATTTGTGCTGTTTCCTAAATAGAAAATGATTTAATATGAAAGCTTGGAGTCCTTCAAGGTGGAGGTGTCCTTAAGCATCAGCTTGCCCTTCAAAATCCAATTGAGCAATGAAAATATGTGCAGCATTCATGTCTCAAAAGCGGCTCATGACCAGAGTGATACTTGAGCACAATTTCCGAAAACATGTTTGCACATTGAACTGCCAGAAGCAGAAGTCTAAAGGTGTGAAATTGGCTTCATAATGCCCTTTCCTACTCTTACCATCCACCTCCAGAAGCATGACCATCCAGAGGGCAGTGGGTTACAAAATGAGGAACTAAACACTTTGCCTGTTATTCCGACAGTCTTTATGAGATGGGAGTCTGGAGCATGCTTCAAAATGTAATCTATAATTCATTGCAGATGAACCGTAAAATGCAAAGACATTAATTTTTACAATAACTCTCATTATTTACAACATTTCCCCCATCCTCTATTAAAAATATTTCTTTGTTGGATGTATAGGATGTTCACAGCTGCTAGATTATTTATGGGGGTCATGATGAACAGTTATAGTGGTTTAGCCATTAGAAAATTTAAGCAGTTTAAAAAAGGTAAAGTGTTTCTGAGATGTTTCACATTGAATTAAAACCTGAACAGGGGAATGAAATTTATTTACCAAGACCTAATTGCCAAGTGAAATTGATCTAAAAATAGGACTTTGAAATTTTATTTTAATCAGGGTACATAGCAAAACACCCCAGATGGTGGTTTGAAAATGAGGCATAGTTATTGGAGGAACTTCTTTGGAATGAGGAAAAAGGCAGAAATGTGATGAAATGAGACCCAAGACTCATGAAATTATTGATGTTGCTCTCTGCTCATTCAATCAGTGAGTATATAAGAGGCTACCGGGAACCACATATTGTGCTAGATATTAGGGGTATAATGACGAAAAAATAGGGTCTCTGCTCTCAAGTGGTTCATACTCCAAACGTGAGATAAGCACACGGAAATGATGCAATCAGGAGGTCACTGCTGCGAAGAAGCTGAATATAAAGCAGAGAGGATGCCCTGTCTGTCTGTGGTATCTGAGAAGACTTGCCCAAGTTGGGAACATCTGAGCCAAGCAGTGGTTGCAAAGTGACCAATGCTTATTTTGTTGGTTTAAAACAGATTGTATAAAAAAAAAATGAAGGGGAAGCCCATCAAGATGATGTAATGAACGGATGCTTTGATGCACCCAAACACGCAGCAATGAGCGATAAAATGTAAATAAGGAAAGCTTAGCAGACATAGCTAGGTTCAAAAACAAGGAAAACATCTTCGAGAACTGAAAATGGAACAGAAATATGAACAGATGGTAGGACGTGAGTAAATGTGTGCTGTGCCCTCAACTGGCAGTGATGGCCAGGAGCTTGGCTTCATCAAGAAAGAGGGTTCTCTCTGAGGGTCCTCTACATGAGACAGACATCTCTCTCACATCATTAAAAAAAAAAAAAAGGCTGGAAAAAATGCTGTCGACTACTGCCTGGGTCAAGGTACCTAGAAATAGCCTTGTGATTGGGGACTGAATGAGACTATCCAGTAGCTTGGTAGCTCAGTGTCTTTGTTCTCATCAATATCATCATCGGGCCCCTGACCTGTAGTGGGTTGAATAAGATCCTTCCCCCAAACGCATGGTCATCTAGAACCTCAGAATGTGCCCTTATTTGGAAATAAGGTCTTTTCAGATATAACTGGGTAAGGATCTTGAGATGAAATCATCCTGAATTTAGCATGGTCTCTAAACCCAATGACCAAGATGTCCTTATGAGAAGAAAACTCAGAGACACACGAAAGAGAAAGCCACAAGAAGACAGAGAAAGAGATTGGAGTGAATTAACTGGCTGCAAGTGAAGGAGTATTGGGAGCCACCAGGAGTTAGGAAGAGGCAAGGAAAGATTCTTTCCTCAAGTGTTCAGACAGAGCATGGACCTGCTGACACATTGATTTTGGGCATTTGGCCTCCAGAACTGTGAGATACATTTCCGTTGTTTGAAGCACTGTGTTTGTGGTGATTATTACAAAAGCCCTAGGAAACTAATATATGTCCCAAACCTCCAAACCCTTGAAAGACCTGGTTCCAGACTGGGGGAATGTTGAGAAACCATGGAGGGAGAGGCATGTGGTGGCGTGGAGAGACACAATTGATTACAGACAGCAACAGCAAGAGAGACTACATAGAAGGTAAGGGAGACTGCTTCACATGCAGATGTCTGAGAACTAGCGCCCAAATCCAAACCCAGCCAGAAAGACTTGCTTTCAAAATAAACCTGCAAACGTGTGTTCAGAAATGCATGAAGAACACCAGCTTTATGAAAAACAGCCTACAAAATCGGCTATTGCAACATAAATTTACTTTGGATGAAATTAATTCTACAGCGGGGCCTGATACAGACTTCACTTATTTATCTCATCAATAAATGAAGTTTCCCACATTTTACACTATAAATCCAATGATCGTTTGTATTGATACAGACCTGAAAATGATTATGTTTAGGATGCTCAGGGATAAATTTAGCTTCTACATCCATAAAAAGGAAAATAAATTATGAAACACAGCAAGCAGAAATGAAAAAATAATAGATGCATATGAAAATAATTATATAAAGCTTTGTTAGCTGCAGAGAGAACTACAATAGAAATATTTTTCCCAAAAGGTTTCTGTCCATGAAAAAGTAACTCCTGGGAAGATTTCTGCTCTGTGAGCTAAGATGGCCCTGAATACTTTGGTCTTTGGGAGATTCTGGGTGGAAAATCTGGTCCTTGGGGGGCATGCTTACACTTACTACAGAAAGCAGCAGGAAAGGGCCCAAAATACCTTCTTCTATTTCAAGCTGCTTGAATTTCTTGCTCTATTTTATTTTATCTTATTTTATTTTAAAAAGATTTATTTATTTGAGAGAGAGAGAGAGAGAACAGAGAGAGTGAGGGGAAGGGCAAGAGAGAGAGAATTTCAAGCAGACTCCCCACTAAGCACAAAGCCTAACATGGGGCTCGATCTCAAGACCCTGAGATCATGACCTGAGCCTAAATCAAGGGTCCAAAGCTCAACCAGCTGAGACACCCAGGTGTCCCTTGTCGTCTACTTTAAATACCATGACTCAGACCCAAGCAGCACCAGCTCGGACTCCTGTGTTATGGATAGTGTTGTCAGTTCTTAAAATTAGCACTGGTTTTAGTCAGGAGTGGGGCTGGTGAGGTGGGGGTGGGGCAATGGGGGGGAAGCAATGAAAACTACCATGACCTCGTGGTCTGGACCAGGCCTGGGACACATGTTCGAATCCTGTGTGAAGATTTTTAGCCAGTCTGCTCATACTGCGGGCCCTGACCCTTGACAGTCTGGTTCAGGAGTAGAGGGATTCTGACCAGCTTTGTTTAAGGACCAGATCGAGCTAATCCAGGCACTACCGCATTGTCAATTCTGAAGAGTTATGGAAATGTATAAATTATAAACTTAAAGGAAGAGTACATATTTGATCTCCTCCAATGCTCTTAGCTTTGTGCCTAGATCCAGACATTTGCTGACGTGAGAAAATAATTATAATGTAGCATGTTAATCCAAATTCTTTGGCTACAACACTCTGTTAAGGCAGAAAATGAAAAAATGGCATCACTGCATTTTAGGAAGGAAAATAGTCTAGTGATTATGATTAAAAGCAGATATTGGTGGGGTGCTCTGTGACAGAAACTGTTCCAAGTGATTTAAAAGTATAATGGACTTCAGAGTCAGTTGACTCCACCCGACAGTGGCTGTGTGAACTTGGTAAGTTATTTATCCTCTTTGGGCTTCATTTATTTCTTATAAAATGGGGGTGATAATGTGCTCATTGTGAGGATGATATGTGATAAAATATAGTGCTTAGTATACTGTACCTGGCATATACATAAGCTTTTAATAAGTCTTAGCTACTGTAGGAACATTTGTTGATTCCATCTCCAGAATCCATTTTCCCTTCATCTTTTTCAATTTCTTAAATTTCTTCATCTTAAATTTCTCAGCTATGTAATCTGTATGAAAGAATCCTCACCTTTTCTGTGTCAGGCATGGTCTCTGAGTAGCCTATAGAAATCAGCTGGTTCTCCCAAATTCTTGGTCACAGGTATTATTTTAGGGCTAGCCTGATGACTCAATTTAAACCAATAAGGTAGGAGGAAAGTTTGCTGATATCTTTTCGTGAAGGAGCTTCCTCTTTGCTCACTGGGTGAATGAAAAATCATGTAGCCTTTGTGTGGCTGATAACCACATCAGATGACAAGGGGCATCTTTTGTGAGGTTGGTATCATTCAAGGCAGAGTGTAGAAATGGAAGTAAATCGAGTCATTGGTAAAATCACTGAGCAACCGAATCAAGTTGCACCTGAAGCCACACGATCTCTCCACTTCTCAGTTCTATGAGCTAATACATTTTCCTTATTGCTTAGGCTATTTGACCAAAGTTTTTCTCTCAACTGCAACTAAAAGTATCCTGATACAATACTATCACACATGCCAAATAGTTGACTCATTCTAAAATGAGGGTAATTAGTGGCATTGTGAAACGTATTCAGGTGACTAAATTAATTTTTCCTTTTTCACGTGAACGTTTACGTTTTAAAATTGGGCTAAGAGCGTACTTCTGAAATAATAAAATTGAGTTTTAGCTACATTGATTGGGAGATGGAGAAGAAATAAAATCAAACCATGAAGGTCAGAGTCCTTCAGACGAACTCCATCGCCATAGAAACAATAGTAGTATATCAGCTACTATCCGTCCCTTGCTGTATTCCAGGGACTCTGTTAGGTGCTTTGCTTACATTTTCTTCTAATTATTTTGTATGAGGAAACAGAAGCTCAGACAGTAGTTCTTAGGGCCTAGTACCTAAAACAGTACCCAGAGCTAGCTGAGCTCTCAATATATAATTGCTGCATGTTAATGAACTGCCCCAGTACATACAAAACCAGGATGTAGACTCCTGTCTGCTTTCGTCCAAAGTCTTTGCTCCTGTCAGTATACTACATTGCTTTCATGCATCAAATGTTCCATTGCATTGTTAGTAAAAGTCTGTCCACTGATCTAATGGACTGGATTGTTATCCAAGGCAAGTAGCTGTCAATTAAGAAAGTTTAGCTTCATCTGAGTCAATTCCTAATTTGATCACACTGACCATTTTTTTTTAGAACCTAGACTTTTTAGACTATTGCCAAGAGCAAGATAAGATATATAAACTCCAGGCTGCTAAGCTCAAGTAGTTTGTAGCCCTCAAAGGAATTCTTTCTGTTACAAATTACACGCCTTGAGTTGACATCCATACCTTACCCCAAGGACTTGAAAAGAGAGCTGAAAACTTGTATTCCAGACATAAGTGGTTATTCCAAATAAAGTGCTGGAATTCTTGCCCAACCTTGAAATGACTATAAAAATGACATCCTTTCAATTTGTCTTAAAAAATATATAGAATAAAAATCTATGATTTATAATGAGGTTTCAACAAATTTTGCTATTGATACATGGCATTTTTTTAGCATCCAGTAACTGTGAAATTGCAATATTTTGAAATGTTTTGTCATCTCATATTAGTCAACTTTGATCTCATATAGTAAATGATAATCAAAAGTGTTTCATGTCCATGAAGAGTGGCCTTACTTTCACCAAGGAGAAAAGGGAAATGACAAGGATCTAATCTTACTGATTTTTTAGCCTTTGATACATTCTGCTACAGCTCTTTCACTGCTGCGTGTAAAATTCGAGACGCAGACTGCCAACGGTAGATGTAATCCCAAGCCCTCCGAGAGCACAGCGGTTAATACAGACTAAAATTTCTCATCAAGGCCTCTATGGTTAATCAGTAAACAAATGGATATTGTCAGCATGTATGTAATAAGAACTACTATTTATTGAGTGCCTCTTAAGTGGCAGGTGAAGTGAAAAAGGTAGGATAATGAATTGGAATATACATACTTGTTGAAGCTTGAAGACTAGCTTATTAAATGTGCTACCATGAATTAACTACTCACTTAACTACTCACTTTCCTCAGCTTTACAATGGAGAATAATCATAACTACCTTGTAGGTTGTTGTGAGGATTAGAAAAATCTGTATTGCTCAGAAGGCTTTGTGTAATGTACGGTTTCAAGGGTTTTTTTTGTTTTGTTTTGTTTTTTGTTTTTTTTTTTGAGAGAGAGTGCGAGCAGGGGAGGGGCAGAGGGAGAGAGAGAATCTTAAGCAGTTCCACGTCCAATGCAGAGCCTGACGTGGGGCTCAATCTCACGAACCTGAGATCATGACCTGAGCTGAAATCAGGCTGAGTTGGAGGCTTAATGGACTGAGCCACCCAGGTACACCTATGTATTCTAAGGTTTCAATATGTGTTATCACTGGTTGTCATTATTTCACTTGAAAGGCAAAATTAAGTCATTTAGCTATGAGAGGCAGAGCCAAGACTCAAACACTGATGTAAGGTCTATTGAGCTATCCTTTATATTCTGCTGATTTTTTAAAAAAGATTTTATTTATTTATTCGACAGAGATAGAGACAGCCAGCGAGAGAGGGAACACAAGCAGGGGGGTGGGAGAGGAAGAAGCAGGCTCATAGTGGAGGAGCCTGATGTGGGGCTCGATCCCATAACACCGGGATCACGCCCTGAGACAAAGGCAGACGCTTAACTACTGTGCCACCCAGGCGCCCCTCTGCTGATTTTTTTTTTAACATATTATAGAGAAAATTGGGACTAAAGGACTTGGGAATGGGGGGAAACCCATTCTTCATCACGGACATTCAGGGCTTCATGGAAGGATGATGTTTGATCTGCGTCTTAAAGGATGAGTAGGATTTTGGTGAGTGAAAATAACCAGCAATTTACTTTTCCTCCAGGCTCTTTAGAATCTTGGTAGCATACGCAGTGATGACAAATAGGTTTCCCTATTAATTTATTTACAATAATTCATGGCAGAGTGCTGCAATCAATTAGTGATGTCTGTCAAGTAGGCCAAATGGAAAAAAATTTGGCATCTCTGCTTTTTCTTACCAATTTCTGTGAGTCTTTTCTTTCCTTTCTTAATTTTTGATCCTTAGAAGAATGCCTCCATTAAAGCCAAAATTTTGGATGTTGCATGTTAAAAGACCCACTTTATTCAGTATGGCTTTACCGATTATTTGAAAGGACATCTATATATCTTTTTTAAGTCCAAGACATGGTGAGCAATACTGAAAATTGAAAATGACTTGTGGGATTTAAGTTCCAGCCAAACTCAGCAGTGTTTCATTGTCCATTCCCTGATTACGTACCTCCCATCCTGGCTGTACACAACCATATCCAGTTCAAGGGCTATTCATGGTTACAGTGGCCCTTTAAGTTGCCTTCACAACCTGTACATGTTCTCGGTTTTGTTCTTCAAGAGATTTCATACTAAAATTCCTATCACAGCTAAGGGATATATTATTTAAAATGTCACCTAGGTATTGTAGAATAAATCTGTCTAGACAAGGGGCTGAAGATACATTTTCAATGGATCTTTTTCAGTCCTCTTCAAAATAGCTCTGTTATAATATCTGGTCTTTGAGAAAGCCGTGAGAAATACATACTAAGCTGAGGGTATATAACACTTGTTAGAAAGTAATTCCTCTCGGGATCTTTGAGCTCTCAGACATGAGTCATCAAATGTAAAGGAGCTTTTGATGACACCCACAAGCAATTCCCCATCTCAGTGGACAGAAACTCCTTCTTATCCAAGGATAATTGGCACCAGAAAAGGAGCTTTGAAAGCAAATCCCCTCCACAAGGTACCAACATTTCATGGAGAATAATCAATCATTCAATCATCAAAAGGTTTGGTTGGAATGTGAATAAAGGTTCTCTAGCTTATATTTAATAGTGAAGGTTATGAATCTGCCCTAATTAGAATGAAGCATGTACCAAGTGTTTTTAGTTTTCTTTTTACTGTAATTTTTCCACGTAAATCATATAATAGCACCAAAAATCATTTTCCACGGTACATTTGCCTTTAGCGACTTGGTTATAAACAGACATTTTTGCAAAAATATTCAAAGGCTGATCTATTTTTCCGAGGGCGTCCCAATCCTCTGATATTGGAGTTCCCTCCCCTTCCTAAGCGTAACTCTTTTATTGACATATAACTCCCATACCATACAATTTATCTGTTTAAAGTGTACAATTCAAGGGTTTTTAGCATATTCACAGAGTTGTGCAACCATTACTGCAATCAATTTTGGAACATTTTTATCATCCAAAAATAAATTCCATACTCATTAGCTACCATGGCCCATTGTTCCCCCTACCCCCTGGCCCCAGACAACCACTAACTTATACTCCGTCTCTATAGATCTGCCTATTCCAGACATTTCATGTAAATAGCATCATACAATATGGTCTTTTGTGACTGACTTCTCTCACTTAGCATAATGTTTTCAAGGCTCACCGATGCTGTAGCTTGCACCCGTACTTGATGCCATTGTAAGGTGTTCCATTGTATGGGTGTACACGTGTTGTTTATCCATTCATTAGTTCATGAAAATTTAGGTTGTTTCCACCTTCTGGCTACTTGAATAGTGCAGCTATGAATATACATGTACAAGTGTTTGTATGAATACTTATTTTCAGTTCTTCTGAGTATGTACCTGGTTAGTAAGAGAGAGACTTTTGGTGATGGAACAGCCCTGTAACGTCATTGGGGTGGTGAATACACAAATCTACATGTAAGATAAATGTTCAGAGAATAACACACATAAAACACACACACGAGTGCGAGTTGCGGGGTCATATGGTAATTTTATGTGTAATCTTTTGACGAATGGCTAGACTCTTTTCCAAAGCAGCTACACCATTTTACATTTCTACCTAGAGGCACTCTCTTTTGAAACAATTATCATTTTTTTTTCTTCTTCAACTGCTAACTTGTCTAATTCACCATATCCTCCTTTATGGATAGTTTTGCAAAGAACCTGACCAGTGTTCTAATGTAACGTCACCAACTGCTTGAAAATCTGAGCTTTTATCAGCATTTACCACTTCACTTTGCAGTGATAGAGGCTGCACTCAATTTACATATTCCTGGAAGCAACTCCACGAAATGTGTATTACTAACTGAAATTCAGATTCAGGCAAGTTAAATAACTAGCTAGCAGGTAGCTGAATCACTAGGTGAACTACTGTGAAGAGTGGAATTGATGTTATAAGAAAAGTAATAGGTTCAAAGGTAGCGTTACCAAGAGGTACTACAAATCTCTGAGCTTCCACTTGGGCTGCCTCATTTATTTTTCCCAGCAATTCTAAGGAAGTAGTGTAGAAGTTAGGATGTTTGTGCTGCAATTAACAGAAAATGTAACCAAATGTGACTTAAGCCATTGTGGCGTAGTATATATAGTATATATACTACATACTATAAATATACTATACTACTATCCTTACAGTATATATATATACATATATATATCACATAATAGACATATATAAACATAATAAACATATGTATTACATAATTCAAAGTCCTAGGAAGGCAGTTACAGAGTTAGGTTAGCAGTTCAACATTGCTAGGGCTTCTGAGTCTATTTCAGCATGAGTCTATTCATTTCTCCCTCATGGTTGCAAGATGGTCACAGCCACGCCAAGCACCATGCCCTCACCTTGCTATTCACAAAGCAGGAAAGGAGGGAAGATGTTCCTTTCTTCTCGTGTGTTTCATTTGAGTAAAGAGGAAACCTTTTCTTCAGAAGACCTTCTCAGACTTCCTCTTACATTTCAGGAGACAGAGAAGAGTCAGTCATAAGTCTATCCCTAATTTTGAGAGAAGCTGGGGAAGCCAGCATCTCACAATCTTGGCCTCTTTATTTTGTGGAGGGCTTTTCTGCCTTAGAAAAAGCATGGAAGACTGGCTGCTGGTTCAGCAGTTCACCATGCCTGGTGTAGTTGGGAAGTAACATCCCCCCGTTTTAATGATGAGAACCTTGAAGCTCAGAGTTGCTAAGTAACATCATGCAGCTTGTTAGTGGCAAAGCTGAGATTTGAGTCAAGTAGTGTGAATTCTAAAATCTATGCTATAGCACATCATCTCAGAGGCAATATGTCCTATTTGAAAAATGTACCCACAGGTAGATAAACTCTTGCTTATCATGTTGCTACAAGTAAAAAAGAGAAATAGAGGATTTAAAAAACACTTAACTTTCTAGACTACAAGATTATTTTTGTTTATGTGTCATGAAACAGGTTTTGGAGGTATTTGTTTCTTGATAAGTTATATATATAATGACTTCATAAAAATTAAAATCTCTCTTCCTCTTACCTTGTTTTTTTTTTTTAAGTAGGTTATTTTGGGAAGATGTAAACTGAGATTTCAGAGCTGGAAACATGTCCTTTAGTTAAGGATCCTGGATTTTTGTTCGAAGGCAGGTGAACCTAGTGATTTTAGTATTCCTTTAGTCAAGCCCATGTACTTTCCCCTTCTGAATAGCTATGTGCTTACCTGGCAGATGAGCAAAACCTCATGGTAAATGTCTTTCGATCCCTTCCTTCAAATTCATGGTTTTGTGAGAACTAAAGAGTGAACACCAAGTTTTACATGCCTGACCTTCATGGCAGTCCGAGGGCCACCAATTGATCTCCATGTTATCCTTACGAAAACTAAGGCATAGAGAAATTGAGTAACTCACCTAAGGCCACCCACTAGTAAACAGTTGAACTGAGACTGAATCAAAGGCTATTTGATTCCAAAACCCATGTTCTTAATCTACATAATACTATGTGAGCTCCGTGCTAGCATTCCATGATGAGAAAGGGTTAGTACTTGAATTGTGATTAATGAATACACATCCTTGTATAAATTTTTCGGATCTTGGGTCAATTTTGTCTAAACCCAACAATACTAATAAGGACCCTATATTATACTTGGAGAACTAAAGTTGTACCTCAAAATAAATTTCCTACTCCAAACTCTTCAGTGTTGTTAGTGTTGTAGAAAGCAGTACTGTGGATAACTTTAGCAGTAAATAATCTCAGAGAAAATACTATTTATTTGGGAATGAAGCTGTAGACTCACAGTGAGACCTAACGAGAGGAGCACTTCCAAAAGACACGTTGAGTTCCCTCTGCACCTATCTCCAAAGTCCTAATCAGAGCAGCCCAACTCTGGTGTGGGCTGTGGAAACTACTAGTAAGACTGCTGTATCAAATGGCCAAGAACCTATAATACAGAGTAGACCATCTCTGGCACCACAGCTTTCAATGAATTTATAATTGTTTCTGGCCTTGTTTGCAGAGGAAGTGGCCTTTCTACTTCATGGGGACTGTCCATCTATTTGTTGGGAGAGAGTCATTTATCCCAGGACCCCTTCAACTTCACGACATGCTCTGTGTAGTAATGTCATGTTGCCTTTGTCCCAGAGCCTGGTACAATGGGCTGATGACGCCAAGTATTTGTGTCTCAGTTCTAATGTCTTCTTCACTTTTCTACCTTGATGATGTGTTCTTCTTCCCTTATGAGCCTAATGTTTTTAGAGGATGGTGCAGTGAAGTTAGGCAGGCCCATGTCTGGAGCCCATGTCTGATAGCTTCTGGTTACGTGATATTGGACAATTTACCAACTTCTCTAAAACTTCATTCTCTCACCAATAAAGAAAGAATAATATAAGGATAATACAGGGTTCGTTGGGTCAAATGAGATCGTGTCTGTAAAGTATCTTTAACAAATAACTGTTCTCACCGTGCTGGCCCCCTACCCCTCTCCTTTACCCTAAATCATCAAAATCCCCTGTTTAGAAAGTTGCTGGTAAACTCAGTCACAGCTATACTGAGTTGCAATGGATGAAAAAGGTATAAGGTGTTCCAATTGCCTTGGCCATCTTTGACTGACATTAAGAAAGAATTTCTAATGGTGGAATTGAAACTAAAGTCAGTGAGGAGAGATGTTTGGAAGATCAGGGGACTCTTTCTGGAATCTGGAAATCATAGCATTGGGGGCCAGTCTTTCCTATTAAAAAATATTGAGAGAGAAGGAAAAAGAAATGACTGTTTTCTGAAAATTCTAGAAAGAGGAGATTTACTTGAAGTAGCCCTCAAGGACTAGATGGACAAAGTATTATTTGTTTCTTGTCTCTTTTTTTTCAAGATTTTATTTATTTTAGAGAGAAAGCAAGAGAGAACATGGCAGGGGGTAGAGGGAGAGGATCCCAAGCAGACTCCCTGCTGAGCACAAAGCCCAAAGCGGGGCTCGATCCCACGATCCGGAGATCATGAACTGAGCGGAAATCAAGAGTCAGACATTTACTGACGGAGCCACCTAGATGCCCCCATTTCTTAAAAGTTTTTATTTGACTTCTGTTGCAACTCAGCTTTTATAAGATCAGGGAATGGCAACTTTGTGCCTCTTTATCATAATAAGGCTCAACGAATATTAACAAATTCCCGGTGACCTGAGAGTGCAGGCCTTCGTGGTTACTCTTCAGGAAAACAATTTGTATCTAAATAGTTTCTGATGTGCTGGCAAGCTCGATGCTGTAAAACTCCATAAAGGAGAAGCTGCTAAATGCAGGCTGTTCATCAAACAGTTTAATTTGCCAGGAAGACAGGATAGAGTAAACCAATATGATGAAGGCCTTCTGCTCAGCTTTGTAATAGAGAACATAAAATATTTACCTTGAAAAATTGATGATGGGGTCCACAATTCACATAAAATTATGTTACCTTTCTGAGGATGTCATGGGAACATTTTTTTTGGTCCCCTGTTTGGAAATTGCTCATTTTCAAAACTTCATGATTCATTTCACAGTATCTTTTTGGAGTTAAGCAGGCAAAGTCAACAGACTTGATTTGAAGATGTAGTTTATGATAAAGGTCAACAGCACAGGCTCTGAACTTGTTTTATGCTGGTTCTCTAGAAACAGAATCTGAGATGGAATTGTGTGTGTCTGAGTTTTCTCAGGGGCATGCTTGGGAGCCATACCTGTATGGAAGTGGGGGAAGTAGGATAGGGCAGGTGCAACGTTTAAGTGGGATGCAGTTGGAACAGAAGCCTCGGGAAACACCACCGCCAGTTCTTTGCGTGCTCCCAAATTAAGGGAAGGTGATTGGACTTTTGATATCTTTTATTAGGGGGGCGTAACGTTGGGTGAGGCACTTTGCTTTGTTGAGGGAACTCTCTTTGTAGAGGGAAATTCTGGGAGAGGACAGTTATGGGTCCCTAGCAACCAACACAGCTCTAGGGCTGGGACTTTGTGTACTTTGATCCTATTCCCTTGCCTGCCATGATCTAGTTGTTTAAATATGACGGAGTCACATAAATATGCCGAGCCTATAAAATATGAGTATGAGAAGGTCTTTTAGGTTCCTTTAAGACTGAATGTGAAACAAGTGTCTAGAAGGGGATGCGTTACAAAATAAACACGTAGTATTAAAACCATATAGATAATGAGGTGGAGTTAGACTTTGGGATAAGGCTGGAAATTCTTCTTAGGGGAGAGTAAAGGTATCAGAAGTTAGTGCCACGAGCTAATGATCAGCTTTCAGGAGCATAAACAGGAAAACTGAGGATCTATCAACCATAAAACTTCTTACAAACTTCCCTCCAGCTGACTTTCTATGCCTTAGACTGGGTATGGATTCAGGACACAAGCTCTAACATCATCATTCCAACAAAAGGCCAATTACCTCACAATGAAACTCAGCAATCAGCCCACACATAATCCTTGCTCTTTGTATGTGCGTGCGTGCAGTACACACACACACACACACACACACACACACACACACACACACCTGTGCTTTGTTTGGTCTTGTTTTGTGCCATGCATCTTTATGCTCCATTCATGGTCAAGTTCCTTTGAAGATGGTAAACATACCTGGTTCATCTCTGTCTCCTTTTGAGAAAACTGACTTTCCTACGGTGGGTTCAATGGGACATTAATGGGCATTATAAAAAAAGCAGGGGTCCTGTGTCAAACCAGTTTGTGAATGTAGGTTATAGGGTTTCCTGTGCAGAACGTTTTTTCTTGTGGTACCTCTCTTAAGGTTACTGTTTTTGGGACACACTTTGGGACACATGCCTGAAGCAAAATAATTAGTATTAAGCAGGAAGTATTAAATACAGAGGATGACTTTAAGCTTCATTCTTCTCTTCGAATGGTCCTACTTGGTATTACGTGCTATTTCACTCGTCTTCTAGAAACTGATACATTTGGGGTAGCCGTGAGGTCATTTATGGAATCAGTGTGCAGAAGCATTTGTGTAGTAAGTCAACTTCAGGTACAAGTGATAGTTGTGTAATGATTTGGGAGAAGAGGGAGGAGAAGTCGCGATGCATGTACTTGAATAAGAAGCCCCAGGAATAGACATTAGTGAGAGAAGGGAGATAATACTGGGAGTACAGACCATCTTAAATTAGGTAAACTAATCCTGGAGAAACCACACAAGGCTGTCTGTCCAGACCAGGCAGAAGAAACCAGAAATCACATCTGGGATACTGAAGAAAAAAAAAAAGGGAGGGGGGATAGGTGCCCAGTAAATAGTTTGGGGAATAAGAAGCTAGGAAAACAATCTAGTCTAATGCACCTCAAATGCTCAGTAAACATTCACTGAATGAATGGATACCAACAGCAAATGGAAGTTGATATTTAACCAAAGGCTTTTTGAATGAGGGGGTTTTACACACGCTCTCTTCTGAAGATCAGACATGACATCAGGCTGTGAGTGGGCTGGGCTCCACAGAGGGAGGGAAACCAGCTTACCTCAACAGAGTAGGGGGAAGGGAGGGGTAGGGAGCAAGGCGGGTCTCAGCTGAATATCAAGGCTGAGGTTGCTGCCAATTAATGACTCTCAAATTTCTTGCTTCTCCTGTTAAAACGTGCCTCAACACCTGCCAGTTTAGTTTCTACTTTGAGTTGCCTGTTTTGTCCCTGGAAACAGATATATCCATCATTCTAATAGAGAATGTCTGTAGATAGTACAAGTTTCACATATATTTACGTGGAAAGTTTGCAAAGAACAGAAAGATTGCTCTGATGAGTATACAAGGCAAGAGATTAAAATGTATCAATACACTTCAGGCTGAACAGAAAATATTTGCCTCATTTTCTTTCTGTTATGAGAATGGATGCTTAAGACAGAATGAAAAACAGGTTTTCTTTTTTCTCCATTTGTTCTGAAGTTTTAAAGTACATTGTTACAATAATACTCCCACCCAAATCGATTATAAAAAGATGTTTCTAATCTATGCTAGGTCATACTCTTCAAACATGTTCACAACAGGGTAACTAACGCAATCAGGGAAAAACAGTAAGGTTTAATGTATAGTCATATGGTAAAGAGAATCAGAGTGCCTGGGTTTATACTCTGGCTCTGAGACCTATAAGCTGAGAGAACATGGGTAAGAAACTTCTCTTTCTATGTCTCAAGTATTTAGTTTTATTAAGTTATTTACTGTAGTCATTACCTACAGTAAAATGAAGGTAATACCAATATATCACTTAATAGGGTTGTTTAGAGATTAAATTAGTTAATATATGAAAAGCACTTAAAAGTGTACCTGGCATGAAGTAAATGCAACACAGTACTAATGTTAACATTATTATTATTCATGTTAAAGAACATAGTCCTAGGGACCAGTGTCTTGGACTAGATTTGTTTCGTGTTCTAATATCAAGCTGCTTGGAAGCTCTTTGCTTCATTTTCTGAAACTGCTAAATAATACGAGAATGAAAACACTACTTCAAGAAGATATATGCATGCCCTATGTTTATTGCAGCATTATTTACAATAGTCAAATTATGGAAGGAACCCAAGCGTCCATCAATAGATGGATGGTAAAGAAGATGTGCTACACACACACACACACACACACACACACACACGAATATTACACAGCCTTAAAAAGAATGAGATCTTGCCATTTGCAACAACATGGATGGATCTAGAGAGTATAATGTTAAGTGAAATAAGATAAAGACAAATACTATATGATTTCACTCATAGGTGGAATTTAAGAAACAAAACAAATGAACAAAGAAAAAAGACAAACAAAAAAAATCAGACCTTAATTATAGAGAACAAACTGATGGTTACCAGAGGGGAGGTGGGGCATGGGTGTAACAGGTGAAGGGGATTAACAGTACACTTATTGTGATGAGCACTGAGTAGTGTATAGAATTGTTGAATCACTGTATTGTACACCTGAAACTAATATAATGCTGCATGTTAATTATACTTGAATAAAAAAACTACTAGAATGAAAGGTTTCCTCACCTCACTACTTAAGTTTTCTCTGTTTCCTCAAAGAATCTCCTTTCTTATTTTCCATGTTTACAGTTCTTTCATTCAATAAAAATATCTACTAAACACCTACTCTGTGCCTGCCATCGTTTTAGACCCAAGGGAAGCAAGGCAAAAGAAAAGTTTAGTGCCAACTTGCTCTGAGACTATAGAGAAGAGGATGGGAAAATATTCTTCTATGGTGTAACTGACATCTAGTTTGGGGAGGCTGAGAGTAAGTAAGGAAATAGACGAATATGAAAATTTCAGCAATACTTGTGTAGAAAATAAAGCAACATACATGATACATGACTGAGTGACAGAGAGAAGTCTAAATCTGATTGGCTTCCCAAGGACAGGGAAGACTTTGCTAAGAAGATTCTTGGTTGGGTAAAGGGATGCAGAAGAGAGGAGGTGTTTTGTTTTGTCTTGTTTTGTTGTTTTAAATGAATCCATTTTGGACTATGGCTTCCCACCCAACAGAGAAGTTATCTAGACTAGCACTGCCCAATCAAAACATAACATCAGCTACTTACATGATTATAAGATTTCTGGTAGCCGGGGGTACCTGGGTGGCTCAGATGGTTAAGTATCTGCCTTTGGCTCAGGTCATGATCTCCAGGTCCTGGGATCCAGCTCCATAAGTGGTGCCCAGCTCAGCAGGGAGTCTGCTGTTCCCTCTCCCTCTGCCTCTCCCCCTGGCTCGTGCTCTTTCTCTCTCTCTCTGCCTCTTTCTCTCTCTCTCTCAAATGAATAAGTAAAAATCTTAAAAAAAAAGACTGCTGGTAGCAATATTTTAAAAAATTGAAAGAAATAGGTGAAATTAATTTTAATTATATATTTTAACATAATATATCCAAAATACCAGTTTTCAACACATCATTTATTATATGAAAAAATACTGAGATATTTTACATTCTTGTTTTTCATATTAAGTTTTCAAAATCCTGGGTATATTTGACACTTATGGCACATCTCAGTTTGGACTCATGGCTTTTCAAGTACTCGGCAGCCACAATGGCTAGTGGCCACTGTCCTGGGCAGCATGTGTCTAGACCACAGGTTCATGAATTGTTGCCCTTGGGCCAAATCAGGAAACCCACTTTTTGTTTGTTTTTTTGTTTATTTTACAGCTTACCAGGTAAGCATTGTTTTTACATTTTAACATGGTTAAGCTTTAAACAGCTTTAAACATAAGCACCTACATTTTAGCACAGGCTTTGTTTTAAAATATTTTCTTTCTGGTCCTTTAAGAAAAAGTTTTCAGACCCTTAGTTTAGACAATTACAACAATTACCATAAAGACTTTGAGGCCCCAGAAAATAGGATCCATTTTACTCCATTTTCTTTACCAATAATCAGCACAATGCCTAGAAATAGTTGAAATGCAACATATTCTTTTAAAATTGAATTGCTTTATATAATATGTTGAATAGATTGTTGAAAAAATGTTAATGTCTGTGATATGACTGGCAGGCGTAAATAAAGGAGGTGAGGCCCCAAAAGTAGATCTAGCACACGTTTTCAAAGGACTTCCAAACAATTTCCGGTCTTATTCAGAAGGCTAGGATCTCAAGTACTCACAGAGGCAGGCAGATAAGACAAGGCACAGGCTGGGCACAAGATGATAAAAAGACAATGGCCAAAAGGCTTCAGCACAAGGAATGTGAAAGGCGAGATTCAAATGTCAGAACAGGGGGAGAAGAGGGTTGGAACAAATAGCTTTTAATGTCCCTCTCATAAATGAGATAGCCCTATTGGATTGTAGGGTTAAACAGGGGGAGGTGGTTTCCTTTATTATCTCAGAAAACAGAAACATTATCATTCTGGCTAACTCGAAAAATTCTTAAAGTCCTTCCAGGTGGCTTTGGGTTTTCCCTTTTAATAGGACTACCAGTCTGATCCAAGTGCTGGCATATTTAAAAAATGTTCGCCTTTCATTTTCCATCTATACTTGGCATCGGGTAAAAGTACAACTACGAGTAAAACTTGCAATTATCTAATAACGTAAGCACAAAATCATTACTCATGGCCAGATTCTCTGTATTCATGTATGAAAAATAATCAGTTGCTCTGCTATTGGGTAAATACTGTTCATCCAATAAGACTCTTAGTTATTTTGAATAGAAGGACCTTTACATCATGGCATTTCCCTTCATAGTCTGCAAAGACAAAGATGTTTTTGTTTTGTTTTGTTTTTAAAGATTTTATTTATTTATTCGACAGAGATAGAGACAGCCAGTGAGAGAGGGAACACAAGCAGGGGGAGTGGGAGATGAAGAAGCAGGCTCATAGCAGAAGAGCCTGATGTGGGGCTCAATCCCACAACACCAGGATCACGCCCTGAGCTGAAGGCAGACGCTTAACCACTGTGCCACCCAGGCGCCCCCTAGACAAAGATGTTTTTTAATTTAATTTTTAAAATGTCTTTACTTTTAAATTTTGAGAAATAGTATTTTTACACATTTTTTATTCTGATAAATTTGATTTTTCTTTTGGAGTGTTCAGCTAATTCTTTGATATCCTATAAATCAAAAGCTTTCTAACTTTGAAATATGCTTACCTACCATAGTCTTGTCTCAAATGCTATTTTTTTACACAAAGTTTTCCATGATCTCTTTCTTATCCAAGTTAAGTATAATTTCTTCCTCAGATCATTCATTGCTCTTAACCTGCACCTTCCTTATAGCAATCACATTTGCCATCATGTGACATAATTTTTACTGTGTATGCATTATCCCCACGCCAGCCTGTGACCTCTCTGAGGGGAGGATCTGTGGGTCTGTGTTCAATTTCATGACCCCAAATACAGAGAGGAAGTGTATGCTGATAGCATTGCACGTTTTGCTGAGAGGCCATATGTGAGACTCCTCTTGCAGAATTTCTTGTTCTGGGACCCCACAGAGGTAGCGAGCAAGACCACAATCCCTATGGTACCCACCCACCCCTGCAAGTCCCTGCCCATCATTACTCTTAAGCTCAATTAAGGAAACACAGGATTTCAATTTTCCTATCAAAAGCCCAAAGAAGTTAGGTATTCATTCTTTGGTACTTAGCTTAAGCAGGAAAGCAATTTGATTTAGTATGAAATTTAGGAAGTTTAAAAATTAATTTAGGGGGCACCTGTCTGGCTCAGTCACAAAAGCATGCAACTCTTGACCTTGGGGTCATGAGTTCAAGTCCTACAGTGGGCATGGAGCCTACTTCAAAAAAAAATAAATAATAATTTAGGCTGATCAGATAAAGACTTGTATGTAGCCTTTACTAAAGTTTGCATCATGGAACGTTAGCTCCATGAGTTGTCAATAGGTTTATTTGCAAAGGGGGAGAGGGATCGTAAGCCAGTAAGTTTGAGAAATGCTGGAATAAACAAAACTGGTTTGTATTCATGTGAATGCAGAACCTCTCAGAACTCTTATGCATTGTGAGTCTTCTGGAAGAGACCAGAGTAGCCAGGATTTCCAAATTTATTTCTCAAATCACAAAAATAGATTTCTCAATGAGTTTCTTGGATGACTAATGTTCTCTGGGATACATGTTAAGAAGATCATATCCTGGGGCGCCTGGGTGGCACAGCGGTTAAGCGTCTGCCTTCGGCTCAGGGCGTGATCCCGGCGTTATGGGATCGAGCCCCACATCGGGCTCCTTTGCTGGGAGCCTGCTTCTTCCTCTCCCACTCCCCCTGCTTGTGTTCCCTCTCTCGCTGGCTGTCTCTATCTCTGTCAAATAAATAAATAAAATCTTTAAAAAAAAAAAAAAAGAAGATCATATCCTGGGCCCAGTTAATCATATAATAAAATATATTTTGAGTGAGTGAATGAGTTGATTGGTGGGTTAGGACCAAAGACATCACTACTCTCCCTCCAGACAGCCAAAGGGAATGAGCAGCAGAGGTCCACATACCTACTTGCAGCTCCATTCACATTCTCTTGGCCCATACTTTTCTCTGATTCAAGGCTGTTGACCCAATCTCTGCCATTTCACATAAACCACAGCTCTTGAAGTCTGACTAATAAGGCTTTACTAGCAACTGGTACCTGCCTGAACTTCTGGTGGCCTTGTAAGCTAACCACATCCCAGGGAAAGATGCTACTATGCCAAATGCCTGATGGATACTCTCCTTGGGGGAAGAAATGGCGGCAAATGGCCTGGAGCTTAACGTTACAGAGATAGCACCAAGCTATCTGCAGGCTCTGGGCTTTCAGCATGTCCCCTGGCATGAGCCACTGAGAAGCATGTCCTCACTTTCTCAGGGTGACAGCACACGTGTTCACAGTCTGGAGTTACACTTCAGGACGGAGGTAGGCAAGGCAGAAGGCGGGCACAGAAGGGCGCAAGGAGAGAGCACGGCGTCTCCTTTGCAGGAAGAAAAAGCGCTCATCAGTGAATCTTGTCGACTGCATCGCCTAGCTGACTCTTGTGTCTTCAGTTATAATTAACTCCCATATATTTTATTGGGATTAGTGACTTGTCAGCATTTTTGGAACTTAGTACTAAGCATTTGATATAATAACACTATTTATCTTCCACGTGGGCACATTTTAGGGTGATGGATAAAGATAAGTCAAGAGCACCCACACAATTTCAACAAACTTCCATTTGTTTTTTTCTTCTTAAGAAAGCATGGTGCACTGGGTGTTATACGCAACTAATGAATCATCGAACTTTACATCAGAAACCAGGGATGTACTGTATGGTGACTAACATAATATAATAAAAAAAAATTAAAAAAAGAGAAAGCACGGGCAGGATGTATTTTTCCCCCCTTCTTTTGCTCAACAGAAACAGCAAAGAGAAATGCTTAATGGAAAGCAAGTATGCCCTTAAGACATTTTTGTGTAAGAGTTTTTAGAGCAATGCCCCAACTAATACCACACTCCCAGAAATTGACCTTCCTCTCACTGTACATGATACCCTTTCCTGTAAGGTGGAAACAGGTTTATTAACCTCCTTTCACTTTGCACTGATTCACTGTGGTAGAGGGGGAAAAAGCACTTAGATGAAATATCCAAAATGTGAGTTCAGCCTCTTCTAAATATGTGATCGTAGACAAGTAGCTTTATCTCGCTGATTCTCAGGTTCCCTATCTGCAGGATGGNAGGCACTTAGACTCTAGACTGCACTAATAATACTCTGGCTGTGGTGAGGAAGAGAGAAGATGCCCCAAAGTGTCGTCATTTGTAAAACCCATGCAAATGTGGAGGCACTCTGCCCAAGTAACACTTCTAGTGGTTAACTGAGGGCTCTACTCTGCAGAAGGAGCTGGAATGAAAAGTACAGTGTGTCTCTTGATGGAGGGCATTGTGCAATATAAAAAGCTTGGTGCTTGGCTGGTAACAGAAGGAAGAAAGTGGAATACAGGGAGAGGAATGACACTCTCATCTTGGCTGAAAGACCCTGCTTGGGTCTCAGCTCCCATCTACCACTCCAGCACCAACTCCTATCACCCACCCGGGGGGCTCCCAAGCCTACATTAGCAGCCTGATGCTCAGTTTTTCCAAATCACGCTCTTTCCTGCCTTAGGGCCTTTGCATGTGTTGTTTTCTTCCCATTCTTTAGTCTCAAACCAAATGTCAACTTGTAGAGAAACCCAGATCACTCTACTGTTTTGTTTCTATTTTTGTTTGTTAGTTTCTGTGTCTATTTTTATTTATTAGTTGTTAATGGTTTGGTTCTTCTGAATAGCCCTCTTGTTCACTGTGCTATATTGGTGACTCTCACAGAGCTGAGTTCTTACTTAGTGCCTGATAAATTAGAGTTGAGTAAAGAAATAACGACAGTGCTTTAGAGGACAACCCTGGGTGGGGTCCTGCGTGACATGCTAACCTATACTCTTTATCTCACTGTGATTCCTACCAATCACTTCTATTTTAGGAACAAGATAATAAAATTCTCATTTCTTCATTTCTGAATAGGTTATTCCCTCCATTCTAATGTCCACCCACCACTCTGCTTCTTACCACTGTCTTTGGAGAAGGGGAAAGTTATGGGAAAGAATAAGGTCTCTGCAGTTAACACAGAACAGGTCAAATCCTAAATCTTTCTTGTACAGTGTGACTGGGGTATGTCAAGCAAGTTCTCTGAGCCTGTTTCTTTATGTATAAAATACTTGATAAGATTAGCCATGCTTAAATAAAGACACTTGCAAAGAATTTAGAACACTGTCTGGCGAATTGTTTTTTTTTTTTTTCTTTTTCCTAAGAAATTTGACTTCCTTAGAAATACATTTTAGTCTTGAAGGATGCTGTTAGTTGGCTATTGTTTTGTATGTTGGTGCTGAAGGAGAAGAAAGGTGAAGAAAGAAGGAGAAGGTTGATTTTAGATGAGATGGTGGTGTACTGGGGGGCAAGGGTTTCTGTATGATCTCATGTCAAAATCCCTGATATCTGCTATGCTATTAGTAGGCACAAAAAAATACGATTTAAGATGAAAAATTTAGATAGTGATACAAAAAAACCTTCAGAAAATTTCAGATCTTTTATGTAAAGAACCACTTAGACCACTGCCATGAAATATGAATATGACAGAAATGCTTTGAACTGGTTCAGAAAAACATCAAGAAGCACAAACATGGCCCTCTGTCCCCACCTCTGGATCCTAAAAGGTTGCTGGCTAGTGTTGGGAAGCCTGGAATCGGAAATCGCAGATATTCATAAATGCTCCCCATGTACTTAGTACTGTATGAAGAACTGTATGCACATTTTGGTCATTTAATCCTCTTAAAACTTTACGAGGCAAATATTTCCACGAGGCCCATTTTACAGGTAAGAAAACTGACACTTAAAAATAGCAGTTACCCCAGCTTGTTTAATTCCAAAGCTTAAATGTTTATATATTTCACTACGGAGCTTTCTAGGATTTTGACAAATGCATTTAGAAATTCAGAGAAATACCACTCTGAGGTCTTGAAATCTTCTAGATGATGCCCCCAGAAGGAGGGCACACATTCCTACATGTGCAATGCTAAGCCAGTGTGGGCTACAGATACCCCAGAGGATTCCCACTGTCGGGAGTGGCTGCTTTCCAAGGGGAGGGCCACGTGCTGGCTGGTAATAAGAAAACATTTACTTTCTGTTTCACCCTCTCATAGTTCCGTCCACACACCCATTATTTCTAGATACACTTGACTATTTAAGGAATCCCTAACTATGTCCTGTAACTGCTGAACTCCCATGCCTTTGATCTTACCACCTACGCCTCAACCCATGTCTGATGACCACATTCCCATACCCGCTTTGCGGTCAAGCTCAAAATCTCTTTTCCAGTCAAGCCTTTTTTCAGCTTCTTAGGCATGATCAACTCCTCCATCTGCACCCCCATAACACTTTGTCCATACCCTGTCCTTAGCACTTGTCACATTCGCACATAATTATCTGCTTACCATCTGTTTTCCTATCTACATCATGAGTTCTCTGGTAACGGGGATCAGGCTATTTCATCAGTGCACAATGCTACGTAAATAGCAGGCAGTTAACATGTTTTTGCTAAATGAATGAGAGGTTTGATGTAAAGAAATACTTACGAAGACTGTGAAATTGTCATTGTTTTGCTTTTCAACTTCTAAAAGCCAGCTGGCTCATTTGACCTTACACTATTTTTCACTTTCAAAACACCTAACGTATTTGGAGCATGTGTCTGTTACAGAGCAGCTCTGTATCAAAGTTTCTAAAGGTCTAAATCTCCTTAGAAAGTCTTGTCAATCTCCTAGGAGTTTCTGGCAGTTTTGCACATGTAGGATATTCTTTAGTTGGGCTTTCTGTGTTAGGAAATGTCAGAGGAACCCCTGTGATCCTGGGAGATATTAGCAGAAGGGGGCTACATGAAAGGGAGGGACTGTAGCTCTTGGGAGATGTACTAAAATCAGGGGTAAGTTGGCTCAGCTGCTGTGGAAAATGGGTTTTGTGGTTCCTTAAAAAAAAGTAAAAGTAGAATGACCATGCAACCCAACGACTCTATTTGGTATTTATCTAAAAAAAATTAAAAACAGGCAGTCAGATACATGCACAAACACATCCATGACAGCACTATTCACAGTAGCTGAAAGGTGGGAACAGCCCAGACATCTACCAATGGGTGAGTGGGTAAAGAAACTGTGCTAGGTCATGCACTGGAATATTACTCAACCATAAAAAGGAGGTAAGTGCAGATAGATGCTAAAACATGGGTGAACCTCAAAACCACTAAGTAAAAGAAGCCAGACACAAAAGGCCACATACTATATGATTCCATTTATATGAAATACCCAGAATAGGTAAATCCATAGAGGCAGAAATCAGGCTGATGGTTGGTTGCCACAGGGTAGGGAGAGCCGCGCATGGGGAGCGACTGTTTCTTTAGCATGGTATTTCCTTTTGGGATGCTGAAACGTCTGGGACTTGAAAGTAGTGGTGGGGGCACAACATTGTGAATGCACCAAATGTCACTACATTGTTTTGAAATGGTTAATTTTATATTATGTGAGTTTCACCTCCATTAAAATAAATAAAGTGTGCGTGGGTGGGGGTGCGTGTTTAAAGACAGAGAAAAAACAAGTAGAAGAGGACGTCAGACTGAGAGGAGGTCAAAGGACTGGACCAGCCTTCACCTGCTTTGAAGATGTAGAAAGGTCAGAAGCAAGAAATGAGGGCAACCTCTGGAAGCAGGAAAAGGCAAGAAATGAATTCTCCCCCAGTGCTTCCAGAAATGAACATAGTTCTGCCATGGCCTTGGTTTTAGCATGGTGAGACCTGTGTTGACTTCAAACCTACACACCTGTAACACGATACACTGTATTTTTCTTAGCTAAAAAAGGTAACAACATATCAGGCTTTGGCCTTGTTGCTGAAAAGAACTTCAGAGATCCAGTGCAGTCTGGATGAAAACAGCGTGAGAAAGATTACATTACTTTCCAAGGGCACGTCCTTAGTCATCCTCTGTGTTTTGGAAACAGTGCTTCCTTCCAGAAAGAAAGAGATCAGAAGGGACCAAGCAATGAATGAGGATATTGTCATAATTTTATGGGAGAAGGAACACGTTCAGGAGGATTAAGTAACTTAACCAATATCTCATATCTAGCACTGTGAATTTAATTTTTTAAAACTATTTTTAAAATATCAAAGAAATGCATGTATATGAATAATAATAAAAATATCACATTTTAGAGGATAGAAGGACTTATGATGAAAACCACACATTTGTAATACTCCTCAAACCCAGTCCTGATCCACAGGAATTGCCATTTACTCTTCTACTTACTTCTGGTGTAATTTAAGTATCACTATATAATACAACCAGGCATTGATATCTAACAAATACTTACGTAGAACTTATTAAGTACTTTACAAAAATAATGTCCCTGAATTTTTTTTTTTTTAAGATTTTATTTTATTTATTTTACAGAGATAGAGACAGCCAGTGAGAGAGGGAACACAAACAGGGGGAGTGGGAGAGGAAGAAGCAGGCTCATAGCAGAGGAGCCTGATGTGGGGCTCGATCCCATAACGCCGGGATCACGCCCTGAGCCGAAGGCAGACGCTTAACCGCTGTGCCACCCAGGTGCCCCATGTCCCTGAAATTTTTAAGAACCCTTTGAGGTAGGTAGGGTATTTTCCTTACTTTGCAGAAGGGGAAACTGAGGCAGAGGGTGGTTAAGACTTTCCCAACATAACACACCTAGAAAGTGCTGCATCTGGGATTTGGATTTCAGACTCTGTCTCCTGACTACTACACCAAGCTGTCTGCAAACATTAGCCTCATTTTATAAGGGGGGAACTGAGGCTCAATGTGGCTAGGTAGCACACCCAAGTTCATGGCCTACCTGAGATTGGAGTTTAGCTGGCTCCAAGGCCCTGGTGCTTTCTGCTAAATATTTCTACCTCAGAAGGGGGCTGTCCATTGAAAGGCTAGAACCCTATGGCTGTCTTAACCCTGCCTGTGACTGGAGAAGGAAGCCTGTCGAGAGTTACAGAGATTTCAGGGGAGGAGTTAAGATGGCGGAGGAGTAGGGGACCCCTTTTTCAGCCGGTCCCCTGAGTCGAGCTGGATAGGTACCAGACCCGGTCCCCTGACCATGGAATCAGCCTGAGATGCAGGAAGATACATCTGGATCTCTACAAATGAACATCTCCAGTGCTGAGTATTGAGGTACGAAGAGGGGAGCCATGAAACCGCGCACAGATATCGGAAGATAAACGGAAGGGGGAGAGAGCTCCCGTGTCCGGGTGCCGGGAAGCAGTAGCCACCTGCACGGGGGAGCGGGCGGACCGCGGACCCGCACCCTTGAGACAGCAGACTGAGACCGTGCGCCGGGGGTGCGCGCTACCAAGCATCTCACGGAACTCCGGAACTCCGGTGTGCTCACTGGGTCCAGACTGTGACCGGGAGCTCCAGGAGCATGCGCGGGGCGGCTGGCGGAGTTAGAAACACAAAGGACAGAGACGCGCCGGCCCTGGAAGTGAGGGCTGGGGCGCCGGGTGTGGGGCGCACATCCCGGGACGCTGCAGGGTTGAGCAGCACCAACAGAAACAGAGTTAAAGTGGCCAGAACATCAGTGGAGAGTGGGCCGCAATCCCTCTGTTCTGTGGCAGAGGCTGAGATTCGGCCGCTGCTGCTCTGACTCTCAGAAGAGGCAGAGCAGACCGCCAGGGAAAGCCGCCAGAGAACAAAAGCCTGGAAATACCGGCTCTCAACGTGCCCATCCCCATCGCCACTCGCAGGGGACATGGAGATTCTACCCAAACAGGGTTTCCTGAGTAACGGCGCGTCAGGCCCCTTCCCCAGAAGGCAGGCTGAAAAATCAAGAAGCCCACAACCCGGGGCGCCTGGGTGGCGCAGTCATTAAGCGCCTGTCTTCAGATTAGGGCGTGATCACAGCGTTCCGGAAAGGAGTCCCTCAACGGGCTCCTCCGCTGGGAGCCTGATTCTTCCTCTCCCACTCCCCTGCTTGTGTTCCCTTTCTTGCTGACTGTCTGTCTCTCTCTTGAATAAATAAATAAAATCTTTAAAGAAGAAGCCCACATCCCTAAGATCTCTATAAAACAAGGGTCACGGCCTGGGTACCAGTCAATAATTTGGGCTCTGGACAACCCCGCAATCTCTCCTCATCAGAATGATGAGAAGGAGAAGTCCCCCGCAGCAAAAAAAAGACAATGAGTCTGTGGCCTCTGCCACAGAAATAATAGATATGGATGTAACCAAATTATCAGAAATGGAATTCAGAAAAAATGGTCAAGATGATGAGTAGACTTGAAAAAAGTATTAACGAAAATGTTATTGAGAATATAGGATCCCTAAGGGCAGAAATGAGAGTGAATCTGACAGAAATTAAAAATTCTATGAGCCAAATGCAGTCAAAACTAGAGGCTCTGACGGCCAGGGTCACTGAGGCAGNCAGTCAAAAAAACTAGAGGCTCTGACGGCCAGGGTCACTGAGGCAGAGGAACGCATTAGCGAATTGGAGGATGGGTTAGAAGAAAAAACGAAAATAGAAGCTGGTCTTAAAAAAATCCACGCCCACGAATGTAGATTACGGGAGATTACTGACTCTATGAAACGATCCAATGTCAGAATCATCGGCATCCCTGAAGGGGTGGAGAAAAACAGAGGTCTAGAAGAGATATTTGAACAAATTGTAGCTGAAAACTTCCCTAATCTAGCAAGGGAAACAAACATTCATGTCCAAGAGGCAGAGAGGACCCCACTCAAGCTCAACCAGGACAAAACTTTGCCACGTCACGTCATAGTGCAATTCGCAAATATTAGATCCAAGTATACAGTACTGAAAGCGTCCAGGGCAAAGAAATTTCTCATGTACCAAGGCAAAGGTATCAGGATTACGTCAGACCTGTCTACAGAGACCTNACAGAGACCTGGAATGAGAGAAAGGCTTGGGGGGGCATTTTTAAAGCTCTTTCAGAGAAAAACATGCAGCCAAGGATCCTTTATCCAGCAAAGCTGTCATTCAGAATTGATGGAGAAATAAAGACGTTCCAGAATCGCCAGTCATTATCCAATTTCGTAACCATGAAACCAGCCCTACAGGATTATTAAGGGGGGCTCTATAAAGGTAAAATGGCCCCAAGAGTGATACAGAGCAGAAAGTCACAACCAATAAAAAGACTTTACTGATAACATGGCATCATTAAAATCATATCTCTCAGTATGCAGTCTCAACATGAACGGCTTGAATGCTCTCATAAAACGCCACAGGGCTGCAGATTGGATAAAAAGACATGACCCAGCCATCTGCTCTCTACAAGAGACTCATTTTGAACCCAAAGATGCATTCAGACTTAGAGTAAGGGGATGGAGTATCATCTTCCACACAAATGGACCTCAAAAGAAAGCTGGATTAGCAATTCTCATATCAGATGGATTGGATTTTAAACTAGAGGCTATAGAGAGAGACACAGAAGGGCACTATATTACTCTTAAAGGAAGTATTCAACAAGTGGATATGACAATTATAAATATATATGCCCCCAACNATTCTACCAAACATTCAAAGAAGAAATAATACCTATTCTCCTAAAGCTATTTCAAAAAATAGAAACAGAAGGAAAGCTACCAAACTCATTCTATGAGGCTAATATTACCTTGATCCCCAAACCAGGCAAAGACCCCCTCAAAAAGGAGAATTACAGACCGATTTCTCTAATGAATATGGATGCCAAAATCCTCAACAAGATCCTTGCTAATAGAATCCAACAGTACATTAAAAGGATTATCCATCATGACCAAGTGGGATTCATACCTGGGATGCAAGCATGGTTCAACACTCGCAAATCAATCAATGTGATACATCATATCAACAAGAAAAGACTCAAGAACCATATGATCCTCTCAATTGATGCAGAAAAAGCATTTGACAAAATACAGCATCCTTTCCTGATTAAAACCCTTCAGAGTGTAGGAATAGAGGGTACATTTCTCAATCTCATAAAAGCCATCTATGAAAAGCCTACTGCAAGCATTATTCTCAATGGGGAAAAGCTGGAAGCCTTTCCCTTAAGATCAGGAACACGACAAGGATGCCCACTCTCGCCACTATTATTCAACATAGTACTAGAAGTCCTTGCAACAGCAATCAGAAGACAAAAAGGGATCAAAGGTATCCAAATCGGCAAAGAAGAAGTCAAACTGTCTCTCTTTGCAGATGACATGATACTCTATATGGAAAACCCAAAGGAATCCACTCCCAAACTATTAGAAGTTATAGAACAATTCAGTAAGGTGGCAGGATACAAAATCAATGCCCAGAAATCAGTTGCATTTCTATACACGAATAACGAGACTGAAGAAAGAGAAATTAGGGAATCCATCCCATTTACAATAACACCAAAAACCATGCGTTACCTTGGAATTAACTTAACCAGAGACGTAAAGGACCTATATGCTAGAAACTATAGATCACTTTTGAAAGATATTGAGGAAGACATAAAAAGATGGAAAAATATTCCATGCTCATGGATTGGAAGAATTAACATAGTTAAAATGTCCATACTACCCAGAGCAATCTACACTTTCAATGCTATCCCGATCAAAATACCGAGGACATTTTTCAAAGAACTGGAACAAATAGTCCTTAAATTTGTATGGAACCAGAAAAGGCCCCGAATCTCCAAGGAACTGTTGAAAAGGAAAAACAAAGCTGGGGGCATCACAATGCCGGATTTCGAGCTGTACTACAAAGCTGTGATCACAAAGACAGCATGGTACTGGCACAAAAACAGACACATCGACCAATGGAACAGAATAGAGAACCCAGAAATGGACCCTCGGCTCTTTGGGCAACTAATCTTTGATAAAGCAGGAAAAAACATCCGGTGGAAAAAAGACAGTCTCTTCAATAAATGGTGCTGGGAAAATTGGACAGCTACATGCAAAAGAATGAAACTTGACCACTCTCTCACACCATACACAAAAATAAACTCCAAATGGATGAAAGACCTCAATGTGAGACAGGAATCCATCAAAATTCTAGAGGAGAACATAGGCAACAACTTCTATGACATCGGCCAGAGCAACCTTTTTCACGACACATCTCCAAAGGCAAGAGAAATAAAAGATAAAATGAACTTATGGGACTTTATCAGGATAAAGAGCTTCTGCACAGCCAAGGAAACAGTCAAAAAAACTAAGAGACAGCCCACGGAATGGGAGAATATATTTGCAAAGGACACCACAGATAAAGGACTGGTATCCAAGATCTACAAAGAACTTCTCAAACTCAATACACGAGAAACAAATAAACAAATCATAAAATGGGCAGAAGATATGAACAGACACTTTTCCAATGAAGACATACAAATGGCTAACAGACACATGAAAAAATGTTCAAAATCATTAGCCATCAGGGAAATTCAAATCAAAACCACACTGAGATACCACCTTACGCCAGTTAGAATGGCAAAGATAGACAAGGCAAGAAACAACAATTGTTGGAGAGGATGTGGAGAAAGGGGATCCCTCCTACATTGTTGGTGGGAATGCAAGTTGGTACAGCCACTCTGGAAAACAGTGTGGAGGTCCCTTAAAAAGTTAAAAATTGAACTACCCTATGACCCAGCCATTGCACTACTGGGTGTTTACCCCAAAGATACAGACGTAGTAAAGAGAAGGGCCATATGCACCCCAATGTTCATAGCTGCATTGTCCACAATAGCCAAATCATGGAAGGAGCCGAGATGCCCTTCAACAGATGACTGGATTAAGAAGCTGTGGTCCATATATACAATGGAATATTACTCAGCTATCAGAAAGAACGAATTCTCAACATTTGCTGCAACATGGACGGCACTGGAGGAGATAATGCTAAGTGAAATAAGTCAAGCAGAGAAAGACAATTATCATATGATTTCTCTCATCTATGGAACATAAGAACTGGGATGATCGGTAGGGGAAGAAAGGGATAAAGAAAGGGGGGGTAATCAGAAGGGGGAATGAAACACGAGAGACTATGGACTATGAGAAACAAACTGAGGGCCTCAGAGGGGAGGGGGGTAGGGGAATGGGATAGACCGGTGATGGGTAGTAAGGAGGGCACGTATTGCATGGTGCACTGGGTGTTATACGCAACTAATGAAGCATCGGAACTTTACATCGGAATCCGGGGATGTACTGTATGGTGACTAACATAATATAATAAAAAATCATAAAAAAAAAGAGTTAGAGATTTCTAGCACATCAACTGAAAGGAAAAAAAATTAATGTCGAAACCAATTATTTGATAACATTTTTTCTTGGAACCATAAAAAAAGTTAAAAACCCTTTTATTCTCCCTTTTAAAAAATAGTAGGTTTTTTGGCAGGCAGAAGCCTGTTCAGCTGTCTTTCAACTAATGTGCTGTGGTTTTCTTGGAAGGCTGGTGCACAAAATGTTTGTCGGCGTTCTCTGCAGCTCAGACAAGGGGACTTGAATCCTGGAGCTACATTGTCTCCTAGCTCACCATGATATTTTGCCTTTCTCTCTCTTTGCCTTTTTTTTTTTTTTTTTGACTGGATCTTGAGTTTCCCTTACCGCTGTTTCCTTGCTCTAGACAGGGACTTTCAAACTTTATTGTGGAAATGCAGGCACCCATTGGTGACACTTTAAAACTGTCCACAGGGTGGGTTGGGGAAAGAGTGCAGAGAAAGGGGCATGTGTACAGCGGGAAGAAAAAGCATGTAGGTGGGTCAGTCTCTCCCCCAAACCCCCAACCCAGAGAAGCCCTTGTTGACCCTATTTATTCACACAAAATTTTGTTGGAGGAAATATTCTATTGGGGAAAAAATTCCATAATGGGTATAGATGGAATATACAGAACTAAAGGAATGGGGTTAAGAAGAGAATACGAATAAAAACACCACTTAAAATAATGAGAAAACAAGGCATATACATCACAGGTAGGTGTCTAAATGGTATTCCCTAGCCGTGGGAACAGCCTGGAAACTGACCGCCTATCCAGCTGGGAAGGGGAAAACCCCATTTTAGCAGGCGTATTCTGGGGGCGGGGGCAGAAGGGTGCTGGCAAGAGTTTAAAAGAGAGAGAAAGAAAAGAAAAAGATCAGGTGAATTAAATATAATAAAATCAAAGTCTTCCTTCTGGGGAAGAAGCTCCTTAATAATTGAATTCACTGTGGACTCAGACGTTGGAGATGAAGTCAGAGAACATCGAGAGGAAATCCAAATTAAATTTTCAAGGGAGCGATGAAAGTGCGGAAGAACTAGCCTGCCATCCTGAGGCAGAATGAGGACATGACGACCAGCGTGTTGCGTGATGCCGTTCCTTCCGTGGTATCCAAAATACCCTAAGGCTGTTCTATTCTCCTGAGCAGTAAATCTATAAAGAGCATCTTAAAAACTAATGTAGATACGGGGTAAAAACCATGCAAACTATTCAGGACGGTCTACGTGATCATTTAAGGCTCTCTTCTAACTCCTAAATTTCCCTTATGAGAGGCAATTATTGTTTCTAGTTTATTGTACATCTTTTATTTTTTAATTTTTTAAAGCTTTATTTATTTATTTTAGAGCGAGAGAGGGAGAGAGCTGGGGGAGAGGCAAAGGGAGAGGGAGAGAGAAACTTAAGCCAACTCTCCACTGGGTGCAGAGCCCCATGTGGGGCTCAATCCCAGCACCCTGAGATCACGACTTGAGCCAAAATCAAGAGTCAGACACTTAACCGACTGAGCCACCCAGAAGCCCCTATTGTATATCTTTTAAAAGAAATTCTGGGCGCTTATAATGAGTTATGTGTATATACATTCCTTTTGAAATGTATCAATGATGTCTACTGTTATATACCTTGATTTCTTTTCAATTTAACAACGTGTCTTGGAGCTCATTTCCTTCTCTTTCTTGATTGCATTGTCCTTTCATAGATGAACATGCCGGAACTCATTTAATCATTCCTCTATTAATGCACATTTTCAGTATTTTGCTACCAAAAACAATGCTGCAATGAATACCCTTATCTATAGATCACTGCATACAAGGGCATCGCTGTATAAAAAATTCTGAGAACTGGAGGCGTTCAAAGGTATATGAATTTAAACTTGCAATGAGTTTAGTAAGACTGCATTACACAAAGGGGAAGTTATGCTATCATGCCTTTTGGAGAATGCCTGGTGCCCAACACCCTTCCCAACCTTAAGCGACTTTGTCTCAAGTGATCCGAATTATTTTCTTTTTGCATCATCTGTATGCTTTGAGACAATTTCCCTGTACAACCAACAAGATGACTGTAATCTAAAAGAAGCAGGTTATGTGGTTCCTACAAGCACTTCTCCCCTGGCGGTTTGTAGGAGTCTCCGAAGAAGCATTAAAAATCATTCCTGGCCTTCAGGACTTTCATGTGTGGCTGTCGAGTATGGAACGGCCACTGAGGCTAAATATCAGGTGGTCATGCTAGAAGTTCAAAGACGGGAGAGATTTGGGAGAGTGATCCAGAAACACTCATGGAGAATCTCACCTCTGACCTGGACCTCAAAGCATAAGTAAAGATAAAAATAAAAAACAGGTGAGACATACATAGATAGATAGATGTGTGTGTGTATATGTATAAACATCTCATATATATGCGTTGTTATTTTTATTTTTGTCTTTTTTGGATGAAAACATCCCAATGGGCAAATACTTCTTATCAGCTCTGCTGCTTCACTCATCTGCACATTCTATGAAGTGTAGAAAGTTCCACCTTACTCACAAATCTCATTGGACGCCTGGAGTCCCATTAAGGTCTGCCCCTATCTTCTACAGGCATGTAATACAACTGTCTATAACTCATGTGTCCCCCAAGCTTTAATCTCCGAGGACAGAAGAAGACATTATTGAGGCCCTAAACATGGTTTCCTACCCAAGAGGTCCCTTGCTGGTCACAGGTGTATTCCTAGTGGAAGGCATCAGGAAATATCAGCTGAATGAATACATTCTTTTTACTAAGCCTGGCTCTTCTATATATGTATGACTGGTATGCATATGGTGGTGCTAAGTAAACACTTATGATTTTTAAGTGTTGCCTGGGATGCAGAGGGCAGAGTCTTCAATGCCATTTTTAAAATGGATTTTGGATTTCTTCTGACCTTCTCTGGACCTTTTGGTAAACTTCTTTCTTATTCCCCCCTGGGGGAGATGCTTCCCTTAGGTAATGATGCTAACATTGCTGCAACAACATCTGGAATTCAGGCTTTATTATTGCTGTTTTTTAAAATCTCCTGTAGCCTGTGTATGTGGATACGCCTGTGGACAGTACACACACATATGCACACAGACCCCTTTCTGGTCACTCTGCATGCTGAGCTCGTGCCTTCTGCGGTCATTTTCCTGAGAGCCTGTAACTAATTCAGAACTAAGGAACTCTTACATATCTTCTTATACAAGAGAAGGAAGCAATTTGTGACCTAACAGGAGGGTTAACGCCAGCTGGTCATAGTTTAGTGAGTTTAATTACTGGAATTTCTATAAAATATCACCTCAAATGACATCTGTGTTGGAACTGCACATGAGATTCTTTTTGGGTGAGCAAAATAAAACAGGCCATGCAAAGCTCTGCTCTGTCTAATCCTTGTGCCTGATGCACATGGGCTCCAGTGACATTTCTGGGACTGATTTTTAGTTAGCTAAGATGTGCTTTTTAATAAAACTGCAAGATAAAATTGGCACTGGCTACTTTAAACAAGGAAGCAAAATATACAGTTGGGAAGTGAGAATGAAAAATGCTTAAGATCAAAGGATTCTTCCTCGCCCACCCACCTCGTTCCCTGGGTTAATTAATACCTATTTTACTTCCTTGTAAATACTGGCCCCAAATGGGAATGAACTGGGTTTTATTTTTTCAAACAGTGTGAACTGGACTAATCTCAAATTTATTTTAATAAAGTCAAATGCAAACATTGAGCAAATTGCAGGAAGCCTAGCCTGGTATAGAAGGCGAGCTAATCCCCTTCATTTCAAAGTGTGGTCCACGAACCAGCATCATCAGCCTTATCTGGGAGCTTATTGGAAATGCAGTACCTTAGGTCCTAGACCCACACCTGACAAATCACAGTATGCATTTAGCAAGACTCCCAGATACTAGCTATACACCCATGAAAACTGAGAACCATTGGCTGTAATGTTGCCTGTCTCCTTAAAGGCTTCCGACCATTGAGTAACCAAAGGACCATTTGCCGGAGTAACTTAAAAGTGAGGACCAGCTTTGAGAAGTTTCCGGCAGCACAGACGGGAACGCACAGATGCACGCTCCATCCCGTGGTGCCAAACTGAAAGGCTTGCCATTTGTCCTGACTGTTTTATTGCCCTCAAACTCTGTGCTCAGCTTCTTGTGAGGCTTCCAAAACACAATGAATCCATGGAAAAATTAATAATGTAAAGGTTTTCCAAGTCTCTTGGCAGCAGAAGGAATTTCTAGTGGGGTTCAAGTTGGGGGTGGGGGGAGAAACTATGACATATAACATAATAGCAAGGAATTTCTAAACCTTTGTCCAGACTTTATCACTTCAGCCAGTTGAAAAAGGAATTTGTATGTGATGGATTCTAGGATTTGTCTTTAAGAATTTCTGACTGTTTAGCGATGAGAGCCTAAATATTTTGAGCAAAGGACTTTTACACATGGGTTGCTTTCTATCTTTGGTCTTGTGTGCCTCAGTGAGAAGTGAGCTGCTTCTGCCACCTCCAATAAGACTTATTTCCATTCACATCTTCTTGCCCTCCCCCTTTTAGTATTTTCACTCGGGCAGTAGGCAGCTGAAATATTGGCCAATGAAGGAAAACAGATTTCCCAATGAATAGTTCTACGCCATGAAAAAATGAGATTAGAGGAATGCCTAAACTAATTTGAGGATATTACAGTCTTCATCTCAAGCCTAATTCTCTGTAGTTTCACTCCTGGTTTATGGACAGAAATTTAAAGCCAGTACATTTTATCATCTGTATCATTTAGTCCCCTTTTGACTAAAGCTTTGCAATGTTCTCTTCAATTTTCATGAGAATGAATTTCACCTTTTATGACATTCAAAGGCACTTGCGGTGTCTTTATGAAAAATGATGTCACTCTGATACCTGCAATAAAATAACAATGTCCTAATGCCAATAAATGTATTAATCCTATCAGTCATCTTTCAGTTTTTCTGGTTTTGCTTTGGAAACTGCAGAAAACCTTCTGGTTTTTAATTTGTGAGCCATCTAGAGACACAGCCATCGCACTTTACATCTTCCTTTGGTTGAATGCTCAGGAAATGGAGCAGAATTAAGTGACTATCCCATTCACAGGCAGGTTTATTTCTCCAATGCCTAAATCAGAGAGGGTTTTGCAGACTCTCACATGTACCTATCTACACAGGAGATGGGGCAGGGATGGGGAAAGGTATCCTCAGGGGAAACACTGAATCCCTGTTAAAGTGCAAGCCCAAAGTCCTGGTATCAGGAAGAGACAGAGGCCTGGCACCTCTTGGCTTCTTAGGTCCCACTCTTCTTGTGATAAGGCTGAGACTAGGAAAAGATGAAATAATAGATTGCTTAGTGTTAATTTTGTATTCTGAGTCAGTCAGCTTATGGAGTGGTCCACTCCATACAAATCAACTTCTGAAGTCTGTATTGTATGCCTAAGGATCATATCAGGAACTTTGCAAGATATCAGAGACAAAGAACATGAAGCTTTCTTTGAGTAGCTTATGTTTTGGTTGGAGAGAACATGGTTATAAACCAGAAATAATTAGAGAAAAAAACCCAGAATGTACAGTTTATGCTTTCAGTTAGCATAAAGCATGTTTTCCTAGCATTGTCCATTTTAACCTAGTTGTGATTTTGATTTCAGAAGTCGTGGTCACTGGATACAGATCCTTAGGGGTAGGCTCTTAGAGATGGGGAATCAGTGTGGGTTTCAATGGTAGGGAGAAACTTCTTAGGAGAGAGAGGACTTGAGAGCATTTGTGGGGGACTTGCATGAACAGAGATACCATGGATGTCATACCAGGGTTAGAATAAGTCACAAAAATGAGAGGAGATTGGCATAAATCTGGAAAAGTGAGTGACATACCTGATGGAGGAGCAGAGTACCAACTGGGCAAGAAAGGTGGGAGGTAAAATAAGCTCAGATTCTAGAATAACTCAATGCCCAAGAAGGGTACTTAAACTTGATCCTATAAGCTGTGATACTCAGACTATTTTTCCCTCATAGAAAACCATAATACAAATGATATCCATGACATGTTCCAATGACTTAGTGATTTACACAGTTCTCCATATTTTCTAATTATAATTCTCCCCTTCCCCAATTGAAAACAATATATTGAAATTCAAGTGAATAAGAGGTCTCAAAAAATAACAAACTGGATCCATAGTTATATGAAAAAGTAAGTTCTTCAACATCCATTTATGATAAAATTCTCAACAAGGTGGGCATAGAGGGAACATACCTCAACATAATAAAGACCATATACGACAAACCCACAGCTAACATCATACTCAATGGGGAAACACTGAATACTTTTCCTTTAAAAACGAGAACAAGCCAAGGATGCCCACTCCTGCCACTTTTAGTCAACCTAGTCGTGAAAGTCTGTGCCAGAGTGATTAGGCAGGAAATAAGAAAGAAAGAAAGAAGGAAAGAAAGAGGGAGAGAGAGAGAGAAAGAAAGGGAGAAAGAAAGAAAGAAGAAAGAAAGAAAGAAAGAAAGAGAAAGAAAGAAAGAAAGAAAGAAAGAAAGAAAGAAAGAAAGAAAGAAAGAAAGAAAAGACAGGTATCCAAATAGAAAAAGTAAAAATGTCACTATTTGCTGATGACATGTTATTAGGTATAGAAAACCCTAAAGACCCCATCCCAAAACAGAACTAATAAACAAATTCAGTCAAATTTCAGGATACAAAATTATGCCTACGTAAGGTGACTGATTTGACCAGATTTATTGTGGTGATCATTTTACAATATATACAATTATCTAATCATATGTTGCATACCTGAAACCAATACGATAGGTCAGTCATACCTCAATAAAAAAATTAATAAAAAAATTAAAAAAGAGTTAAAAAAGAGGAATCAAGGATTTATGAGCACATGTCATGGCCACAAATATTTGATATACATTGTTTTTCTTAATGTTGCAGAGAGTTTTTAAAGAGTCTTATTGAGATATAATTTTGTATACAATATAGCTCATTTTTAAAGAAGTGTGCAATTCACTTTGTACATTCACAGAACCATGCAACTTGCATCACTATCTAATTTTAGAGCCTTTTCATTACATCAAAAAGAAACCCATTAAGCAGTCACTTTCCACTTGCCCCACCTGCTCAGCCTCTGGCAGCCACGGATCTACTTTGTCTCCGTGATTTGCCTATTCTGGATACATAATATAAAAGAAATCATATAAATGTGACCCTTTGTTGACTGACTTCTTCAACATTATGTTTTCAAGATTCATCCATGTTATAGCATGGACATCCATTAATTTTTAAGCCCTACTGTAATCTCGGAAGCGAGGCATATTTATCTGTTTTGCTGATAAGGAAAACTGAAAGGCTAAATGCTTTGCCCGAGGGCTCACGAAGTTGGCAGAGAAATATTCAAACCCAGGCCCCCACCTCCCTGGTTCAAACACTTCCACCGTACCCCACTGATACTCAAATACTTCAGTGTTCACTATGTAATTTTTAAATTGAAAAATACAATGCCTCGCAGCACACCAGGGCTAGCAAAATTTTCCTTTTTCTCCCCTTCTCCATGCTCACTCAAGGCACACTCCAAGGCCAGGGAGACTGGTCTATTCCCATGGCTCCCACCCTAGCCCCACTGCTTTTGAAATTGTGAGCACAACTCAAACCCAGCTGAAGGCAAACAGGCAGCCCCACTGTGTGTTCTCGCATACGAGAGGGTAGTCTGTCTCTCAGGCCAGCATGCTGTTTGGAACCAAGCTCAAAGAAGAAAACACCGAACCATGAACAGAACCCGCCTTCTGTTCGTCAGAGACACTCACCAGGCGGCTGAAGTGTGAAGCCCCCTGACCCTAAGGGGTCCTAAGCCACAGACGCATTCTAGATCCCCACCTCCCAGTTCCGTGTCTTCCAGATCTGCTAAACCGAGTCACCAAATCTAAGTCAGGACCGGATTTATCCTTAATTGGTCCATCCTCATGGCCCTTTTACCTTCTTCTCTGCAGTGTACCTTCCAGAAGCACCAGAGCCCTTGGGGAGCATTCTCACGTCCACATCCTCAGGATCCAGGCCCAAGTCATCTGTCCCGCCTTGACTCGTAAGGCCCAGAGCCCAAGGCTGCGAGCTTCCTCTCAGAGGTATGCATTGTTTCTTTTTCGAGGCAATCATTTTAGGAAGGTGAACAATTGATCCCTCCCTGGTGGCAAGGCAGGGTAAGAAATACATACACTGGGACTTTCTGAGTCCCCAAATTAGATGTTGGCCACTTTATTATAATCGATTTTAAAGTTTATTGCTTTTTAAATGGTTGGACAAATCTGCCTATCATTTTAAACTGGAAAATTGGATGATAACCAGCCAGATGTCTAGGGAGAAAGGAGACTGCATCACTTTAAAACAAGCAGCACAACACAATTGGTCTTAATTTACCTCAGAAGGATAAAGGTCACAGCGGATTCTCCTAAAGCTTGTAATTACAGGCAAGCCAGACTTTGTAATACATGACATATATAATTACATTTACATAAAAGAATAAAAAATTAGGAGGCAAGAGAATAAATGTAAGGGCTGCCAATCGGGAACCCGAATAAAATATTTCTTAAAAGATATAAAAAAGGAAAAAGTAAGCTTACAAGTTGCACTATGTTATTAGTACTACAATGATTTAATTCAATAAATATTGATGAAGCACGTTCATGCTATGGGCTATAAGGTAAAGTAAGCCAGATGGAGACATTGCTCTTGAGAAGCTTATAATCTTTGGGGTGGGGGTGTGGGGGGAAGATACCGATTCATCAATAGGTAGCTATTACATAATGTTAAAAAGACAATAATGATTCAAGTTCAGGGTGTTATGGGAGGTATCTTATCTGGACTTGACCTTGACAATTGACAGATCTGGAGAAAGTGACAGATGGAGAACTGGAGAATGTAGGGACACGAGCCAAGTGAAGGGATGGGGAAGAGCGTAGCCGCATGCACACATCCTCTCCGGAAGCTAGAAGAAAGCCGCGGCCGAGGAGTCATCCTTGTTTGGGGAGCTGCTGTCACAAGCAACAGGGAGTCATGGAAGGAAGAGCATGAAAATGATAATATTGTTTATTTATTGAACAAATAACTGAATACACATTTGAGGATGTTTGTCCTCAATAGGTGATGTTATTACTTGAAAAAAAAAGGCAATTGAGAATCCAGTCATGGGGCCTTGAAGCCAAACGGCAAATTTATCCTTTTTTAAAATATGCCAACCAGTCCTGAGGGGATGGTAACAGCAGATGATTCTCATTCAATAAGCAAACAATTTGGTTTGGAATCAAAGGCCAAAACATCCCCAGGGCAGACGACTGCTCCCCAGAGGCCTGTCAGCAGGTTAACTAGCACCAGCATTGCTCCTGAGTGGTCTTCAGAGGACAGGTTTGTCTTCGGGGTATAATTATTTGGTCCAGTTAATGGAAGTCTCAAGCAGGTCAACCTTTGAAATAGGGCTCTTTCCTCTTTTTAGCAGAGCTAGAGCAAAAGGAAACTTAAAATCAATTACAGAGGAAGAGGAAACCTATTTCTGTCCTTTTGGAGACAAAAGATGTAACACAATTGGTTAAAATTCTAGGGGAATAAAAACCTCTGGGGTGGGCGAATGCAGCTGCCCTGGAGGAGAGCCTTGGCTTCAAACACAGGCTTGTGCTGCCATCTACCGTCGGGAAGGCTCCCCCACCTCGGGAGCAGCGGGTAATTGCCTGCAGCGGATGCAGTGCTCCTGTTGGCTCCATCAGCAAGAAGCATGAAACAAACAGGAGGCAGAGAATCCAAGAGGGGATTTAACACTTCGTGGCCAGCCAGGAATAAATTTCCCTACTGACATCATTCCCTTTTTCATCCTCTTTCTTCTTGAAGAAGGTTCATCCTGCCAGTGGTCTCACTGGGATACAGCCCGGCCTTGATGGAGCCCTGATTGGACCTTTTAGAACATGCTGGAAGGTGAAAGTCTGGACCATTAACTGAGTGTTTCCACGGCAGAAACCCCTGGAGGGTACTTTTCACAGCCTGAATGCAGGAAAGTTGAAATGCTCTACCAATAAAGTCTTGGTGGAATATTTCCATCTGTCTCCCCACCAATCTCACCTTTCATGGTCTCCCATCCTGTATCTGAAAGATTCTCACCTATCCAACAAATGATCTGTGTTTAATCAAACGATTAATGTATTGCCCATTGGGCATGAATCAAAGAGGTCCATGATTGCTAAGTCAGGTTACTGGTTGCTGGGAAGTGACAAATATAACCAGCCTGGGTTAATATCATCCCAGCCCAAACCGAAGATGTGGGATGCTTTGGCAGCGTGTTCTGTCTTCTTGCAGATAAACAGGCAGTACCTGTTAGGCTTTGGAAATACTGAAAACAGGCTACCACTCCCGTGGCCAATTTTGAAGAACCAGGTTGGAGTCCGTGACCTGGATGGGCTGACTCCAGGCATCTGCAGGGTAAGAGCACGATGTATATCTGTTCTCAGCAGCAGGTCTTTTCAAACACGGCCAACGCAGCGCTGTGAAACTAACAAACATCCATGAGACAAGCCATCTGTTTAACATTTGGACACTAAGTGAACCTGAGCTTACAGAACTCTTCAGACAAGCTGATTGCCCCAAGATCTCTGACACTGTCTCTTTATGTCTCTGGTTCTTTACCCTCCTTCAAGGAGAGCAGACTTCTTTTTCTTTCTTTTTTCCCCTCTTAAGCTGACAGAGGAAAATAATCTATAGAATTAAAGCTGGTTTACTCTGAGCTGTCAACATCCCTGTGACAGATGATGGCATATGAGAAAGTCTTAGGAATGAACAGGGGAAAAAGAAACACATTTCGTGAGCCTCAGAGGGCAGGATCAGGGGAGATGTTGTGAAGGTCCCTCCCTGCACCCACTGAGGTTGCATGTTGGGAGAGGCATAGAAGAAACAATTTCAGATCTTAGCCTGCTTGTTTCCTCTGGCCTCTGGGGCTGACGGCTGGAGCTAGCTGGGATGAGCTGCTCAGAATTAGAGAGGGCAGTCCCTTCCATGAGCAGTTCAATGAGCCTTCCACTAATTCACCAAATATCACCCTCATCATTACATCACTTATCACTCCTCTGTGTTTCTCATCTCCCTCTCAGATGCCTAGATAAATACAATCTATCATTCCAGCCAAGATACAAGTTAAGCTGTTAGTACAAAGATGGGGATAGAATGTACCTGGCACAGAGCAGGTGGTCAAGAATTATTTAATTTAATAAATTAATGAATGGATGCATGAATAAATGATGGGACAAATAACTAAAAAGATAATAAGACAAGGGAACTAACATTTATCAAGTGCCTAATCAGACCTCTTTTGCCCCAACCAAGCTATCTCAATAAAAAGGGGGCTATTCTTAAGGATTCCCATAGAACAGAGCCAGAATCAGATCAGAAAGCTCGAGAACTGAGAGAAGGTTGGGTCCTTCTTCAAACTCTTTCTCTTTTTTTGCATGTCTGCTTTGTTCTCCTTTTTTCTACTGCTGTTCTTGGTCTCTACTCTATGCATTTTCTGCTTGCTCGTAAGTTATGTCCACCCATAATTTTGGCTTGCCATACCACCAAAACATTTAGCTTCCTTTTATCTTTTGCCTTCTTCATTGTTAACTATTTCAGCCTTCCCTTTTTCTAAATCTAAGTTGCAAAGAAAAGACTTTCATAAACCCTACTTGCTAATTTGTTTGTTTTTGAGCCAGTCTGATTGGTCATGGTTGCTACTAGCTTAGGCATTGTCTGCTTTTGGGTCAGGTGACTATGTCCTTGTGGATGAGTGGAAGGTGGGGTGTCAGGTCACCAAAGTGGCTGTTAGTAGGGGCACAGCAAGCCAGTTTCTCTCTGGAGGGGATGTGGGAGGATGGGGTACCATATGCATGTCTGGCAAACTCTTGAATGCCACGTTCTGGTGAAAGCACTCTCCCAAGTATCACCCTATTTAATCTTCATAATGATCTTATGAGGGTAGCAGAGATTTCTCTGCTTTACAGATGAAGGAACTGAGGCCTGGCTAGATGAAATAATCTGCTTGAGACCACAAAGCTTTTGAGTGACAGATCCTGGATTGCATCGGAAGCTCAAGCTCCATCCCTAATTTCCCTTTAAACTAGAGACAATGAGATACCAATAATATTTGTAAACATGCTTTTGGGTCCAACATGGTCCAGGAGGTTCAGAAGCTGAAAGCCCTTCTGAAGATTGTGACTTGGCACAGTCTCAGGGTGACTGACATAAACTCCCAAGTCTAACATGTAGGATGACCCTGAAAAGTACTATATATGGCCCTTAATTACCTTTACAGTCAAGACGTCAAAAAGATCAGGATCTGACAGTGGATCTGCCAGCCACAGATCTTCAGGTCTCGTCTGACCTTGGAGATCACTCCCTTCGAAGGACGACCATATTGCATATGTTCAGTGTGATTAACTAGGTTGGGAAGAATTAGTTGAATGTGTTCATCAGATTTGAGGTCAGGAGGCCAGTAAAGGGATGCTGGTCGGAACAAGGATTGGCTGGCTGGGTCAGGGGCTGGAGGGAGAGGAAAGAGGACTAGAATGGCATCAAGATATTTTCTTTTCTCACGTTCCCCTCCTGTATCTCTGCCATTTTATTTCAAATGCTTTAATTATCCTAATTGTTCAAAAATGCATCTTTATGTTCCTATTATGGTAACACTTTATGCTTCTTATCCTTCTGCTGAACTGCCTCATTGATCACTAGATGCTGCTGATTAGGATTATTTTCAGTATCTTTAAAACAGCCTGACCTTATTTTTCTTATCTTTTTCTGTCTGGTTTAGTAGAATGGTTCAATATACTGTGGATATTTGAACAGAAATGTTGGCCATTGTGTCCCTACTGCCTGGCAAAGTGCCTGGCATGGGTGCTTCACAAGTATTTGTTGAACGAACGAATGCAGTAAATCTTTAGCCTGAAAACATAATGCTCATTGCTAAAAATAAGACTGTGTTATTCCGAGATCATTGCCCTTGCAACATTCCCTATCAGATTAAAAAACAATCTCGATCCCATTTCTTTTATAGGGTGAGCATGAGCATAGTAAACAGAGACATAAATCTTGATCGAAACGTGTCGCCTCCACGGCCAATGTTAAATTTCCACCAGTGTTGGTCTTACCGAAAATTTAAAAAGGGGGATTTTAGAAACATAGGCCTTAATTTAAAGACTAGAGATTTTTTCCTGTCTGTATCATAGTAGATAACTTCGTAGAATTTTAGGGTGAGTTAAATAAGACTAAAATGAGGACTTTGTGAGCTAGAAGTCACTAAGCAAGTGTAAGCTATTAACAATATCTATGATAATGACAACCCCAGGAGATGTGGGGGTAGGTAAGGCCTCTTTATAGTCCTCAGATGAAAATGTCTGGAGCCATGTCTCTATCCTGTCTGCCTGACATCAGCCTCTAATGGTGTCTTAGCTTCCCGGATGGTTACTGTATAGATTTGTCCACACGTCAGCCATTTGCAACTGATAAAATCCTCCCATAACCTTAAGAAGCAGGCGTGTATATAGCTATGGAAACAAGTGGAGAGATTATTTAACTTTCTTAATGTTGCAAATAGCATGTTCATATTGGCATTCAGACGCTGGACTACATCTAGGTGATGATAAAATCTGAATAAACCCTGCAGTCAAGCCTTTAAAAGACTCATTTTCTATCTAAGGAGGTCCCCGCCACAATCATGACAATTTGGAGACTGCAAAGTTCTACTTATCATTTTCAGAGCCCTCAGGAATACATCAGTCATTCGGAAGCTTTGAAAATGTTTTTATAAACTGCCATCATCATTACCTACGGCCTGATGTGTGTTCCCAAGTGGGCACTGTGCCCTTCTCCTTCCGAAAACACTGAATAAATCCTTGGAATCACTTCATGAACTGATAGGTCTCTTTATCAGAATAAGCAAGAACCCACCTGGCCCATTAGAAAACGGCTTTCCAAAAGTGAAAGCTGATATATAGCTGCTCATGAGAATGGCCCACAGTGATTAAGAAGAGCGGGACCCTTGTCACTCACAGAGGTGGCACAGTGTGGCCGTCTCCACAAGCTGCCTCTCTCGCTCTGAAAAGCAATCTTCATGATATATTGGGATGGTTCATATAGGATCTATTTTACAGTGTTTCAGGTGACCTCGGTTTGTGCCTTTACTTCTTCTTGTTCTTCTTTTTTTCTTTGGCACTGTATTTTTTTAGTCCAGTATTCCTGTACTAAAAAAGAGTGAAAATGTCAGGACCTTGCACAAATTGCACTGACTTGACCCTTGGAAGGCAACAGCATGCTCTCTTCCACATCATTACTTTTTATTACACTCCCTGCCACATCTCTGCAAAGGAGGGAGACAGGAAGCATGGTGCATGGCTTGTCCCCGGCTGAACGAGTCTGTGGCCCGACCCTGCTTTGTCAAGTCCGGGCGTGTTCATCATCCACTGGAACATTCGAGCAGGTTCAACGACGGACTTGCTCTCATTGCAGCAGCAGCCGGGGTGGTGTGGCAGCTAGCAGCTCTCGGAGAGCTAGGTTGTGATGAATCATGCGGAAGAGGGAGGGAGGGTGAGAGCTTGGATGAATGGAAATCCTTTGTGGGGGGGAGTTTCCTCCTCCACGACTGATTCCTTCCTAAAGGAGTTAACATAGAGCAAACAGCAACTGAGGTTTTATCTGCTCTCCCACCCACTCCTTCTTTAAAAGGGTAATGAAGTTACAGGTCTGTGAGGGAAGGGGGAGGAAAGGGGCTCAGTGGTCAGACCCAAAGGATAGATTCTAATCAATCTCTGCAGGCAGGCTACAGCGTGACCTTGCGTGAGTTACCTGAATTTACTCAGTCTTCTCCTCTATGAAATGGGACTAAAATTACAGATGGATAGGGTATTAACAGATAATTGTGGGTAAAAGATGCAGAAAAAAGGCATAGTATTCTTGCCAAATATGAATCTCGATGTGGTCAGAGTATAATCTAAAAAGAGAGTCTGATTTAAAGCGAGACAGAAAGAGGGGAAGTGGTTTAGGATTTCTAGGATAAAACAAGAGCCAGGAGAAAGGGACAGATTGTGAAGATCTTTGATTACTATCATTTATGATTTTGTTAAGATCGTACTGACTGATAGGGTCAGTAGTTCTCAGTGGGTATGGTGCCAGCCCTTAGGGAGTGTTTTTGAAGTTTATGGGACTGGTGTGGTCATTACAATGATCAGGGAAGCTCTTTGTCAACTGGGGCAGGGATACTAGAAGTCCTGTGGTATGTGGGACAATTCTGCCCCCAAAATGAATTGTCCTGTACCCACTAACTTCTCAATGTCCACCTAGACAATTATTAGATAAAGGAAGACTATCTAGGGGCACCTGAGTGGCTTTGTCGGCTGAACCTCTGACTCTATTTCAGCTCAGGTCATGGTCTCAGGGTTGTGGGAGTGAATCCCCCACCTCTGCGCTCAGTGGGGAGTCTGCTTCTCTCTCTCTCTCCCTCTGCTCATGCTCTCTCTCTCTCTAAAATAAATAAATCATTTTTTAAAAAGTTTTAAGAAAGACCATCATTATCTAAGCCTAGGAGCAAAATATGTTTTTTATCAGCATGATACTTTTTTGGGGGACACAGTTTTAATATACACTGAATTTCCTAAGAACTACTGTATAAATTGAGAAAACATTAAATTTCTTCTTGTTCAGAACATCATCAGGATTTGTGTATTTCAGAAAATCACATCACCAATGGCAACACCACTCGTGATGTGTGAGTTGCCGATATTACAGACTTGTGAGTCAGCGGGGTGGTTGTGGTGGGATTCAACACAAAGGTGGAAGCTTCTGCTTATTCATTTAATCTCCTAGTGTTATCACCACCCAGCTTTCACTGTCTGAAGTCCAAATGGTTTTATTATAAAATATTTTCCTTTTTATTTCTCCATGTTATAGTTTAGCCATTTTATGGACATATGGACATTTAAAAACCTTATGTGTATAGGCTGGTTCTATTATCTCTGAATTTCATTTCAGGATAATAAAGGGTGTGTTAAGTCTCCTTTACTTAGTGGTTCATTGTGCTTAGTAGTATTCTTCCTCACTTATTAAGATTCTTCTCTCTTTCAATATTCATTTCCTATAATCTGGCTTCCATCCACACTGACTGAAACCCCAGTTATAGCCTGGATTCAAGTTTTCTCTCTGTCTGATGCAAACAGAGGACGCAGACAGAAGGCAGAGCTAGTGCTGCCTAGATCCATATTCAGGATGTCTGAGCCTTAGCCCTAACCCAGCTCTTATGGGAACCTCTATTATAAAAGCCTTTATTAGCCCCACTGAACAAATGTGGAAATTGAGGACTCAAGAGATTAATGACTTTCCCAAGGCCTCAAAACAAATCAATGGTAGAACTGGGATTGAACTCCATTCTAAATCTAAAGCCAAAGTTTGCTACATTCTTTCTCCCATGACTCACACAGTTCCATTTTAAGGCAATGAACTCATTGTTATCAATAGCAGTGACTTAATGATGAGAGTGACTGGAATAATTACTCACACTTGCATGTGTGGATTTTTAATGTTTTAAAATGTACTTGAAAACTATGAGCCTATTCGATTCTTCCTATAAATTTGAGAAGACTGAACAAGTACTGGTAGCCAAGTGAGAGAGAGGAAGGAGGTCTTTTAGAGATAGACAAAGGAGCCCTCAATGGTAGATTCACAACTAGACCCTAACTCTCTGCATTAGCCTAAATTTAATTTCTTTTTTTTTTAAAGATTTTATTTATTTACTTGACAGAGAGAGAGAGACAGCCAGCGAGAGAGGGAGCACAAGCAGGGGGAGTGGGAGAGGAAGAAGCAGGCTCATAGCGGAGGAGCCTGATGTGGGGCTCGATCCCAGGACCCTGGGGTCATGACCTGAGCTGAAGGCAGACGCTTAATGACTGAGCCACCCAGGTGCCCCTCTAAATGTAATTTCTACCATATTACACTAAAGGTATGGATATTTTTTAACAAAAAAATAAAGCTAACATTGAACAGACAGCGTATGCCAGATTTAACTCAATGCTGCTAAATCACTTACATGTACCATCAAATTTATCTTTCAAACAACTCTGTGGAACCTCACAAATGCGGCTGGAACCTTATTTTGGAGGTGAGGTAATGCGTGAAGAGCACATGATGTGAAATTCTTAATAGTATTCAGTTCGTCATCCTCAATGTACAAGCAGACGGAAGGACATCAAAACCCCTGCCTTCCTGCACCGAACGGAATTCAAGTTTCTAGTTATGACTGGTAAGAAATGTTTTTCCCTTCATCATGGTGAGACTAGAATGATGGAGAGAAAGAGTTAATAGTGTCAGAGCTATCGAAATTATTATTTAGAAAGGACGTATTTCACGGAAATGGTAAAGGACTGCAGAGGAGAAGGGAAATAGAGTTTTATCCCAGAACTAGCCAGAGTCCGTCGAGTCTGTTTTCAAGTTTGGTAAAAAGCATTAGCTCCCAAATCTCACATGGATTCTGCAGAGCATTTTATTTAGAGCCCTAAGACTCACACCACAGTTTTTACTTACCTCTGATTCTCTCAAAATATTGTGATGAGAGAGAGAAAATGGCTACTGGTGTAAAAAGCACAGACCTTAATCTCCAGTTCAAGGACTCTGAAATTCAGTTGCCGTGAGACTGTACCAGCTACTTAACCTTACAGGACCTTAATTTGGCCATCTGTGAAATGGGGTGGATAAAATGGAAGTACAGAACCACTTTGGCGATAATGAACTTCAATCAGTGCCTGGAAATGCCCGGTTACCAGTCCCTCTCCAGGGAGGAAAGCTCAAAGAGCTAACATAGGGACTCAGAGCTGATAATTTTCAGATGGGCCTGGTAGGTGATCATTTCCTTCTACTTGGTCTGTTCTCTAATTGCAAAAAGATGACAGAGAATGGAAAAGCTGTGGTGGGAGCCCATGGGTTCTGGCGTGCAGAGAGAAATCTCCTTGGTTTTATGCTTGTGGAGTGCTCAGCTTCAAATCCCAATGCCCTTACTCTTAAATCACAGCTACTGAAGCAAATCCTAAATTGGCTCCCCCAACGACAGCAGCAGTTGCTGGGCTCATAGCATGACTTCTAATATTGGCAAAGCAATCACAGGACTAGCAGGGTCCCCTCGCCAGCTCCTTTAGGATATCGTTTTGATTTACATTCTAAATGTCACTAAAATCTACATTTCTTGCTTGCCGTTTCTCCAATTAGTATTTCCTTTCTATATCCCATATATTCTCACCTTAAGGTGATTGTCATTCGAGTTCTGGTTCGACAGACTTTGTTGTGGTTATCTGAGCATTCACACATGAAGTGATGAAATAATGGGAAAAACTGTGACGACCTCTAACATCATGAACGTACGCAATGAGACCGTATGTATAGATAGCCTTCAGTGAGGGCATAGAGTATGGAGTACTAAGGTACTGGGAAGCGGATACATGTGTTAGTTATTTAAATTTAGATCAGTTACCCTGGGATTGCATCCACATATATTCTAAAGCCTTCCTGTGATGACTTCCTAGCTGCTGCCTAAATTTTTCTTCTGACACGGAGAATGTCAGCATTTCCTTTTTCCTGTAAGTATCACTGGCAACTTATCAGACTGGGGAATGTAAGCACAAAGCAAATGAAAGCTTTCTGAAATTTTTATTTATTGAACTTTTACAGTACTCTCACCTGCCTGAAATGACTGGTACTTGCCCTTAGGGCCTAGTGTGGTCTAAGTCAGTTGGACCAGAAAGTTCAAACGTCAGTTACCTAATAGGAGAAGCTTGCAAATTCTTAGGTGAGGAGGGAGCCAATGAGTGAATGGAGGGAAGGAGTCTCACCAGACCCTTCTGCAACTGAGGGTGAGAGGTGGGTCTGTCTGGAGGAGAACAGGCTTTGGATCCAAGTTTGAGTGGGGGCAGATGAAGGTCAAGTATAAAACTCTGACCAAGAGAAAAGACTAAAGGTCAACACAGGGGAAAACCAATCTCTTGTCAGATCTAAGCCAGAAATAAAAGGCCAGGGGATTCTGGCACCTGCCTCAGTTTTCCCAATGAGTTGATAGCAGTCAGGTCCAGACAGACACAGATGAAATAAACTCAAGGTCAATTAGAGGACCTTGTGAATACAACAGAAGGATCACACCATCTCCAATCCTCTCCATTCCCAGACTCATGTGCATGCACACATAATCCTGTCACCCATATCTGCTTATTCTTTCTCGAACACGTTCAGGCATTTTTCCTTATTGAAATTATATTGCCAGTCTCTATGGACTAATAGTGCACTGTCCAGATATAGGTCACTGAATGTCACTAAGATCTTTATTGGTTAGAACTCATTTCCTGACCTTTAAAAATTTATATCCATGCTACTTGGCACAAACTTGCCATTAATAGGTAGATAGAATCCTTAAAACAGAACAAAGCTGAGGGCATAGTCTAGGGAAACCTGTTTTTGGAAAATTATCTTTCATATTTAAATAGTTTCTTAGAAGACAGGGATGTACTGTATGGTGACTAACATAATATAATAAAAAATATTATTATTAAAAAAAAGACAGTATCTTCACCAAAAGCTCTGAAATGTGAAGTAGGAACAGCTAAGTGCTAAGACATAAAATAACAAGACTTCTTAGATATCTGCTGAGCGGGGATGGGACACACTCCCTGAACAGCTTCAACTCAAACTAGAAGGAGTGGGTAATAAAATGAGTTTGTGGCAGGAGCTCCACCATCTCAGACTGAGTCAAGAAAAAGACTTGAAATTTAAGACTGAAACAAATGAAGAGAGGTCTGGAGACTTGGATAGTCTAGACGCTCTTCCTGGTGATCTGACCAGTTCTGACTTCTGTAATAATTCCATGACCATAAATAGTAGTAATCTGGGGACCAAACAAGACCTGTTTCAAGAAACTAATTCTTTGTATGTAAGAAATCCACAATCTGGGCAGTCCATTCATCCTCCAGAGAGCCTGGATTCTGTTGACTTAAGCCCCCCAATGAAGACTATCAACGCTTTCCTCATGTTACCAAAGCATAAGCTCACATTCCAGTGTGACATCTGAACAAGGGCAATAAAATCAATACTGTCCGGAAAAACCCTTCAGGTTCAGGGTATTTCTGGAATCTTAGCTCACCCAGTCTCCTCCCCTGGTCACCATCACTGTCACCCAACATGATATCAACCAGTGAGCGCTCTCCCAAGTCACTCCTGCTGCTTTCCCCATCAGTGCTTACTTCCCACCAACACAGTGCTAATTTTGAGGGGACAGACTTTTGGCCAAAGTCAGGGCTCTGTGCTGTGGTGCCCTTATCACACAATCCCTTTTTAGGGTATGGATCTGTGTGTTTGACTTCTGTAGGGAGCATCACCCTCATCCCAACAGGCCGAGTAAGTCCCATGAGCAGCAATAGGATCTTCCTTTCCCCCTCCCAAAAAAAAACTGGGCACAGCAGGCAAGGACTACAGACCAAGAAGGAGGCCTAGTCATAAAGAGGGTTCAGAGGAGCCAGACTAAAGCCTGGCCAAGAAGAGAGTCCTTGTCAAGACAAATCTACACAAGTTCTTTAGTTTAGGGAAGTGTCAGAGATCGCTCATGAACCCTTTGGGGAAGGTGAAATTTTGTGATTCTTTGTCTTATTTTAGAGTATCTTCCCCATGTGTTCATTGCTTGGAAGAATGGGTAGCCTTTCAGATGTTTCTGAATGCTGGGAGCCATTGCTGTAGAGCAAGTAAACTAGATTCTTGTCAGATGACATGGCCTAAAGTTCCACTAATTATTCTGATACCCTATTGAGCAATTTCAGCACAAGATATTTTGACTTTGAGCTACAAAGTCTCACCTGTGGAATGAGGAGAGTGCTACACCAGGAGTTCTGTGGCCCATGGACCAAATCAGCCTACCTCCTCTATTTGTATGGCTCATAAGATAGGAATATGTTTTTACATTCTTAAATGGTTAGGAAAGAAGTCAGAAGAAGGATGATAATTTTGCAACACATAAAAACTAGATGAAATTCAAGTTTCGGTGTCCATAACTAACATTTTATTGGAACGCAGACACCCCATATCTTCCTAGACTGTCTGTGGCTGCTCTTCCGCTATAAAGGTAGAAGTAAGTGGTTGAGACACAGTTTATAGGTCCCACAAGCCAAAATATTTACTAAATTATCCCCTTACAGAAAAAGTTTGCCAATCCCTCCACTATACCTTCTTTGCCTAATTAAAACAAACAAACATACCAAAAAAAAAAAAAGATATACAACAAAGCTGCAGTAATCAAAAGTATGGTACTGGCACAGAAATAAACATGTAGGTCAATGGAGCAGAATAAGAAAGTCCAGAAATAAACCCTTTCTTATGTAGTCAATTACTCTATGACAAAAGAGGCAAGAATATACGATAGGGAAAAGACAGTCTCTTCAATAAATGGTGTTGGGAAAACTGGACAGCTACATGCAGAAGGATGAAATTGGATCACTTTCTAACACCACACACAAAAATAAACTCAAAATGGATTAAAGACCTAAATGTGAGACCTGAAACTATTAAAATCCTAGTAGAGAACCCTGGCAGTGATTTCTCTGACATCGGCTATAACACTGTTTTTCTAGATATGCCTTCTAAGGCAAGGGAAACAAAAGCAAAAAATAAACTACTGGGACTATGCCAAAATAAAATCTTCTGCACAGCATAGAAAGCCATCGACAAAACAAAAAGGCAACCTACTGAATGGGAGAAAATATTTGCAAATGATATATCTGATAAGGGGTTAATATCCAAAATATATAAAGAACTTGTACAATTTAATACCAAAAAGCCCCAAACAATACAATTAAAAAATGAGCAGGGGACCCCAGGGACTGTTTTTCCAAAGAAAACATACAAATGGCAATGAACACATGAAAACATCGAAAAGATACTCAACATCATTAATTATCAGGGAATGCAAATCAAAACCACAATGAGATATCACATTACACATGTCAGAATGGCTAAAATAAAAAAGAAGTAAGTGTTGGTGAAGATGGGGAGAAAAAGGAACCCTTGTGCACTGTTGGTGGCAATGTGACTTGGTATAGCCATTGGAGAAAACAGTGTGGAGGTTTCCCAAAAAATTAAAAATAGAAATACCGTATGATCCGATAATTCTACTACTGGGTAATTACCCAAAGAAAACAAAAACACTAATTCAAAAAGATACATGCACCCCTATGTTTATTGCTGCATTATTTACAGTAGCCAAGATATGGAAGCAGCCTCTGTCTATATGTACCACATCTTCTTTATCCATTTGTCCATCCATCTCTCTCTCTCTCTCTATATATATATATATACACACATATGTATAAAATGGAATATTATGTTTTCATAAAAGGAAGGAGATCATGCCATTTGTAACAACATGGATGGGCCTAAGGGCATTATGCTAAATGAAATAAGACTGAGAAAGACAAATACTATATGATTTCATTCATTTGTGGAATGTAAAAAACCCAAATGAATAAACAAACAAAAAGCAAAATCAGACCTATAAACACAGAGACCAAACTTTTGGTTGCCAGATGGGGGCGATGGGCAAAATGAGAGCAGAAGAGTGGGAGATTCGGGCTTCTAGTTATGGAATGACTAAGTGATGGGAATAAAAGGCACAGGATAAGGAATACAGTCAATGGTATTGTAACAGTGTTGTATGATGACAGGTGGTAGCTACAGTGGTAGTGACCATCGCGTAACATGTAAAGTGTCAAATCACTATGTTGTACATCTGAAACTAATGTAACATTGTATGTCAACTATACTCTAGTAAGTTTTTTTTTTTTTAAGGAGAAGGGAATGGAAGTAAGTAAAAATAGGAGTTGCAACACATTTGTCCTGATTTCCCCCATCAGGATTGAAATTCTAACAGAGATGTATCAGGTAAGTTGAGAGAAGATCCAAAAGTAGAGATACTTCTGACTTCTCTATTATAGGGTTGAAAAGAGACCAACTTCCGTGGTAGCTCCTCCTACTCCAATATGTGGGGGCACCTCAGGATACAGTCCTTGATAAAGAGCATTTATGCAGAGAGAGGACTCCATCTCTACAACATGGAAGGTCAAGAAATTCTCACCTGTTCTACAGAGAGATGTGGGAAGTAGCTAATGGTGCTTGCTGGTGGGCTTGATAGGAGGGATGTCATAGGGGTGTGACATCCTTCAACTGACTACTGTTAAGAAGACCATATGCCTGGGGATCAACTGGGAATTGCACTGAGATCTTAGGGGTCTACACAACATCAGCGATTATTAAGGAGGGGTCAGCTGGGCAGGGGTAATCATAGGACACTGATCAAAGTAAGAGAACTCGCCACACAGATTTTTTCATTTGATGCCTGCAGGATGATTCATCACCAGGCAGCCAAAGGACACTATTTCAGTGATCAAGTAGCCAGAGAAGAACACAAGGATATATGTGTGGGAAAAAGATATCTTCTCTCTTTGTCACTGGGAGGCCATGTGGGCCTCTCTTCCCTATCCCTCTACAACCACCTGCCATCTTGGAGAGTAGCAAGAGGAGGGGAAAGAAAAATACACGAGGGGAAGGAACTTTATCTGAACAAGATTGGATCATGTAAAGAGATTGTTCGTTTATTGGGTTAGGCCAAATTTAATAGATAAAATTGATTTTAAATTTTTTCTCTATTATCCAATAAGCTAAGGGCTTGTGAGGAAGATTAGGTTAACTCTGGGAAAGGAAGAAACTCAATGTCTTTACGCATATGAATGTATGTTTAATTTTGACCTCACTATGTTAATTATGTCTTACGTTTATTTTCATATGTTATTTTAAGAACTTTAACATGTCTCTTAAGAAGTTGTCTGGGTCAGAAAAATTGGAAAGGTAAACTGGAGACTATGAACTAGAGAAAAGTAGGAAAGATATTTTCTCAAAGTGAGAAAGACGTTAAACCTGGAGACGAAGTTTAAAAATCTTATGTTTACGTGTATACATGTATATACATACACACATCCACGTTGAGCAATCTGTGATTTTTACTTATAGAAAATTTAGTGAAAGGAGTTTAAAAGCCATATAATAAATTCCTTAGTTGGAACATAAATAGGAAGAATAGGCGCAAAATATTTTTTCTTTTTACATTAAATAAATGAATGGGCACCAAATTATAAGCCTGCTCGTGCCCCTGCATACCTCGGGATAGCCCTGACCTAAGATTTAAAGTTTTCCATAGGAAGCAGCAATAGAAGCACCCAGTCAGAGGCAGTAGAATTGCTCTGACCTGGACATTTGTCATACTGTCTGCTCTTTTCTCATCCCAATTATATTTGGACCCACTTCTTGATTTATACTATCACCGTGGGAGCAGCCACTTTGCTCCCCATGTCCTCACACTCTGGCTTCAATTGAACAAATGATGCAAGTTGGGCAATCAGTTTCTTCAGGGATGTTGAAATGAAGAAGGAAGAAAGGGAGCTCAGTTTTTTCTGTATGGTTAACACAAGCCTTTAGAAGCAGGTTAGCAGCTGATTCCATGTCTGCACATGTGATCGGATGCAGAGGCTGGAGAAGACAGAGTGGAACATAGTAGCCCCAGTTATAAATATGAATGTGACTGGCAGAGTGTGATCTGGCTGGTCCTCAGTAAAACTGAGAAAACTAGGAAGCTGGACATTGATGGATCCCACCACCCTCATTCTGATATTTCATTTGGGCCCCTCATTTGCTCTTTTAGTCACTTCTTTCAGCTGTTAATTTGTATGTTAGCAGAACATATAACACAGAACACAAGAAAGTTTTATCTTGGGGATAAGGGGCCTATCCTCTTTCTATCTCTCATAGACCTATGGGATGTCAAACTCAGCCTCACAGTGAACAGAGCAGCGGTGTGGGTGAGGAGGCCCTAGCCAAGTCCAGACTGGCCACGAGTGCAAGAAGGGAGGCCCTTCCTTCCCATCCCATTGCTCAATGGTCTAGAGGAATAAGCAAGCTGGTTAGAAAGCTATCTTGCTTTTGTATTCAGTCCACTGAGGCTCCCTACTTTATTCAGAGATTTATTTATTTATTATTTATTTATTTATTTATTTATTTATTTATTTATTTATTTATTTATTTATAGAGAAAGGGATAGAGAAAATGTGAGCAGGGGGAGGGACACAGGGAGAGAGAATCTCAAGCAGGCTCCATGCTCAGAGCAGAGCCCCATGTGGGGTTCGATCTCAGGACCCTGAGATCATGACCTGAGCCGAAATCAACAGTCAAATGCTTAACCGACTGAGCCACCGAGGTGTCCTGGAGATTTTTAATTATAAGGCAAGGAGGAATAGAGGAATTGGTTTCTTTCTTGAAGTGATCGTTGGTGATCCAGACACTGCTTGACTGCTGTAGGGGGCATCTGCTATTTCCTGTAACAGAATGATTATCCCTCAGAAACCACTCAGACCCTGCTCTCTTCCATATTTCAGATGGAATAAGTCTTACTGGCTCAGGGTGAGCATACAACACAGACGAGGCCAATCAGTATATCTTAATCTCCTGGCTAGGGAGACGGATTGAAGACTGGTCACATGACCAGTGCTAAGCTTGTGCTAGGACCCCTGGGAAAACTTTCCTTTACTTTTTTCCTCCCCTTCTAGAACTTTTTGGAAATAAAGAAGAGGCTGGCCTAGACTTCTAGTAATCACTTTGTGGAGCCTGAAGATGAAGCCAATGACCTGGAAAGACAGAGCTGAGATAAAAGAAGCAGAGCCCTGATGACATCTTTTGAGATCTTGCATCCAGTCGTGTCTGAGCGCCTCCTCTACTAGATTTGAGTCATATAAATCAATAGGTGATTTTCATGCTTCAGCCACTTAAAAAAATTTTCTTTAACAGAGTCCTTACTATCATTTCACCATCTCTCTGTGACTTTGGGAAAACTATGCAATATCTACAGGCCTCATTTTTTTTTTATCCATTCATTCAATATATAAAACGTTAGTACACACTAACAAACATCACTCATTCACTATGTTCAGAACATTCATAAACTGAAGAGGGCAGGATGTGTGATTCCTCCCAGCTTCAGTCTCCATGTGTCACACTGATTTGGGTCACGTGCCATCCTTGGATCAATCACTATGGCAGGGAGAATGTGATGCTGTAATTGGCCAAGTCAGATTGCATGATTTCTTTGGATCATTTTAATTCTATACTTTTAAGTTTGTAAAGAAACTGGATTTCAAGTTTGACAAGAATCCTTTTAACATCACAAGGAAACTCTATCCAATCTAAAGTGGCCATGCACTCTGGAGGGCTCACATGTCTTTGACACCCTGAAAATACAGATGCCCATGGACAAGGTTTTATTCTGATGAAGTTATTCAGTCTTTTGTTGATGCTTAGAAAATGTTAAGCCAGGGGCTTCTTAATTGAAAGCAATTTTATGTTGCTAAATTTCACCAGATAATGGAATATTCTAAATTAGCTACAGTGGTGAAGAGTAGAACAACGCTGTAAAAACTTGCCTACTGTTTCCAAGCAGATCAGAAATATCTTGAACCTCAAAAGACTTTGAACAGATTTATTTTTTATAAGTAAAAAAATGTTGAAAGTCATTTCTAATGAAAATCAATCTTTTTGTTCTATTATGCATTGAGGAAAGAAGTTCATGATTATTAGAATGATTGAAGTCTGAATACTTTTTAATGAATATTACATTTCTACTCATTAATAGGAAGCACGGTAGCCAGCCAGACTCGAACCCAGTTTTCACTCCCTGTAGTGTTTCCATCAGGGTTTCTAGAAGTCAAGTCCCCTGAGCCTGTCTGTAGTGTTGTAGGATGAGTGCTTCACTAGTCAAATGGAACACCAGGCAAAATAAAAGTAAGAAATGGGCTTCAGATCCAAATAGACATGCTAAAAGTGAGCGAATAGAGTGATTACTCTAACACAGGGATGATCATGGCTTTAATTAATTGGGAGAAGAGTTATCCTGTGATGGCATTTTCTGCCACCTTATCTATTCTCCATATGCAGCATTTGGGCATTCAATTATTGTCTTCATTTTCTCAATTGCTTCCTTACTCATGGTGTTCCCCACATGAGCAACATGACCTCCTTACCAACTCTTAAACCAGACGCCAGTTGCCATTTTTGGTTCCTCCTCTCTCCTCTTCTCCCCTCCCCTCCCCTTCTACTCTATCTCCAAGACTTGTCTAACTTTCTTCTCAAGTATCTCTTTTTGAATCCAACCATTTTGCTACTTTCTTGGCTCAGGGAATTAGCTATAGAATACTTCACAGTTTTGTATACTGTTTGAGTGTTTTTTACTTTTTTATTTTATTACAGAGCAAAGAAAACCCATTAAACACACACACAAGAAAATACACACAGTAAAAGAAAACTATAATGAATAGCTACAATCTCGACTACATTTCAGATTCTTTTTAAAAAGGAAGGGAAAATTGGACAGCTACATGCAAAAGAATGAAACTTGACCACTCTCTCACACCATACACAAAAATAAACTCCAAATGGATGAAAGACCTCAATGTGAGACAGGAATCCATCAAAATTCTAGAGGAGAACATAGGCAACAACTTCTATGACATNTATTACAGAGCAAAGAAAACCCATTAAACACACACACAAGAAAATACACACAGTAAAAGAAAACTATAATGAATAGCTACAATCTCGACTACATTTCAGATTCTTTTTAAAAAGGAATTAGAAATGAGACTATAAAAAGCAAACAAAATTGCTTAAAGTTACATCAACTTTGGCAATACCATCTCATAGTGTTCCAAAATTTGAAATATTGAGGGTATTTATTTTAAACTAAAGAGTTATTTCAGTAATTATCATGACCACCTCTTAGCGTATTCAGTACATAGAAAGTGCTAAGTCAAAACTTGTTCAAATGAAACTCAAATAATGAAAATATTATCATCAAAAGTGAACATGTGATGGGAAAGAATATATTGATGGGCCCTTAGGGGTCAGTGGACTCTAATTTGGAGGGTTAGGAGCTGCTTCTAACATTTGTGGAGCCCTGGGGAAGAGTACAATGGGGGCCCGGATAACATAAGTCTAAATATTTTAGTTTTAAGTCAAGTTAACAAACGCAAATTTTTTTCTTCTTATCCTGGTAAATATTCCTTCATTATAACTTGTAAGACCGGATTTGAATTTAGAATTCTTGAACTCTTCAGACTTCTGCTCTAGAATATGGTGGTGCTGGGAACACCCATGGGTTGTCAGCTTTGTCTCCCCACAGTGGCTGTGTCCTGTACTCTGAGGCACCTTAGTTGCCTAGGGCTGGGCACACTGGCACCTGGTCTGTCCATGGGGTGATGGACCCAAAGAAGCTCACACATGCCCTGGACGTGCATTTACTCTTTTGTTGTGGTGTGTTTTACACATATAATCTAATTTTATTAATCACCTCTTCCTCTCAAAAGCAAACATGTCTTGATTTTTATCAACTTTATATGATTCTTTCACATTTTGTTTCTTCGTTTAATTCTAGGAGAAAACTTTCATGTTCTATTGTTTCTTGCATCTGTATTGGAGGATAAAACTAAAATCAGTCAGTGGTTCAGAGACATATTCTCTTAGGAGATCTGCATCTATTAACCATTGCTGAGAAACAGTCTGCTACAAACTCTAGTGGCTCAAACAATGAGTAATTTTTTCCTCACAATTCTGTGGGTTGGCTGTGTGGTTCCGCTGCTGGTTTTGTCTGAGCTTGTTCACATGGCTGCATTCACCCAGAGGGCTGACTGAGCTGGAAGACCCAACATGGCGTCACTCTCAAGCCTGGCTATCGGTGCTGACTGCAGACAAAGGCACCCAGTTCTCTTGCCACATGGCCTCTTATCCTCTGCTAGAATGGACGGGCTTCCTTCTGTTGGTAGGTCAGGGCAGTGGTCCAAGAGGGCAAAAGGAGACGCTGCAAAGTCTCCTAAACCCCAGGCTGTAGAATTCCCATAACATCACTTCTGATGCATTCAATCTATTGGTCAAAGTAAGACACAAGGCCAGCCCAGATTTAAGGGGTGGGGAAATACGCTTCACCTTTAGATGGGACTAGCCAGAAAATACTGTGGCCATGTTTCTCCAGTCTGCTATAGGATCTTAGTTTCTTTCTTTGCTTACCTGAAGAGTAGATTATTAAAAATTGTCATTTCAATGGTTTTAGCAAATCACTTTCCCATCTTCATTCTACTCTGTCGTCCTAAATTTAAGATAATTCATTCCACATGTCAATGGTGGATGACACAGCCAAATTACAGTTTTATACTTATGAAACAAAGAATTCTAAACTTTTAAGATTTTTAAATTGGAATTTCACCTATAAATTTATGCCTTGAAAAATTTAAAAAAAGGTAGAAAATAATTTGCAGGAATGAAACAAATATACCTAAAATAAATAGAGGTTAAGCTCACAGCAGAACATCTTATTTCAAATAATTTCTTGTAAATGATTCCTTGCAAAGAGGAAACAGAAAAAGGCAAGAACTTGGTTCTCTATAGAAGAAATAGTGAAATTGAAAACATATTTAATGTTACTACTAATAAAAGAAATCCAAATTAAAATAGATTTTTCCTCACTGATTGAAATGGCAAAATTAAATATATAAAAATGCCTAGTATTGGTGGAGCTTGTACTAAAATGGGCCCTCTCATGTACTTGCTGGAGGAGAATTTGGCACACGTACCAAGAACTTGAGATTCTATAATCCATTAATTCCAACCCTAGGAGTTCATAAGATCACTATGAGATAAATGCAAAAATACTAATATATGAGGATATTTGGAAGAGGAAAAAAGAAATAATTTATATGCCTCCAATAAACTGTAATATATCCTGTTGATAAAATGCTATGAGGTCATAAAAAATCATGCCACAGGAAAAACTTTAAGTAATATGGAAAAACGGTCATTGATAAAATGCAAACTTATTAAACTATAGTTTAATATAAAAAACTATATATATTTTCCATTTTAATATACATGCTAATTGTTCTCTGCTTGCCAGCCTCCCTTTAGATTAATTTTCCATTCTTGACTGTGTGCTCTGAGAGGCTAGCTCTTCTGGATGGTACCTGGGGCAGCTTCTTCATGAGAGGGCTTAGAATTAGTTTTGGCCAATGGAAGGCACTAGTGTAATATTGGAGGGTTGGCAAAGAAAGTGATCTGGTGTTTGATTTCTTCCCCCTTTGGTACAAGTCTATGGCTCTCCATGACTACAGCTCCTGCCAGAGGAGGACTGTTTTTCTCCTGTGGCCTTTGGCTAAGGGGTGGAAATAGCTTCCCAGTCTTTCTATTCTCTGTGCGCCTCATCGCGCCTATCCCTTTACTCTGCCCACACTTCTGAAAGCAGTCCCTTCCTTAAGTCTCTTTATTTCAGTCCTCCTTCTTAGAATTCAATTTTCTACCTAGTCTCTGCCTGACATAACATTCATATATAACCATAAAAAACACGTAGGTCTTGAAAACATTAACAGGGGTGGTTTTTGTTTTGTTTTGTTTGTTTTGTTTTTTTCTCTGGATGGTAATACTTATGGTTGACTTTCATTTTCTTCTATATGATTTTTGTATTTTTGCATTTTTAAAGATAAGAATGCATTATAGTACATTATTAAAATACAAGGCAAAGATTATTAAAAAGTTACTCTTTTAGATGAAATCAAGCTAATGTGCGTTTTAGCATTGTTTATACCACACTAACCCTTTGTAGATGTCGCTGATGTTGGAAATACATTGTATCATTTGTTCTTCCTACTCTATGAGCCGACTGGGGAGCTATCACTGTCCTGATTTTATCTATTAGGAAGTGGAGGTTTAGAGAATGAAAAGGATTTGCCCAAACTCCACAGCTAGTAACAGGAATTGGAAACCAGATCTTCTAACTCATGTTCGGTTCTTTCTACAATGTAGATGTTGTGCAGGTCTAAGTTGTGGGGAGTACCATCATTAAAGATGCTGGTGATGCTTGAACTGTAAGATTTTACTTAGGAAGTCATCATGTCTATTTAAATTAAGGCATTTTCCTATCATAAAAATAAACATGTTTGTCTGGGAAATGCAGACATAATGAATGCATTAAAAGAAGTCTATCCCAAATGATACTATTAGAATATGCTTATTCTTACTTCTTTCTGTGTTTTGTAGAGAGAATATTTCTTCCTTAATACCTAGCACATATCTAATAAGGATTTACCAGATCACCACAAAAAGATTGTCCAATTGTTTATATTCTTCACTTATTTCAAGTCCTTTTTCTGACTCTCTTTCACAATGCCCAACTCTTCCCTGCAATTTCATTTCATTTTCTGTCATCACCCACCTACCTTTGATTTTATTTTCCTCATTCATCCCCAGATGGTTTATAGACCCATCTACATGGGTGCTTTGTCAGTCTCTACATTAAAGGGACAAAAAAAGGGAAGTCCAACTGAGAACATCCTCATAAGCCAATAGCAATCTGCCCCCACCAAAGAAAAATTACTCAAATCCCAAATCCTACTTTTCCAAGGCTTATAGGCGTCCTTCTGATCCATTCTTGAAATTAGCAATTCGAATCTTCATTTCATGTATCCAAACTCCAGAGTCTTTGTGCATGTAAAATTCCCATTAAATTTAATGCTATCTTTGGGTACAAAATATATGGTGTCTGACATTTATGTGTGATTGAGAATAGTGTCGGGTCTGGAGCTTTATTTCAGTTTCTGAGATTGCTTTATATCTTTTGATTTCTGGATCATTTTGCTGCATTTCAATAGCCACTATCGTGGCTCTACTTGAAAAATGTTAATTTTGTCCTTCACCACTTCTTTCTACTCCACAAATAGTTCTTGCCGTTTGCCTTTAAGTAGGCTACATTCTTTACAAAATTTCTTCTGAAATCTTATTCATCCCATTCAATACTATTTCACCTCAAATATTCAAAACTCTTTCCCTCTGGAAAATAAATATCCTCTAACTTATGAGTTTTAACCAGTTTCTCCATAAGAGATATATTTTAGGTTAGAGAACATTCTGGTCTGAGGCACTTGGATCGTCAAATTCAATGACACAGTGGATGACATTGTTCTTCTGTGATTTTGTGCCTACTTAAGTTCCCTAGCAACCCTCTGTGAAGAGTCCCTAAGAATGACATATTGGATCCAATAGTTTGCTCATTCTGTCCTTTCAGTGTGTTTATGAATTAAGGTAAATGGCATGGGACAACTGAATTCTTCTTGCCACAGGAGAGCAGGTAGAGGGCAACATAACACATGATTAATTCAGAGTCTCCTTTTTCCCCCATGACAGGAGGTGGGAAGCTTCCAAAAGTACATGAAAGAGACAGATACCAACTGTGGGAGGAAGGTAATAAATAACTACCTATAGTACTTTCAGAATTAAGTGTGTGAAGTTTGTGTGCGCTTAAGTTGTTATAATTTTAGTGCAATGGAGAATTTGAAATTTGTTTCTGAATGATAAGGTTTACCCAAGTAGGAAAGCACAGTATTTAGTGCCACAGTCCTCCCCACAGATTTGCACACAATGGTTTCATGGCGTCAATATGGAACAACAGGAAGAACACTGACACTGGAGTTAGAGGCTCTGCACTCTCGGGTGGGCTTGCGAATTTGGGCAAGTGTTAACCTGTCTGGTCTTCAGTGTATTCACCTGTAAAATGGGAATAACTGCCTTTGAACTACCCACCTCAGATGAGCTATTATATGGTAAGTGTGCTTTAAAAATTGCCACATGCCGTACAAATGTAAAGGATTATTTCAGTGGGCATCGGTGTCATTGCTATTGCTGCCACCAATCCACTGTTAATTCTCAAATCTTTATTGCCGACTCCAGGGTTTTTCCGAAGCTCAGATCTGTATTTTCAAGTACCTGTTGAATATGTTTTTGAATGTAACTAAAGGCACATTCCATTTGATATATCTTAAATGATACTTCTCTTTTGAAGCTGCTCTTTCTCCTACCTTTTGGTGAATGACACTGCTATATTCCTCATCACTTAAGACAGAAATCTGGGAAGTATCCCCCACTTTTTCATCATTCATTACTTATAAAGAGTAGGACTCGTTTATCTGCCTCTGCCGCATTACTTAACTCCACCTGTTCCTCTCCATGACCGTCTGAGTCCTAGGTTAGCCTTCTTGTCATTGTGGAAGAACAGACTTGGTTTAGAATGAATCTCTTGGAATTATGCGTTAAAGTTTTTTTTTTTTCCTCAAATATGTCTATAGGGAAAAGTCAACAACAAAGATCAACACTTTCAAATTCATGCCTCTTATATAGGAGAGGAGTTCTAGAAAAAAGTCAGTGTACATTACAATTTCAATGAGAAAACTCAATTTTCTACAACATAATGTAGCAAGTGCAAATTCCTATAAACAAACATCTAGTGAGTAAAATACATCTAATCACAAACATGCAAAACCAACCGTAGTAACTTATAATTAAGGATTAAATTAAGGAGAAAACTATGAATCTTAGTGATGAGAAGGCAAAATATTAAAGGAAACCCTTGTCCCCTTCTAGTGAACTGGCCAGAATCTCAATTTTATAGCAATATATGGAGTACTAAAGGTTTAATTTTGTTCACTGCAGCTGACTAATTCTCTTTATTTATTATACTTTTGTCGTAAAGGATTTACAAATATTTTTCAACTTTCTTCTACATTTTTTATAACAAATCATGACAAGCTCAGTGCTTTGCAGTCTCGGGGGCTCTTATGCCAAAAACTTTCCTTCCTGTTGAGATTTCTCATAAAATGCCATGGTGATATGTGCTTTATGGTTTCAACTGCAATTTTAATCATGTTTGAATCAAAATTTGGGTTGTCTTATGATTTTCTAATTCCACATCATCTTTCACTGGACTATTTAAATAGACTTCTTACTGGTTTCCTCATCCTTAGCTTCATCTTCCTCCAATTAATTCTCCATATTGACACCAGTGATCTTTTAAAAATGCAAATGTAGGGCGTTTGGGTGACTCAGTTGGTTAAGCATCTGACTCTTGATTTCAGCTCGGGTCATGATCTCAGGGTCATGAGATAGAGCCCTGTCTTGGGCTCTGTGCTCAGTGTGGAGTCTGCTTGGGATTCTCTCTCTCTCTCTGCCACTCCCCATACTCCTGCACGCAGGCACACATGCTCTCTCTCTCTCTCTTAAACGAACAAATAAATAAAATCTTTAAAAATGTAAATGTAATCAAGTCCCTTTCCTGTTTCAAACACTTTACTGGGGTTTGGAATCCTACAAAATGCAAATAAAAAAACCTTATCACGGTATACAAGTTCCTCTCTTATCTTGCCTCTCTTATGTCCTATTTGTTCATGTTCTCTTCTACCCCTTATGCCCTGGATACCTCATATTCCAGCCTTTTAAACTACATATCTGGATACACCATGTGGGTTCATGTCTCTGTACTCTCTCCTTGAATTCTCTCTCACACTACCTTTTCTTCCGTTTCCCATCCTGGAGAAATCCTGCTGCATTCTTTCTTCTTTGTTTCCTTTTTTGTATCTTTCAAACTTTCAATTTGAAATAGTTAAGGTAAATGGCCTAGGCCATTTAAAATAAAAAGTTATAAAATAAAATATAACCAAAACATTTCTGTATCCTTTTCACCCAGAGTGGTTTCTAAGTGCTATTCAATTATACCAGGATAAGTATGCTAATAAAGTTTATCCCAACCATTTCCTATCAAAGCACCCAGGTGACACCAATTTCCAAACATTTCTGGTTAAATAAGAACCTCAAGAGGAGGAGTAAGTCTGTTTTTCTTTATTTACTGAAAATGAAGAGCTACTGTTTTGGTTTTGTTTTTTCCTTAGGGAAGGCAAAAAAACCCACAGAGGTAATCAGATATGAAACTGGTTCCCTCTGCCTTTTCTTGGTACTTCAAAAAATTAAACTACAGTGAATTCTGAGAAATACAGTTACTCATCAAGAGGAGTAAAGAAAATTGCAAAGCTGTCTGCCATAGTTATCATACCACCTGTCTTGTACTCGGACTACCCAGGAAAATGAGAAAAATAGACCGGGCATTTCCAGGAAGAAACAGGTTGTAATTAACTATAGTGAGTCCTCTTTCCTGCCAGACAGACCTATTCCAGTTCTTAAGTTTGGGTTCAGTGATTTTTTTTTTTTTTCCGCCTCTTCTCCTTCTTCCTATCGAACTACACACCATACTCTCTTCTTATCGTTGCTTATCTGTCTCCACTACACTCTGATCTCTTCAGAAAGGAGGGGCAAGTATGGCCATTTTTCTTTTTGACAGCACTTATTATAGTGCCTGGCAAAGAGTAGGAATGTGAAGATATTTGTTGACCGATTGACTGACTGATGAGCAAAATTAATGAAGTGCAGCAGTAATTAATAAAGGCGACCTTGAGTTTTGTGAAGTGTCTTTAGAAGGGACATCTTGGCATTAAAAAAAAAAAGTACTATTCTTGTGACAATTCTTGGTAGGATATGTTCTATTATTCTAAATCATCTTGGCTGACATAGCTAATGACAAGGCTTTTTAAGAACTACTGAGATGTTCTGAACTCTGCAAAGTTATTTTTTTAAATTGTTTATTTTTATTAAGATTTTATTTAAATTCAAGTGAGATAACATACAGTGAAATACTACTGTCAGGTGTAGTATTTAGTGATTCAAAACTCACACTGAACACCCAGTGCTCATCACAACAAGTGCACTCCTCAATCTGCATCACCGATTTAACCCCCATCTCACCCCCAACCTTCCATCCAGTTACCTTCAGGTTGTTCTGTTTAGTTGAGGGTTTGGTTCCTGGTTTGCCTGGTTTCAATTCCTTTCTAGTTTGTTTCTTAAATTCCACTTCTGATTGAAATCATATGATATTTGTCTTTCTCTGACTGACATGCTTTCCTTTGCATAATACTCTCTAGGGCAATCCATGTCCTTCCAGATGGCAAGATTTCATTCTTTTTATGGCTGAGTAGTATTCCACCTCGTCTTTATCCATTTATCAGTTGATGGACTTTTGAGCTGATTCCTTAATTTGAATATTACTGATAATACAGCTCTAAACACTGGGGTTCGTGTATTTCTTTGANAGGAGTAAGTCTGTTTTTCTTTATTTACTGAAAATGAAGAGCTACTGTTTTGGTTTTGTTTTTTCCTTAGGGAAGGCAAAAAAACCCACAGAGGTAATCAGATATGAAACTGGTTCCCTCTGCCTTTTCTTGGTACTTCAAAAAATTAAACTACAGTGAATTCTGAGAAATACAGTTACTCATCAAGAGGAGTAAAGAAAATTGCAAAGCTGTCTGCCATAGTTATCATACCACCTGTCTTGTACTCTGACTACCCAGGAAAATGAGAAAAATAGACCGGGCATTTCCAGGAAGAAACAGGCTGTAATTAACTATGGTGAGTCCTCTTTCCTGCCAGACAGACCTATTCCAGTTCTTAAGTTTGGGTTCAGTGATTTTTTTTTTTTTGGCCTCTTCTCCTTCTTCCTATCGAACTACACACCATACTCTCTTCTTATCATTGCTTATCTGTCTCCACTACACTCTGATCTCTTCAGAAAGGAGGGGCAAGTATGGCCATTTTTCTTTTTGGNTTCCTAAAGGAGTCTTTCAATTTAAGAGACTGTATTCTTAACTAATCCCAATTTTTTGACCAAAGAAGCAGCCCTAAAACTTTTCATTAAAGTAACAATCAGTAAGTCAGTAAGGAGGTGTTTTTTTTGTTTGTTTGTTTGTTTAACAGAGTAAGTTTTAAAAGATGAATGTGAGAAGCAATGTCTTTCCTTCTCCATCAACTCTTCATGAATCTAATAAGCATTGAGGCAGACACCTTCTTACTAGGTTGTCCTTTTAACTGGCTCTTGTCTGAGTCCTATTAAGTTGCCTAGCTGTGTATTGGCCACTAGTGGTCTATTCATTCTCCACAGGTTAAGCCTCAGTATCTCCTGAGGAGCTTGTTAAAATACAGATGTCAGGGCGCCTGGGTGGCACAGCGGTCAAGCGTCTGCCTTCGGCTCAGGGCGTGATCCCGGCGTTATGGGATCGAGCCCCACGTCAGGCTCCTCTGCTGTGAGCCTGCTTCTTCCTCTCCCACTCCCCCTGCTTGTGTTCCCTCTCTCGCTGGCTGTCTCTATCTCTGTCGAATAAATAAATAAATAAAATCTTTAAAAAAAATACAGATGTCAAGGCTCTTGCTTACAATGACAAAGGGATGGCCTTAGATGGACATTTCAATGTTCTTGCACTCCAAACAAAGTTTGTGATTCCTTTCACTACTCTAAAAAGAAAAAGAAAAAAAAGTATCTTAGGATGGCTTGCCAATCTAAATCTCTGTGCTTATTATTTCTATTCAATAAAACAAGATACTTTTCCAATTGAACTTTCTTTTGGCATCTCTTTCCTTTAATGTAACTTTCTTAGTAAGGTTGACTCAATTTGTGTTCAGTAAGTGTCACTCAATTTGTGTTCAGTTTTTGTTTATTTGATTAATACTGTGTTGCTATTGACATCTGATTTTGATTTTACTATAAGGCCTATGATCTTCGGAGACAGATAAAACAAAAGCAAAAATAAACTACTGGGACTACACCAAACTAAAAGTTTTTGCACAGCAAAGGAAACCATCAATAAAGTTAAAAACAATGTATTGAATGAGAGAAGATATTTGCAAATTATATATTCCATAAGGAGTTAATATCCAAAATATACAAAGAACTCAGAAAACTCAACACCAAAAATCAAATAATCCAATTAAAAGTTGGGCAGAGGGGCACCTGGGTGGCTCAGTCAGTTAAGTATCTGCCTTCAGCTCATGATCCTGGAGTCCTGGGGTTGAGCCCCAGGTCAGGTTCTGCACTCAGCGAGTAGTCTGCTTCTCCTTCTGTCCCTCCTCACTCATGTTCTCTCTTTCTCTCACTCTCTCTCAAATAAATAAATAAAATCTTTTAAAAATATAAAAATAATAAAAAATAAAAAATGGGCAGAAAGCCTGAACAGACATTTTTCTAAAGAAGAAATATAAATGGCCAACAGAAACATGAAAAGACGCTCAACATCATTAATCATCAGGGAAATGCAAATCAAACCACAAAGAAATATCGCATTACACATATCAGAATGGCTAGAATCAAAAACACAAGAAATAACAAGTGTTCATGAGGATGAAGAGAAAAAGGAACCCTGCACGGTTGGTGGGAATGCAAACTGGTACAGCCGCTCTGGAAACAGTATGGAGGTTCCTCAGAAAATTAAAAATAGAAATGCCATACAAACCAGTAATTCTACCTCCAGGCATTTATCTGAAGAAAATGGAAACACTAATTTAAAAAGATATATGCATCCCTATGTTTATTGCAGCAAGATTTACCATAGCCAAGATATAGAAGCAACCCAAATGCGCACTGGTAAATGATCTGATAAAGAAGATATGGTACACCACACACACACACACACACACACACACACACACACACACACACCACTACACTCACAGGAATATTATTTAGCCTTGAAACAGAATGAAATCTTGTCATTCAGGACAGCACGGATAGAACTAGAGGGTATTATGCCAAGTAAAATAAGTCAGAGAAAGACAAATCCCATATTATTTCACTTCTATGTGGAATTTAAAAGCAAAACAAACAGTAACAACAACAACAACAAAAACAGAAACAGACTCATAAATACAGAGAACTGGTGGTTGCCAGAGGAGAGGGTGGGGTGATGGGTGAAAGAGGAATTAAGATGTATAAGCTTCCAGTTATAAAGCAAGTCAGTCATGGGAATGAAAAGCACAGCATAGGAAATATGGTAGCAATACTGTAACAATGTACAGTGACAGACGGTGATTAGCACTGCATAGTATATGGAACTGTCAAATCACTGGGTTGTACACTTGAAACTAATATAACATTGTATGTCAACTCTACTTCGATAATAAAAAAAAGTAAGAATAACACTAATAATGAGGATGAATATTTTATTTCACCAACTGCAAGAGTCACATCTCCCGTATTTTAAGATGCCTTCATGAAATTAAAATGCATCTTTCAGTTGATGGCATTTTATAATCTCTCTTAGAGAGACAGCAGTTGTGACATGGTTAGAATTATCTATACATACATTCGTAGTGTCAGGATCAAAACTTGCTGAATGGGTGGCAATGGGTGGAAGGAAATCCTGGAGACAGGAGAGAACTGTTAACCACTAGAAACCAATTGCTATTCTGAGTCCTGGCAATATTTCTAGAGCCAGAGTCAAAGAAAATTAACCACATAATTACAAAGCCATGTTAGTGCGATGCTCAGTAAAGGCTTTTCATGCTATTAGGGGTTACTTTAGGAAAGGCTTCAGCACCAGCACTCTTCCCGGCACAGAGGCTATTGTGTGGAATAACTTGGGTATTGATTGATGACTCTAAGTTGAAAAGTGATGAAGAGTAGGACTTTGGGTTTTGAAGTAGTTGTAGGAATACCTTAACCAATTTATTTCATTTGCACTTTCCTTTTTATGTCTGCACAAAGTTGAGTTATGATAAAAGAATCTATGTTTAATTAATAAGCCCAAAGCATTGTTCCAATAAATATGATATAAAATTATAAGTGATAAGAATACCTTAGGTTGTAGTTTAATCAGAAGCATTTCTTTCTTTCTCTCTCAGTGGTAATAATGGAAGATAATGGAGTTTCTTACCACCGATGGACTCTAAGATTCTATGGAATGAATTGACGACAAAGTGAGAGCTTACTGCTTGCTTACTACGTGCAGGCACTCTTCAAGCATGTCACATAGATTAACTCAAATTAATTATCACAATCCCCTATGAGATAGGTGCTATTGCTATTCTCATTGTACAGAAAAGGAAAGAGTCACAGAGGTATAACTCTGACTCTCAACGAGTCTCTCGGTTGGTGACCCAGGACGCTTTTTTCTCTGACACTCTGTTCCTCATGTGCAAAGTAGGCATCATAAAGCCCACCTCACAGGGCCATCATGAAGATTAAATTTGTTGACTGTATTATTATTTTATATTATATTATGCTACTTAGCGCCTAAAAAGGTCTAAGTAAGACCTCAGTTCCACAAATTATGAATTCCCTTTCTTGTATCCACTTCCTTCATAACAGAACCCTGATTTTGTTCAGATTATCTACCATCTCCTCCAAGTAGCCCTTGTGCTTCAGTGGAACCTAATTGATCTGAACTGTAGTAGTAAAATTTGGTTATTTTAAGCGACTCATGGTACTATTCTCCTTGCCAACGATGGGTTTAGCTAGAACACAGGGCTAAGCCAATCAGATCAGGACATTACCCTAGCAGCAAGGAAATGGCATAGGCACTTGACCCAATGGGGCACAAAGAAAAGTTTATGGGTTCCGAAAAAGGTCTTAGAAAAGTACATGTCTTTTCTTCTGAACACCGTGGGGCCCACACATGGGCAGTCATTTAGCTACCGGCCTGAGGAGGAGGTTGGCACAGTGCAAGGGACAGAATTAAAACATCTACAGAAAACCAGCTGGAGTTACTGGACTAAGTCAACTCGGCACTCACCTCAAGTGTGGATTTCCAGTTATTGAGCCAATGCAATTCCTTCTTATTTAGACTACCTTGGGTTGAAATTTCTGTTATTTATCGCTAAAAGCAACCTGACAGAATGAAGAGCTCCAATGACTTTGCTTTTATTCCTTCCAGGTCCTGTGCTAGGCACTTAGTATTATATGCAGCCCTGCATTATTATCTTTATTTTAACGCTGATGAAATGGAAGTCAAGGGAACATAAGCAGAAGGTGGCATAGACAAGACGCAAACTCAGCATTCCTTTCTCTTTTTGCTTCGAAATCAATGATCTTAACTGCCATAGTCTCCTTAAACTTACATCTGATAGAATTTTACAAACTCTGTCAAAATTTAGTCCATGGGACTCTGTTTTGTGTGAGAAATATTTGCCTTTGCAGAAACTGCTTTTAGTTAAATATTTAAACCGGCTTCATTATATCTACTTTAATATCTTTCTCCAAAGTCACTGTTGGTTTTTTTTTTTTTTTTTAACCGCAAAGCCATCTGCATTCTATTGTTGGTTCAAGTGATTATATCATGGGTGACAGACTCAAATTCCTCCTGGAACCAGAGAAGTAATGAGTGAACTGATCAGGGATGGCTTGTTCCATTAGCTTTTCCTGCTTTTCACATGCTCTCTCTCCAACTCTAGGTACTATTTCAGGGGAAATACTCATGGAGTGTTTGAGCTGGACTCAAGCAGTTGTCCAGCCCTAGTCATCCATGGCGTTAGAGGTCATTTAGTTGTCATTCATTATTTCTCAACTCCCTGGGATAGAGTGGAGTTTTGAGAAGTCAGCTGTTCTTCCACAGGCTTATAAACTATAATTGGTTCCACTAAGATAGAAACATATAGCTATATTTAAAGAATCAATAATCTCAGTCAATTATTAAAGTAGGTTAATAGCTACCTAGTGTCCAAGGACTAATGCTATATATGCAGTGATCCATACCCTGCTTTAATTATAATTGGTCTAGGTCCCTAAAGCACAGGGCACTGTCTAGATGAAGTATGTAATAACTCCATAATGATGAAAAGTAATGTGTATATACAAGGATAGTGAGAAAAAAATCAAGTGATTAAAAGAGAAAAAATAGCTGATCACAGAAAATATACTTTCCTAGAATTTTAAGGTTGAGAAAGTATCTGTTTCTTTTTGTCCCAGTTTGGTGGTTTTGGCTGAGTCCCAAGGTTTCAGGATTTCAGGTACCAGAAATTCAATCAGGTAGGTGGTTAAGGAGACCAGTCTAAAAGGCCCAACGACAGGGTGTCCAGACACAGATGTTTACTATAATGATGTGAGGTATATGCATTTGAAGAGAACCGAATGCCACAGTATAGGACATACTAGAAATGTAGAGTCCAGGAATATGAATTAATGGAGAAGATTGGTGTGGGTTAATAAAGGCCTAGACCCCTTGCCTTAAGGTGAGACAACTCTAAACAACCATTCCAGCTCCAGAACTCCCCTGGGGTTGGCCAACATATTTGGTGTTCCTCCACCATAGTTCTACAGTTCTCTGCCCAACCAACTTCTGTCCCTCTTGTAGATGTCAGTTCCAAGTTTACTCCCTGATAAGCTTTCTGCACAGAAATCAACTTGATCTGTTTTCCAGGTAGCCCAACCCAAGACACCTCTCTTCTGCCATTTAGAGAGGCAGCTGTTCCAGACTGAGTAGCTACAAAATGGCAAAGCCTGCAGTGGATATGTGACATGAGTGAAAAATTAACCTTTATGGTATTAAGCCATTGCTACTTGGGGTTAATCTGCCATCACAGCCTATCTTTGCCCATCTTAACTAAAAAATATACTCGTAGTGTCATCCATGTCCTTGGTGTTCCTGGTGCTCCTGTTAGCTTCATCTAAGTCCCTATCTTCAGGACACTTTCAAGATGGCCCCACTGGGCTTTGCCAGTCCCAGAACAAGAACACAAAGATCAAGTAATCGAACCCTTAGATACGTAACTCTGCCTTGAGACTTAAAATATTTTTGGCTGTAAATTTCTCTGAGAGAGCACAGTGAATCTATTTAATAGATGAGACCACTTCAAGTCAATGATGTATAGCTGGACTCTTTTTCCTATTCTACACTGTGGGGTTCTCCCAAATCTGTTGGGGTAGGGGGAGAAGTGGAGAAGAGGGGAAGAATAAAGCAATTGGGCTCTTAATGTCTCATGCTTATGGAGTCTGGCTGTCAGAATTTATTCCCAAGTCATCCACAGGGAGAACTCTGTGGTCCATTTGCCTGGATGTGGCAGGAGACTGTGGAACTCTTGCCCAAGTTTTGCAGTAGGGGTGAATTCTTGAATTTCTGAGCAGTGCAGGTGGGACATTATGACTTTATATATCTAATTTGACCCTTGTATCACATAAAAGAGAAATGGGGAAGCACTTACAGTTTCATTAGGGTGGTCCAAGGGGATGTACCCTCTCTCCTTTGTCCCAATAAGTACACCCACGCACACAGACTCCCTTGTATAGCCTTGGTCAAGCCAAGATGCGTTCTCTAGAAATCCCATTCTTCTCCACTTAAGAAGCACTACTTTTTCCAGTGGAAGTTTTAACTCTTTGGTCCTTCTTATGTTTTGTAAATCCCTGCATTTTAGTCTTTTCCTAGGTGTGAGTGATTGCTCCAAAGTGGGCATATTGGGAAGTTCAAGCTCACAAGATTCTCTGATTCTCATACAGTCTCTCCACCAGATATATAACTGGCTTCTATGTGAGTTATTTAAAATCAAGTACATCTTGCCACATGGAGTCATGAAGAAAAGGGTCTTCATGTGAATCTGACTTTGATTCCTCTCCTTGTGAAATAATCACCAAGAAATTATTGGATTAAGGGTGTTTGACTCCTTCCTGATAACATTGTAAAGGCTCACATTAGGCCAAATGGCTCTCAGCTCTGTGAAACAACTGATATAAACCCCAAAGAGATTTATTATTTTTTTAATGTTCAAATCTTTCCTTTGATGAGGTTTTGAGAACTCATCCTGTTTCAGAAACAAATATGTACACAATCAAGAAGAAGAAACAGCGTTTAGGCTACAAAATCTTCATTTTTCCTTTGGCTTTTTAGTAAGTTTAAAAAATAATTATAACTTCTATTTATTGAGCAGTTGCTATGTGCCAGGAAGTTTATATACACTCTATTATCAAGCACTCATAACAATTCTGTTTTTACAGATAGGAAACACCAGATGTAGTTAAATTTCTTAAGATCACTCTTTATTTATAGCACTTAGCAGAGAGAGGATTTAAACCCATGTCTTTCTGATCTGCTAACCAATTCTTCTCACCATTATACCTACTCACTCTCTGTAATGAATAAAAATTTGCAGAAATCACTTATCCTCTAGAGATTTCATTATTGATGTCTCCATTAAATGGAATTGCAAGTTGCTTCTGAATGCGAGAAGTACAATTAGAGTTACTCAAACCTGAAGCAACTTATCTTAAAACTATCTTTGGAACGTCATGTGACAGAGGAATATGTACAAAAAGGGTAGAGACAAAAATCTGAGAGTCCCATCTAGACAATAGCATCAATAGCATAATAACTTTCACTTGTTGAGCCCTTCTTATGTGGCTGGCACTGTTCTAAAGGGTTCTTATGAATTGTCTAATTTAATTCTCAGGAAAACCTAGAAGAAAAGAACTATTATTATCCCCATTTTACAGATCAGAGAACAAAGAGTCAGAGGTCAAATTATCTTGTCCCAAAGTCATATAGTTAATAAGCGTTGGATCCAGGGACTGAACTTGAGTGGTCTAACTCCAAAAGTGTGCCCTTAGTTAGAAGCTTAGGATGACTGTACAAAGGTGTCAAAGACAATTTAAAAGTTCTTGTGGATACATAAGAAAGAATATTAAGATTTCTGTGGGCAAGCATAAAGAACAAGTAACATGAAGAGAGTCTGAGGATTTTGGATAAGGGTTGACCAGGGATAAATTCCTGGCCAGTCTGGAACTGCTTTCTCTTCCTTGTACACGAACCGAGTCAAGTCATAGTTCTTTTGAGAATGTTCCTCATATTTGATGTAAAAAAAAAAAAAAGAGGATTAACTATAATCCTCAGACATTCCATTTCCCAAACCAAGATTTTGTTGGAAGGATATGTCTGCTACACTTGGTTTCTGATAGTCTGGCAACCCCAGGGGCCCCAGGATCACCCTTATAAAGCTCTTTTACATCTTCCCGGAACTCACAACTGTGAGTCAGGAGACAGGAGGCTTAATCCTGCTGAAATAAGATGAGTGCTCCTACCAGGGCTTCCCTCCAGAAAAGAGCACTCTAGTTCTTGGGAAGAGGGTTAGGGGAAGGAAACTGGAGGGCTGTACCATTTGTAACATTTTTGCCAATACTCTTCAATGGTGGGTTCCCGCTTTAAAAGTCCATATTCAATGCTGCAGCCAGAGTGTTTCCTACAATACAACTCTGATCACATTCCTTTCCTGCTTCCAACCTCTCAGGGGCTCACGTTTCCCTTTGTATAGTGTCCAATACTTGAGACAAAATATAAAGCACCGTCTTACCTGACTCTTGCTGACTTCTGCAGACACGTCTCTCACCTCCTGCCTTCTCACACTCTACGCTCTGCCACAGTTCTCTCTCTGGACTTTCTTGGANCGCTCTGCCACAGTTCTCTCTCTGGACTTTCTTGGACATGCCTTGCTGTCTTTTGTATCTGGGATTTTACACTTGTACTTTCTACATGGAACAATCTTGGTAACTCCAAATACATTTTTTAAAGACTAACTTTACCTATGAACTCCACTGAGAAGCTTTGTCTTCACTTATTCACTCATGCATTCGCCAAATAGTTATTAAGCACCCACCCCGCGCTAGGAGCTACTGAATGCTGGGCCATGGATTTTGTGCCAGCACCTACGACGTCTCATAACACCCATACTTAGCTCTATATACTTGTCACTTTGTATTGTATTCGCTTTTTATGTAAAATTTCTCCCACGAGGGCTGAGAGTAGCATCTGGGAACAACCAACGTCTTATTTATAGTTTTGTTGCAACACCCAGCTCAATGCTTGACATACAGAGTAGCTATTCAGAAATATTTCCAGTATGAATGAATGAACTATTTCTTTTTGAACCCTTTCTTCACTCCCAGAACACAAAACAGTTAGATTTGGTTAACAATTAATCTGAAAACATCTTTTTTCTTTTTTTCTTTCTTTCTCTTCCTTTCCTTTCCTCTTTTCCTCTTCCTTCCTTCCTTCCTTCCTTCCTTCCTTCCTTCCTTCTTTTCTTTCTTTCTTTTTTGTTTTTTTGCAGTTAGGTTGACAGAATCCCTTCACCTCTGCAGAAGCCTGACCACCTGTCCTCAAGGTAACCATGGCAGTCTGTCCAGAATCTGTAGCCAGCAATTCCTGATGTAACCTCTCTAGCTTCAACTGGTCCAAGAAAGAGAAAGCCAAAGCTCCTTACCATGTCCCTAGTCCTTTTTCTTACTGTAATTTATCTTGAAAGGGTACTGACAAAGCCAGTTTCAGGGTGAGGAAGTATGCAATAGTGCACACACTGAAAATAGGGACATGGTTTTCTGTATAGAATTTTTTACCTTTTCAGAAGCCTTTTAGTCCATTCTGCTAAATATCCATGTGGTTCCCAGGGAGAAAATCCTGATTTACAGCTGGCTTTCAGCTTCTGCCCTGCCTCCTTAGCTGATCTTGGCACTGACACAGCAAGCATATGGTAAAATTCAATAAATATTTGTTGAATTGAATTATCTTAGTGGTAAGGGAAATGAACCCTGTAGAACCCCACAAAGCCACAGTGGTTAGGAGGTTTATTTGTGTTTAATCAGTTTAGAACCCTTGGGACGAGAAATATGATGGATAAAAATTGACCACAGGAATATCTTGTTGTGTTATTTCCCTCATTGTCTTTCTCTTCTTTACCTCTAGCCACACAGACAAATCTTACAAGGTAATAAAATAAAGGTATTTCTATGGGCTATGTGAAAACAACTCAGTTGACCTAGATGTGGGTGGTAGTTTGGGGTCTGTTCCGATCGCTAATATACTGTGTACATTGTAGAGCCTTAGAATAAATGCTCACAGGGTCTTCACTCTGATTCTTAGGGGCAGGCAATGGTGTTCAAAGAAACGTAGAGGACCAAGGAATCCTGTTATAGCTTTTCTTGCTTATTTATGCTGAAAATGATAGCCTAGAAGGAAAAGGAAAAATAGGACAACCAACTGTTCCTTTTCTTTTCAGCTTCCTTACTCATCCTTAATCATCTATGAGCCTAAGAGAGCACTGCTAGAATTATAACAAGAAGTGAGATGAAAACAGTTGAGTTAGTTTTGCGTGGTGTTTGCACCTTCCGGTAAGAATAAAATACAATTGTTTGTATGAGCTATGAAGTACAAATTGTGCAATTTCAGTGACTCCACATGTGGACTAAATGCTCTTATATTTTCATTTAAAACTTACTGCATTTTACAGACATAAAAGTTCATGCTAATAATTTAAATTTTTAATTTTTCTTGTTGAGAACAAATGAAGCACCGAATAAAAACACTTCATGACAAGTTGAGAGAGAAGATTCAGAAAAACTTGAGAACTTTTAACTACACTTTTTTGCCTAATTTTTAAAAAAAAGATTTATTTTTATTTATTTATTTTTGAGGTTGAGAGAGAGTGTGTGAGCATGGGGGGAGGGGCAGAAGGAGAAGGAGAGAGAGTCTCAAGCACACTTCGCACTGAGCAGAGAGCCCGATGCGGGGCTGGATTCTGCAACCCTGAGATCATGACCTGAGCCGAAATCAAGAGTTAGATGCTCAATGGACTGAGCCACTTAGATGCCCCTGCCTGATTTTTAAATGAGACCCCACATTTTCATTTTGCAAATATGTAGCTGGCCCAGATTACTAGAATGACGATGTGAATATTGGCTCATTCAACAAGTATTTCCTGAGTGCCCGGTTGTGCCTAGACTTAAAGAGATAGATTAGACAGAGAAGCAGAGCTGAGCCTATGGTGAGAGGGTAAGAAGCTGAGCCTGGGAAGCACAGATGAGTGTTCTGCAGGTGAGATTCTGGTACAAGTTAGGGAGGCTCCTCATGTTGCCCCTGGGAGACAGCGAGGCGAGGCCCCATGGTTACTGCCTGAACCAGGCTCCATTGTGTTGGTGAAATCTGCGCCTGTCTCCTCAGCTGGGGCTGGAGTGAGAAACAACTTACCTGAATAACCAGGGCCTTTCACAGGTTGCCTGGTTCATTCTGGGTTCTACTCTGCTCCTAGTATTGCTTGTATTCTGCTGGGAGATGTGTCAGATGTCCCCTGTGTTAGTTAAAGGTATCAAGGACTGGGCTGTTAGCCTGGCTCAGTCCTCCCCAACGTATCCTTACAAGGAGCTGATAGAATTAAGCTCTTCATATAAGGGTCTTAAAAAAAGGATTGAACTCTGCTTCTTTGAGTTCCTTCTCCTTTAATCTCCCACCCTTGGTCATGAGGTAAGACATGCCTGGCTATCTTCCTTCTCTTGGAATGGAAGTCGTTGGTGATGACTATGTCAAGGACTCCTCTCAGATCACGGCTTGACAACTTCTAGACCCATGACTTCGACAGCTTATTTCAAAACAAATTAAAGGAGTTGAGATGGGGTTTGAACCTTTAACCAGATAAGGTGAATGTGTCCCCATTCTTAGCAATCTGGTCCTGAGATAGCTTTCTTCTAGGCTATTTCTCTCCCATTGCTCCTTTATGGCCCCTATCCCTCAAGGTTGTTGTATCAGATGCAGGAACTTATATTATTTTGGCTTAAACACTTTTGAGGTTTGGTCATTGATAGTGGGGGGGACTGCTTTTCATTTGCTCAACTGTTTTGTCCTATTAAAATAACTTTTAGTAACATTAGGGAGTAAAACTTTCCTGAGGGTAGGATTTATTGTTAGAAAAATGCACCTATGGGGCACCTGGATGACTCAGTTGGTTGAGCATCTGACTGTTGCTTTTGGCTCAGGTCTTGACCTCAGGGTTATGAGTTCAAGCTCTGCATTTGGCTCCATCCTAGGCACAGAGCCTACTTAAAAAAAAAGAAAGAAAGAAAAAAAAAGTGTGCTTATTTTTTCTTAGAATGGGCTTGCTCGATACAAACAAACTTGGCATTTGTTCTTGCTTTCTTCATTTCCTAAACTGAGTTAATTGCAAAATGCATTTAAAAACAACAACATTGTGCAAAATGATGTCCCATGGGAGAGTAAGACAGTCAAAACCTGTCAATATGCTTTTCCAAAATTCTATTGCCTCATTCATTCATTTAGTCACATATTCAATATTTATTGAGGGCTCGCTGCTTGCTGGGAAGTGAGGAGGTTACTGGACTCGAATGAGGCAAAACAGAGTTTCAGTCTTCATGGAGCTCAGCTCATTGTCCAGTGGGAGGCATGTAAGATTTTCAACTGATCATAAATTTAAGTAATTACAAGATTTGCTTAGTACTACAAAGTAAATGTATAAAAACCTGCAGTGTCACAGAAGAGGAGGTCAGGCCTAGTTGGGAGAAGACTGTTCAAGGAAATTTCTCCCAAGGGTGTGATGAGTTGAAATGCTAAGCTGTGGGAGAGAGAGCAACAGCTCTCAACTCTTCCCTTGCATATTTTTGGGCTCATACTTTCATCATTTCATTTTCTTACTCTAGTTCTTATGGCTGGAGTTGTGGCCAAGGATTCTGGAAAGGAGAGAGTGCGGTGTTGATACTGTAGACTTTCTTCCTTACTGACGGGGTCTGAATTTTGCCCTTCTGCGGGGGTATGGCTAAAAGGAACTTGCCTTCTCGGCAAAGTGCTGGGTTTGGCGAATACATTAGGAGACCTGCCTCCTCCCCGTAGGTGGCAGATATTGCTACATCAAGAGAGGCACTTTTTCTTGCTGAGCCTTAGGTGAATAATTCTCACAAAATGTCCAGGTTATGGCTTCCAAATGATGAGAGTTGCTGTGAGGAATGTGATTTACTTGCTATCCCACTTCCTATACTTCTGCCTTAGTTGTTAAGTGGAAGATAATTGGTTCCATCTAGGCCTGAGGCAACTAGATGTTTCTAATGCCAATGGCCTGCCCCTGATTTCTGATTCATCTGACCTTCAGGTCAAGGAAATTTCTTCTTCCAGGTTTCCGCAAACCACACTCTGACACACTCCCAGCCTCCAGAGAGCACGTGCATGAGTTATTAAATTAATAGTATAAATTTCTTAGAATAGTATTTGGTACCTAGTATTTGAAAAATAGATATAAATAAATACTAAGGAACAGCAATAAATAAATATCAGTTTAAACTCTGATCATCATTAGTACCATTATTATAAGAGAAAGGGCATTACTCTCAGGGAGCAGTGAGACTGGGGACTAAAGACAGAAATAGAGCCCGGGAGAATGGCATATTGTCACATGAGCACGGGCAAGTTTTTCTTAGCAGGATTTTTTTTTTAAAGATTTTATTTATTTATTCGACAGAGATAGAGACAGCCAGCGAGAGAGGGAATACAAGCAGGGGGAGTGGGAGAGGAAGAAGCAGGCTCATAGCAGAGGAGCCTGATGTGGGGCTCGATCCCATAATGCCGGGATCACGCCCTGAGCCGAAGGCAGATGCTTAACCACTGTGCCACCCAGGCGCCCCTCTTAGCAGGATTTTAACCTTGAGTTCTGCTTGTCCTTGAAACCCAGACCTCTCCCTACTTCCTGCCCACACACAAAACCATGGGGTCCTGGATCACCTGGCTTCTTTGCTTTCCTAGTGCCACCAGGAGCTGCTGATACTAAGAAAAACTACCACAGCCCTGTCTTTAAGGAACTCGTTTCCGAGTGGAGAGGCAAAGAAGTAAAGAAAGTAAGCAAATAGAGCAGACCCCATTCTTTCCTTCATGGAACTTGCATTCTGGAAGAGGAAGCAGTATGAAATAATCAAGCACATGATTAAAATTTCATAAATTCTATGAAGCCAAGTAGCAGCGTTCAAGAGAGTGAAATACAGGGAGACCTAATTTAATACTGGAGCATCTGGTTAACGAGGATTTCTCTGAGAAAGTAGAATTTAAGTTGAAGATGGTCTTATTTTTCCACAAATACATGCTTTGAGGTCTCCATGTATTTCAATAGTTTTATCACACAGAAAGGCATGAACATGCATTCTGACCAACCAGGACAAATCAGCAGACCCACCTCTTTTTGTCCTGGTCCTGGTGCAAGGATAGAAATGTTAAAAACGCTCAAAAGCTCCAATAAAGTATGAACATTTCTGTCCTACTTTAACCTTTGCCTTCATATGTAATCAGAATCTTGGAATAGAACATGGATTCCTCCTTGCCCCAAACCTACGTCAGGGGTGAGCTTCTACTGAATATGCTACATGGACACCGAATGCTCAGCAATGCTCTTGCAGGGAAGGATGGATGGCATATTGTAATGAAAGAAGAAAAGATGTGGATATTCAACTATATTTGAGATATAATTTTGATTTACGTCAGAGTTGTTTGGGTTATCTTTTGGCATAGATGTATGTTAATAGTATAAACTTCTGTTGGGAATCTACCCAAATCTCCTTTTCTTAGTGAAGGTCTTATGACCCTCTCTTGATCTTATCAAAGTCTGGACATGATAAATACTCAACTAATGCCAATTTGCTTCTTCTATCCTCTATCTTTTAGGTCCTCCTTGTATTCTTTATGCACATTCCTGGGTACAACTTATTACTTATAGACCCAGAGAGTGGAAAGTGACCTACAGAGGGTCTTATTACTTATAGACCCAGAGAGTGGAAAGGGACCCTAGTCCAAAGGTATGTAAATTGTATTTTGAGGGTTCCCAGGGATCCATGGAGGACTGTCAAGGGCATGAGCAGGTAGATGGACTGAGCAGGTTCAACTCCAGATTCCAACACTGCCATTTTTGTTCCCTGAGTTCAACTGGAGTTACACATAAATGTGCTTTTAAAAAAAATTTCCAGTGCTGAAAGAATGTTTAGAAACCACTAATAGTTCCAGTCTTTGTTTTATAAAAGATGAAACAGCACCAGAGAGGGGAAATGTCTGGCTCAAAGCCACATAGAATGTAGAGTGAAACCCAGCTCAAACCTAGACCTCCAGGCTCATGAGCCAAGGCATTTAGGGCTCTGTTCTCAAATGTTCTGCCTTTGGCCTCCACCCCATCTCAGGAAAAGTAGGTTTTCTAGTGGAATTTTGCCTTGGGAACACCACAGTTAAAAATTTCCGATTCTTTTCATTTAGGATGAAGTGCTCACAGTTGGCTGGATTCCTTAAGACACTGCTTAATACAGAAATAATTGAGAAATGCCTCCAGACATAAAATAGCAGAAAGTATGGGCAGAATTGAAGTTGAGATGCAATTTGAAAAAGGGCAATACCACCTGGGGAGATGATGTCTGAAACAGACAGTAAGTGAGCAAGAAAAATCCTAGAAAGCTGGCTGCAAGTATGGCATGGGAGTAATGGGCAGAAAAGCATATTTATATTTGTAATGGGATTTAGTAACAGAAAATAAACAGACTGTTTAGGATGGGGCACACGCACAAAACAACGCCAAGTCACAGCTTATTGGGGAGATTGTCCCTATGGTCTTTGGTAATACCGTTCTTACAAAAAGGGCTGTTCCATTTTGTTAGCTGCACAGCAAAGGAGAGAGAGGACTTGGAGGAAGTTCTGAGCAGAGCAACGAATGGCAAGGATAATTGGCTTTTGGGGTAAAAGGTAAAAATGTATAATGCTTTTGAGGGACCGTCATAATAGTCTTCCACTACAATGCTAGAAACCAGAGACACCAAGTGGGGAGTGAAATTACTTGAGTACACAGAGATTTAGTGGAAAATGACTGCATATGGTTAGGACTATTAGAAAATAGGTTATACTTGGGGATAAAGTTCTGGTAGAGAGAATCAATTTATTAGGAAACTGAGTCACCATGCTAGAAGTAGGAGCAGCTTAATATAAAGTATAAGATATGTATCTTTCATCATAAAGTTTCAGGTATGGGATGCCTCCAGCCAAACCATTTTCATTTTCTTCTTGAACAGTCTTTGTACTCTCAGGAGGGTCTTTGCACCTGCTGGTTCTTTTGTCTGGATCAGTAGTTGCTGACTCCTCTCTCACCCCACTGAGATCATTGAATGACTGGTTCTTTTTTACTGTTTAAGTCTCAGCTAAAATATCACATTCCCTTCTCTTAAAATGAAGCATTGATTGGTTAAGTAATGTGACAAGTATTACAGTGTCCCACTCCAAGCCCTAGCTTCCATTTCAATACTGCTTTACTCAATAAGAAATATATATTTCAGTTAAAGAAAAATGAGTGTATTGATATCACAGGTGACAGAAAAGTAAGAGCTTCCCATCCTAAGTCCACGAAACCTCAACCAAAAAGAAAGAGTACCTGGTGACCACAAGTCATCATTTGGGGTATCTTGAAAAAAGCTTTATGGTAAAAAATGGATGGGACCTTGTAAGAGCCACCAGTTTATACAGAAGGTCAAATGGGTAGGCTTTCTATAAATTTTACCAAAATAATTACAAACCAGATCCCTGAGGTCTAAATATCATCATTCTCTGATATAGATTTTGGTACCAGGAAGTGGGTTAGATATTAAATAATCATATATACATGAATATGTATTCATACGTTTTATTTTAAGGAACTAGTTCATACAATTGTGGCAGCTGTCAAATCCGAAATCTATAGGGCAGGAAACTGAAGAAAGGTTTCTATGTCATAGGCTGTTTTTTTTTTTTTTAAGATTTATTTATTTTAAAGGAGAGAGGGAGGGAGAGCAAGTTGGGGAGGGACAGAGGGAGAGAATCTTCAAGCAGTCTCCCCGCTGAGTGTGGAGCCCAACTTGGGGCTCTATCCCACAACCCTGAGATCATGTCCTGAGCTGAAATCGAGAGTCATTGCACAATGGACTGAACCACCCAGGCCCCCTATGTTGCAGTTTTAAGGCAAAACAACTTCTCTGGAAAATCTCAGTTTTTACTCTAAAGGCCCTTCAACTGATTGTATAAGGACCATCCATATTACTGAGTGTAATCTCCTTTACTGAACGTCAGCTGATTGTAGATGCCAACCACACCTGCAAAATATCCGCACCGCAACACGTAGATTAGTGTTTGATCCAATACCTGGGTTGTACAGGCTAGCCAAGCTGACACAGAAAACTAACCGTCTTTGATGCCTGTCTCTATTTGTTTTCCTTTTCCAGCTTACCTTGCAAATTATAAAGAGCAGAACCGTGCACGGCAGTGCGGGTATGACTTCACCAAGAATATAAGAACAGAAGCGGGGCTTCTTTTCATTTTCAGTGCATGTCATCATTTTTGGATAGTTTTTCAGTGATAAATGTTTGTTAGGCTGGTATTGGTTTTGGCTTTATTCAGCTCTCATTCTCTCATGTATTCATTCCACAAATATTTATAGAATATTTATAGAATACCACCGGATTCTTGGGGATGGAAAACAGTCTTTATAAATCAGAGCTTTCTGCAGTGATGGAAATGTTTTATAATCTGTACTATTTAATACAGTAGCCACTAGCCACATGTGGCTCTTCAACACCTGAAGTGTAGCTAGTATGACTGAGGAACTGGATCTTTGTTTTCATGCAATTTTAGTTAATTTATATTTACATTTAAATACTCAAATGAGGCTACTGTATTAGGTAATGTAGTTCTAAATTGCTGTTTCTTTAATTAAGATCTAGAGATCCATCAGATTTTGATTATTGCTCCAGAAAATGTTAGAATTAAAAAGGACTTCAGGGGTCATTTGGTCAACCTTTTATAGATGAGGATACAGAGGTCAAGTGAGTTGTTGAAGGTTAGAGCTTGTTAGCAACAGTGCAGGACCCAGAACTTGAATTGGCTCTCAGTCCACTGTTCATTCCCTTAGTCTATACTACCTCTAATTAGACCATTTGATTTCCCCTTGGCATCTCCAGCCCATTTAGACACCAATTAACAAATACCTCTAAAAATGGAACTCAACCATGCATATGGTTTCAGAATGATTACATCTTGCCTGCACCATGGCAGAATGAACTGGCATTTTCTCTTTCAGAAGTCAGTTGGCTTGTGATACACCTATCACCTCTGTAGAGATGCCAAAGGGATGTTCTCTCCAGTCATGCATGACCCCCATATGTTTTACTGAAGAAAGAACACCATTTTATCTTCATTAACACTTAGTCATCAGCATGAGGAAAATGCAACTTGGCCCACATGGTCCCACTTTCAATATAGTGCCTTCTTTGATAAATCTTTAGGTGACAAAAATGGGGTGAGCAGAGCATCCCAAGACTTTTTCATATGGCCAATGATTGACTTGCTTGTACTATGAGTCTTTCTTTGATCATTTCCACTGTGTAAAAGAAGCAGATTTATAGACAGTGTACCTTTGCCAGGATATTGTTCTTGTTAAAATGAGCTTGATACCACTTTGCACTATTACCGAAGCAGGATGCCATATTGACTCTGTGTTTAATTTAATATCAAAGTATAATATATAGGCCATGGGAACTCAGAGGAAAGTTTGCCTTTGCTTTTTAAAAATAAAGTAAAATTTAAAAATAATGGCAATCAGTTGTTGCATGAATGAACCTGTGTATTATAATGTGCATTGGATTTTAGGAGCAGATGGAAAGTGTCTCTGAGATGAGAACGATTGAATAATATAATTTTAAACATGGTTTGCCAACAACCGATTTTCTGTCACAGTGATCAATTATTGAAGATGAAATTCTTATACTGGCTAGAAACGAGGATTGTTATTTAAGGGAAGGAGATGATACTATCTCTTGGTGCAGAGTTTTATTATTTGGGTCCAGAAGTCCAATCCACTATCTGTGATTGACACAATGATCCAAGTTCCATCATTCTTATGAGAAGAGTTATCCATCCATTACTATCAGAGAACCAAATTTAGATTGGATATTTGAGCCATAAATGCAACTGTTCAGCTAAATCTGTTCAGCTAAAAAAACAGCAATACTAACATGGAAAAATCTACAGGATAAGTAATTACAAAATCAACTACAATTCAAAGACAGTGGTTTGGGGTTGGGATAATAATTTTTATTTTGCTTTTATGGGAAAGTTTCAATAGTTATAGTAAGTGTGGCAAAAGCAAGTTCACTCAAATGATCACTCCTTCACTCTCATCACCTTTACCCTTCTGGTATTAATTCGCTCATTTTGAAATACATGTTCAGGGATGTATAGGGTCTACAAATTTTTAGGGAAAGAAGTTCTAGTGGAATTTATTATTTAATATTTATTAGCATCATTTTATGTTTGTATAATGTTTTAATTTTTTTTATTTTGATGAGTAAAAACATGTTCCTTCCTTAACCAGCCTTGGGGCATCAGTGGAACAATTAAAACATTCAAAACTATCAACAGCAGTATGAATAAAATATCAGCCACCTCCTAGCAACATTTCATGTTTAAAACTTTTATTGAAGTTAACAGGAGTTTTGCCTGCGCAAGGACTGCTGGATGGAAAATCCATAGAGGAAGCCAATTTTTAAATGGGTAAATTAAAATCAAATGCTCCCCGATGACAAGAATAAGCAGAATGGTGTTTAGAGTGATATGTAACAATGGCCACAGGAGGTCTAATAGGCTATATTCAGACTTTTCCATTTTATTTGTACAGAAACTCTTTCCACAAACGGCTCCAAAGAATGAATTGCCAGTGCTACTTTAGCAAGGGACAGTGCTCAGAGGAGACACTCTCAGTTTCTAACCTGAACTGAAGAATGGAGAATGATCTCTCTCCTCATGGTGTCATTAGATCCTCACAACTATGCTAAAAAAAAAAAAAGTTTAGAGAACCACCATAACCCAACTGTCACGGATGATGAAGCCAAGGTGAAGATCAGGTATGCAGCCTGCCTCACATATACCGCTTCTTCCTGAAGGAAAGAGGATTCCAGAAGTTGCTGAGATTCCTTGAAGTTGAGTGGATGAGTGTGGAGCTTTGGCCTTTAGTCCTGCAGGCTCGACTCTACAAGTTGAACAACACAAGATCTAAACTGTCCTCATCTACTCCTCCAGCAAATTGTTACTGAGCATCTATTGTGATCCTGCCTTGGAGCTGTTGGCTATTTGAGGATTTAACAAACTTTCATTCCCGGATTCAGCGTCTCCATTTATTTGATAATTTTCTTTCTTCTGTGTCAGTGTTGCTCTCTGGCAGTCCCCCTCCGTGAGGTGGCATCCCGTGGCTCCAGCTTTCTTTCTCCTAAACCGGATATCCCATGGAATAAGGATGGTCTTGATTGATGGTTCCAGCAAGAGTCCTGAGGCTGAGTTTTACTGGATTGTTCTGCATCATGTGCTTCTACCTGAACAAATAGTAGTGGCCAGAGGGGTTGAATACTGATTGGCCAGGCCTGAGTCATACACCTCACCTTGGCAGAAGGGTGTGGGGACAGCCTCATGTAAATTTCATTAGCGTGGGGAAGGGTAATTCTCCAAAGAAAATTAAGGTAAGAAGTATGTTAAAGTGCTGTTCATTCTATAAAAGAGAAAATTGAGGCTCAGAGAAATTAAGTAGCTTGACTGAGAAAAAGATGGTAATGAACTGTAGGGACAAATTTCTTTACTTCTAGCTCCTGAGAAAATCTTCCCATGCATCCATCACATTCCTGATCACTCAGGTCAGGAAGAAGTGTTCCGTTCATCTTTTAAATCCATCCACTACAAATAGGAAAAAACAAGAGAAGCTACTAACCAGATTTTATAAACACCCAAGAGCTCTGAGTATATTTTGGCTGGGAAGTTGTTTGCTCACTTGTGTTTAATGAATGGCCCCTTACCTGACAATGCTGAAACACTCATTTAACTACAACACCTGTATTTACGCTTGCCAAAGACACGCTGTTATTAAGTTGAAAAATTGCTATCTCAACAGTCTCATGTGCTTTCAACTTTGTCTACCAAGGTAAAAAGTCTTTAACAAAGAGCCTTAGTGCTGTTAAGGACAAATATTGAGAATTCAAGGAAGACGTTCTATTGAGGGGATGATCTAAGAGGAATTACCACCCTGGATACCAGTCAGGAAAATGCTTCACAGAAGAGACAGCTCAGCAATTATAGTGATTAAGATGCTCAGAATTACCCTTTCTTTATTGACTTTTCCAAGCCCTCTCTGTTTTGAAAGACTAAACTGCAGTAAAAGCATTTCTGAATTTTTAAATCCCCATTACACCTAATAAGATTGGTATACCAGGTAAGATTATTAGAATAAAAATATGTTGATTAAAAAAAACCCTCTCTAAAGAAGATGACAGAAGACATGGCTGCTCTGGATGTTTGGGGTGGCCCCAGAGAGAGATGCTGAGACTTGTCCAGATTTTTTCCACTTCCCTGAATTTTATAGGAAATCAGCAACATCAGCTTACTAAAAAAGCCATGAAATAGGTGGAAATTGAAGTCTGACACTGTGCATTCTGTCACTTGCTCATTCTGAACGACAGAGCTGAGGATTTCTTTCCAGTCCTGTGGGTTTAAGTGCCAAAAAAGATAAAGTGAGCAGGAGCAATGACATGAGGTTGCCATATGTCATGGTGTACTACATGGGGATGGTGACCCAGAGAAAGGGAAGAGGTCCTCCCAGGGGTGGCCATCAGACTTGCAGAGCAGGAATGTGAAAAGCTGAGAGTAAAGGATCTGCAGGAGGTGGCCGGACACCAGGTCACACCCTGGGCATACAATGAAGCTTCACCTCTTGGGTGGGGGTAAAGTACATCGAGCCCCAGAGGGTCTGAGAGGGTCAGGGAACTGGCTGAAAAGGCTGTGTGTTCTTGGCAGAGCTGGAAGTGAGTGACTATGGGAACTGGGCAGTGTGTGTGTTTCTTTATCTAAATTTATACCTGTATCTGCAATTTTGCTTAATTACCGAAGAAATCATCATCATCATAATGCTACATGTACATCGCCTATCTAATCCTCACAACAGCCCAGAGAAATGATATAGGCAGATCAGGGCCAGTATCCTCTTTCTCATTTTACAGGTGAGGATACTAAAGTCCGAAGATATCAAGTGATTTGCCATAAGACAGGCAAGCATTAATTGCTGACAAGTCCATGAAAATGTAGACAGGACAGAGTATAGTGATTAATTACTTAGACTCTGAAATCAAACAGAACTTTATATCCTGGTTCTCCCATAATTGTCATGTTACCTAGGGAGAGCTCCTTAAATCTGAGCCCCAGCTGTCTCAACTAAACACAGAATTGAGATAAAACAAATCTTTATAGGTGTTTGGATGATAAAATTAGACACATAATACATTTAGCAAAAATTCTGGCACAGAATAAGTATTTGATAAATATTACTAGCTATTGTTGTGGTTGTTTTCAGGCAGGCTACCAAGGCAAGATCCAGATATAAAGAAAGAGAGGGAGCCAGTTATCAGAAATGGTGTTCAAGCTAGGGACTGGTTTTTTTTAACCAAGGAGAAACTAATTATCAGAATTCAGACAAAATGTAAGATCAGACTTAATAGCAGACCTCTCTCACTGGCCTATTCATCCTCCCTTCCTTCCTTTTTTAGTAACAGTACCCTCAGTTTCCTTTGGGGAACTACTCCTCCCAAACTCTTGGTTACTGTGTTACAGTTGGGGTTCCACCCTCCAGCGGGTAGGATTGCTAGATTCCTAAATGGAACAGCTGGGACGTATATTTCAAAATTATTCCTTGTTTATCTAAAATTCAAATTTATCTGCTATTGGGGTAGGATTGCCAGAGAAAATACAGGAACAAGTGGAGGCATTGATCAAATAGAACACATCTCTGGCGATGGCGATTGGTTTATTTAGCCTCGGGCAAGTGGACCAAGTTCACCAAACTGGAGTGAATCCTGGGACTTCCCTGTGAATTACTAGTCAAGGAGGCACTTTCTTTCCATTGGGGTTACTGAGGAGCAGGAGAGGCTGTCTTGCCACCCTGAGAGGACACCTTCCTGATAGTGAAGTCATCCTGCAGGAACACAAAGCTGAGAGATGGAGGGAAACTGAGTCCCAGTTCCATGGTTTGAGGTAGCTGCACAGCAAGCTAGTTCTGCTCCTGGTGGAGGGTTTTCATTTGTTTTCTTGTTTTTGTTTTTTTTAGCTTTCTCTTTATAATTGAGGAGTTTGGCGTTCTCAGTTCCAAAATGTCTTTCTGGCTCAACATCTGGAAAGGTCTTAGATAATGAGGCTGATCTGTGCCTTGGGTGGAGCCAAGTGCCCTAGGTGGGGAAGAGGAAGGCTGCAGAGATTAGGAAACAAGCAGTAGCTTGTGTCCCTCTGTGAAGAGGAGCAGGACACCCCGTTCCTCTCTATTCCTCTCTATTATTGTCCACAACACTATTTCCTGAAAAATGTCCTTGCTGCTAGGAGTCTGTGAAGGCAATACCATTCATAGGCTAAGTTATACATGACAAGTGTTTTCATGCTCTCCTGAGATAGAGTCAAAGTGTCAGAATGTCTTGTGCCCCAGATTTTGAAATGGATTCCTAGAAAATGGTTTAATGTGTATTATATTGTTCTATCTCACCAACTGTTCAGAGAACTCTAATTAAGTTTTGTCGTATTCATCCCTCACTCATAATAAAGCCCTTTATTTCATAACTCAGTTCAGAACAGTTAAATATTTCATTTGAAGTATAAAACCCCGTTCATCACACAGGAACTCTGTGTAGGTAAAGAAGTTGGTATATATGAAAAACCCCTTCAGAATTAGCTGAGTGACAAGATCTGGGCTCTAATTTTAACTCTGCTGGAGACATTGGGACAACTCAGACTTCTTTCCCCAGGGCAAAATCAAGAATGCTGAAATTGGGGGCGCCTGGGTGGCACAGCAGTTAAGCGTCTGTCTTCAGCTCAGGGCGTGATCCCGGCGTTGTGGGATCGAGCCCCACATCAGGCTCCTCCGCTAGAAGCCTGCTTCTTCCTCTCCCACTCCCCCTGCTTGTGTTCCCTCTCTCACTGGCTGTCTCTCTCTGTTAAATAAATAAATAAAATCTTAAAAAAAAAAAGAATGCTGAAATTGTTTTACTTTGTTGAACCTTGGCAGAACTATGAGGGAGACAATGTCTTCAAAGCACAAAAAGTACTTGGGAAAAAGTCATCCTATTATGTATCGGGTCAAGAACATATTCTGATGGATGCAGATACATATGCAAACTGTGTTATCATGGCCTCAAGAGTTAGCCCAGGGCAAACACTGAGGTGTAGCCCAAGGATGCCCCTTCTCTGAAAGTCTTATTTACCATCGAGTGATCACATGGAGTTCTTCACAGTGAGCACTTACTATGTTTCATTGACTGCTCGATTCACATTAATTCATTATTTATTTCCTGAGTATTTTACTATTTGCTCAGCACTGGCGATACCAAAAGTGGGTCAAGCATGGCTGGTCATTCATTATTTCACTGTCAATAGATACTTGTTGAGCACCTACTATGTGTCAAGCAGTGGAGTTACAAAGATGGGATAGCATGGTCACTGCCCACTAGAACCACACTCCTCAAACTGTGGTCTGGAGATCAGCAGCAGCATCCCTTACAAGTTTGTTAGAAATCCAAAATTTCAGGTACTGCCTCAGACATACTGATCAGAATTTGCATATGAACGAGATCCTCAGATGATCTGTATGCATGTGAACATATGGAAAGTACAGCATTAGGAAGGTGTATGTCATAGTGCAGTTTAGTGGGAAAAGATTGAAACAGTAGTCTAGAAACTTAGGTGCTAGTGGTTGTCAACTTTCTGCTCTGATCTTTGCTATGCAATGAAAGCAAGTCACTTATCTCTGCTATGACTCAATGCACTACCTTCAAAATGAAGATAATAATATCTGCCCTTCCTGTCTTGTGTGCTATTGTGAAGATCAGACGAGAAAATTGTTGCACAGTGTCAGTGCCGTCCAAAAGCAAGGCATTGCTATTATAACATTTAAGGTTTAGAGAGGTTTCTGTATATTGTACATAGCTGCATTGCCCAGGAACTGGGGTTTGATTCTGATTGAACAATTTCCTGCATTATGATTCTATGTTAAGGCACTCTTATCTCTAGGACTCAGAGATGTGAATAATAGTTTTGTTAACATGCCAGCATACAGTGAGGTTCTAGTGCTTTTTTAGCTATATACATACAGAAATGGCAGACATTTTATACACTCAGTTCATTTCAGTAAAACTTATCGAGGGCTTGACTCCTGGGGAAAACCACGAGGTACGGCAGGTTTGGTTCCCGCCCTCACAGAGTTTTTATTTTAGGATGATGATGTAATATGCAAAATAATTATAATTCATGATACAATAGGTAGGTGCTCCGAAAGAGTTTCTGACAATAGGAAAAGACGTGAGTAGACTTGTAAAACACAAGAGATTTGTAAAATAAGAACATGACAGATTATTTAGAGACTGCATTTTTATCACTTGCTCCTTTAGCAAAGTCTCAGACCATTGGGTTGTGAGATATCTACAGGTGTTGCAGAAAACTGTTAATAAATCACTAGATAGTGATGACTGAGCTCTAGGTGGGAACAAACACCTTGTTCTATTAGCCATCAAAGTAGAGAATTCAGACACATACCAATTAGGAACCTGAGCTTTTTTTTTTTTTTTTCTCCTGTGGTTTGGAAAGTTTCTCCAGGAAAATGTTATCATGCTGCTTATCTACAGTTTGAAATAATTATTAGAGGAAATCAGACAAGGATCTGGATGAGAGAAACAATGTATGAGAACCACTGCTGAACCCCTACATTTCCATTTCATACGCTCCTCCCATCTTGCTCCTCGGAATTGCTATTTAGATTCCACCACACAGCTTTTGAACAGCAAGGGAGTATAGTCGGTGGAGTAGCAAGGATTTGATGATGATGGAAAGTGGAAAATCAATCTGGAGGAATTAAGTTTTATTACTGAACCCTTAAGTGGTGGGGTAATCACTTATAGTGAATTCCCCCATCAAAGGCTAAGCTGACCCCTGCCAACTTTAAATCCGTAGCCTTCCTATTACACAGCGCATCATTTTAAAAAGTGAATTAACCGGCTGTTTAGTGAGCCAGAGGTTCAAGGTTCCCACTTCCCCTCATTCAGCACATTCTCAGCCATATGAGACATGGAGACTGGAGACACATCCCATAGCTGTATGAAAATGACCAAGTCAGCCCTCCAAAATAACTGCCAGGGAGGCCTGGAGCAGTCTCAAAAATGAGAATAATTTTAGGCTCTACAAGATAATCACCTTCTTCGTTTCTCTAAATGGAAAGCCAGCAAGAACTGCTGTGGTTAGCGCGTGATCGGGCAAACTCGTGAACAGCTAGAGGTTATCTTTGCCAAGTATCACCTCTGTCTGCCATTCTGCCTGCCCTGTCTTCTCCCATCAGTCTTCTCTTCCAATTCTCTTTGTTCCTTTTGGGTAATTACTTCTTCCCTGTGCACCTCCCCGTGCATCCCCTTGGCCGCCCCCCCACCCAAGCCCTTCACCAGGTTTGCATTGTTCTTTAGTAGCAGTAAGTACTCATGTTATGATTATTCTTTCATGATTATAATTCTATTTCACTCCACAAATAGGCAATGATCACCTACTATGTGTCAGGCAAAAGACAAAGTCCTTTCTCTCCCTGAGTTCCTTTTGGGCAAAGGAGGCAGATGCCATCCAAATACGTGAAATGGGTTCATTTCAGTTAGCAATTAAGTGGAAGAAAGACAGTTCAAAAGTTACATGATGACAAGGGGGGTAAGCACGGGGAGCCATATTCTACAGTCATTGGGTAAATGCTCACTGAAGCAATGGGAGATAAGACGAGACCTCAGTGATGAGAAAGGGCCAGCTGTTCTGAGCTCTGAGAGGATCATTCTGGACAGAGGAATCACAGGTGCAAAGCCATTGGTAGTGCCATATTTTTAATCCAGGAGGTGGCTGGGTGTAGGCAAACAGGAAGGGGGGATTCAGGATTTATCTAGAAGTTGCATTTGCAGAGCAAGCACGTTCTTCTTCCTTATATAGCGTGTTGAATGTGTGCTTTTATTGTGAGTGGCTTGGGAAAGGTTTGTAGAGATTTTACAGAGGGGAGAAGAGCTCCTTTGTCAATGGCATATGTGGCATCCTGCTCATAGGGCTATGGCTTAGATACAACACAGGGTATGTATGTATGTATGTATGACGACTGTGGGCAATTCCCAATGTCTTAGCTACACATCCACTCTTTCTACTCCAAAAACATACCAGAATGCAAGAGTGGCATAATTATGGGTATTACTTTCAAGTCTGCTTTGATTTTGTATATAAAAATTTAGAATTATTATTATTATTATTTTTAAGATTTTATTTATTTATTCGGCAGAGAGAGACAGCCAGAGAGAGAGGGAACACAAACAGGGGGAGTGGGAGAGGAAGAAGCAGGCTCCCAGGGGAGGAGCCTGATGTGGGGCTCTATCCCAGAACACCGGGATCACGCCCTGAGCCAAAGGCAGACGCTTAACGACTGCGCCACCCAGGCGCCTCAAGAATTAGAATTATTAATTACACATTACTCCTAGCTTACCTCACACACTGTTGGGTCACTCTCTTTCTTCCCATCATCAAAATCTCTCCTCATGTAGCTATTACAGTGAAATTGGAAAAGTTTGAAGACTTAGTTTACACTCAGTTGTCTTTAGGAAATAGTGACCTAATACGTCTATTCTCCAAGTATGCGCCTTAGAATAGGGGCAATGATTTCATCAGTAGAAAGTGGTTGGATGTGTGTGAGTGAGTTCCAGTTTAAATCAGGGTTATAGGAGACCAATGTTCAGGCAAGAGCCCTTCCTAGAACTCTTGAAATTACCCCATGTAGCTCTTCTCCACACATACAGCGTTGCCTACGATCCTAATGTTTTAAAATGCTGCTCCCTTTCCCTACTGCTTTGTGGTTTTTAGCCTTTTAAAAATTAATGCTGTGACACTCTAGAAATGCATAAGACTCCAGAAGTAATGAAAACAATTTGTAGCTACCATTGTTTTTGTCCTCCTAGAAGACCCTCTGCTCCAAAGTATTTATTTCTGTGAAGCATAAAGGTTCTTCTGAATAACAACACGAAACAATAATTATAATAACAGCCAACACAGGTGGTGTTCTCTGTGTGCCAAGGTTTGTACTGACTCACATTGACTCACTTAGTCCTTGCAACAACACTGTGTGGTGGGCATTGTTGCCCATCCACGTTTTAAGAACAAGAAAGTGGAGGCACTTATGCTAAATTCACACGCTTGTAAATGGGTGGATAATTCAGAAACTGAATATATAACATCACCTCAATAAGAGCTTCAAGCACGGAGTCATATCCCAGAGGACAGGATTTATTAATCACTAAACTCCTCTGTCAGAATATGCCAACGGCTTCCACTGTTTGGGATGAGGGTGCCTTATCAAGAAAATTTATTCTTGTTAGAGAGTGTTATAAAGCTACACAGAGGCTTTCAACTTTTAATTATTAAACAGTGAAATAGAATTTCAAATGAATCCCTCAGATGTAATTTATATTATGATGTTTTATATCGCTTTATGTACAGATGTCAGGAAAGATGACTCTAAATGAATTTTATAGGATTAAGGGAGGGCTCACGGTCTCAGCTCCAGAGATGAGGGTCTGAAAGAAATCTTCATTGAAACCTGAAAATGTCAGAGGTAAAGGCCTTTCAGACTAAATACTTGGCTTCTAAGGTAAAACTGAGAGTTAATGCTAACAGCAGGGTCTGCCTCATCTTTTCTCTTTTTATTATATTTGCCTTTATCTTATGAACATGACCGAGAATTCATTGCCTAGAGGTCATCAAAATTATGTAATTGCTCTTAACCTCACTTTTCAAAGAATTTTCGCCTTTGCAAATTTAACTCAGAAACAGTATGGGTTATTTTTCTAGTTGATACTATACCATTTCTCTCTCTCTCTCTCTCTCAAAAAAAAAAAAAAAGCCTTACAACATAACAGTTGCTCACAAATAAAATAAAAGCAGCTGCCCATCTGTCATTATTAGTCTTTTAAAATTTAGAGTTGTCTTTCTAGTTTCTCTTCAACTTTTGACATACAACTCAAAACACCTTTCCACTGACAGGTTATGCGGTTATTTCGAATACTGTCTAAAAACTCTATAAAGAGATTTGATTAAAATGGAAGCACAGATGACTGATACTCTTAAAATAATTGCTGTCTTAGTGATTCAACATGAGCCCTGCCATTTATTACACTTTTAAGTGAAATAATCTAAATTAAAATCTTCTAAGATCAATAGCTCATTTTTTTTTTTTAAACCGCAGCACATTCTTAATGCATTACCAGACTGGATAAGTCATATTTTCAGAGCTGGAAGTCTATAGCGGCTCAAAACGAATGTAGATTTAGAGTAATATTTTACAGTGGGCCCCTTGTATTTTATTTTATTCAGAAATATATTTAAAAATATCAGCCATCCCCAGTGTAAAATTTCACTAAACATATCTAGTTCCTTCTCTCCCTGTACCTCCACACTTGAAAGATATAATTTTTTTTTAATGTGTGAAACCACTCATCAGTCTGGTCTTTTATCACCTGAACAACAATTTGAGACAGTCATCTTTGCATTTCTGTCAGGTGAGAGTAAAATTCTGGTGAATGTACAGAAAGAAAATCATGCAAACAATTCACGAAAAGTTGAAGCTCACTCAAAGACGTGGTATTGGGAAAAGGCCAATGGCTCTGAGCCTCTGACAGAGGCCTAATGTCCTTGGGGAGTCAGAGTTGGTAGAAATCAAATACGGCAGTCCCCTTTTGTGCGACTTCTATGTCAAGGAATAAAGAAGCCCTAATTTGGAACGGACAGATCCAAGTTTTCATTACCTGTATCTGTAAGAGGGCTCTGGAATGGGTTCCAGGCAGGCTCTGCTGAGGCTAAGAGAAGACTGGATGTGGAGCTGGTAAACTGGGGGACCAGCAGTGGTGGGCTGAGATCTAAACAACAATCTCAGAGTTCTATTCTGCTCACAAAGCACTTCACAGCTTTTGCTGTTGTCCCTACCACCTGTAGTTCATTCACGTAGTGTTAGGGAGACATCTGAGACCAACCCGGGGCTACAGTGCTTTGGAAGTGTTGTCTCTTTCCTGTCTTTGTAGCTCAGACTGAGATTGTAAAGGAGAAAGGAAAGGAGATGCCTGGCCAATGTCAGGGCTCTGCTTGCTAAAGTCTCTGGGTCCATTTGCCAACCCCCCCACTCCATTTTAGTCAAAGAGAAAGCTAAGAGGAGTGCGAGAAGAATACATTCTCTTAAGAATTATCCTACTCTCCGACCATGCTTTCAGCCATCCTTCCTTCCTCTGTACCACAGCCCTCTCTGCTCCCCACTCCTGCATCAACCCACCTGGTTACAAGTGTGCTCATTAAGCCTAAGTTCCATTCTGCGTGGTTAATACCATGTACAGCCCCTGTCTAAAACGCTCTCAGGAAGCCTAACATCTTGGTGCAAGCTGCAGTACTGGGAAGGTGCAGTATTATATTAATATAAAATATAAAGTGCTCCTACAGTATTGTCTCTCGTATGTGGACTTCTACAGAAATAGAAACCAGGGTATTAGAGTGGTCATTTACATCTAACGCTGCTTTGTTGGGTGTTTATACTCAAGCTAATTACTTCCTAGTAACCAGGTTTTAGAAGGAGTGGTAAGACTGGCTTTTGTATGGCCTGTAGACTCATTCTCATTGGTTTATGGTTGGATCCTCTGTGTGAAAATGAGATTAAAAGACCTATTTAGAGCTGCAGAGTTTAGGCCCTTGCATCCTATAATAATAGGTAACATGTCCTGAATTTGAGGAAAGGTAGGCAGTCTTCCAAGTGCTGTTCATACTTTATCTCTTTTAATCATCACAGCGATCCAATAACTTAGATGCCATTCTAATCGCTGGCCTTTTACAGATAAGAAAACTCATTAAACTACAGGCCCAGTTGCCTAGCTCCTAAATGGCAGAACTGGGATTCAAACCCAGGTTTCTTGCTCCCAGAGTCCCCTCAACCACTGCCATAGAGCCTCTCCTCAACTGTACTCATTGTGGTTTCTAACAGCCGGGCTCACTGTCTACAAGAACTCTTCATCTGAGGACTGACGTCCACTGTGGGCCCCAGATGAATGCACGGTGGAGGCAGGCAATTTTAAACACTCTCATATTTTCATTTAATAAGACTTAGTATTAGCTTCCACACTACATTCAAGCTCTGGGTGTCCACTGAAGACCCCTGAGCTGCCTGACCCCTCACTGAAGCCCAAGTCTCCTTGCCATGTCCTCGGCATCCTTGTTGATGACCATACTCTGCCTTTATTCCACAGAGGACCCCAGATCCCATTCCCCTTCATGGGCCCTGACATTCCTCTTGGCCATTAGCATATACACTCCTTAGGAGAGGGACCTACTAGACTCAGTTATCACTGCAGCATCAGTACTGAGCGCACTGCTTGGCACAGAGGAGGCACGCACCACACATTTGTTTGCTGAATGAATTAATATGAAGATTTTCCATCTTCTGTTTCACCTTAAAGGGTGTATCTTGGGCCAGGCTCCATCTCCTCCACCTTCACTATTTGCTCCTTAGCACTGGGAATTAACCACCTCTCTTGGACCTAAGTTTTAATACATGACAACTGATAGAATGTGCCAACATTTAAACCTTCCCATTTACCCAGATGACGCAGAGACTAAGGGTCTACTCCCCTGATCAGATGCCTTCATGTTTTAAATATGTGATCTACCTGATTTTATGCAATGCATAAACAGACATCAGAATGACACTAACGATGACATTTACATAAACAGCCTATCAATATTAAACTAACATGATGAAATCTTTAAATGTAACATTAACTGGAAACCTGAACTAATTCTGTTATTAGTCATTAATACCCTGAGGACATCACCATACTTCCTGAAATGCTGAAATGAGAGTTTGTGGTATTTTTTTCCGTGCAGAGTAATATGAAAATTTCATAACATAAGGCAATAGTTGAGTTTTGAATTTATGCTTTATTTAAAGCAATCACCTCTTTCACTTGGTCATTTTGAATGGCATTTTAAGGCATTATTTACCTAACATAAAATTCACTTGTTTTTTGTGTACACCTCAAGGATTTTTAATAAATTTATAGTTGTGGAATTTTATCACATTCTAACTTCAGAACACGGCATGTCATTCTTAATGTACTTCACACACAAGGTAGTTGCTTATTTTAATTTCTCAATTCATTTTCAGACGTGGTGGTACAAACCACAAAAAGGACACTGAAGATACTATAAACTAGTGATGAAGAAATTGAACAAAGAACCAGCCCTAGGTATTAGCTAGTACAACCAATACATTGACTTGCTGTGGGGAAACCTCCCTTCTATCATCTTTTGTTTGCAATTGGGAAGCAAGTGCCTGGTCAGTTTCATTTGCTAGCACCTCAATAAACAATGTCCACGCAGAGGAAAAGCTGGGGAGGGGAACGGACAGGCAAATTCTTCAAAAATGGTGCCTTTTCAGGTTTTGAGACTCACAGAGAACTTTGTTAAAGGGCAGAACCTGTTTTACGTGCTCATTCCCTGATAGTAAAACCTACTCGAAAGGAATGCAGTTTTTTGCAACAGGGAGCAAAGGGTTGTGCCAGACCTTTGTGATAAGAATACTGTGTTGGAAGAAGCTAGATTATGCTCCAGAAACAAACAAGCCATAGGTCTCAGATGTTTACAACAATAAAGCAATGTGTTTCTCCTCAGATTACAAATCTAATTACCAGAAAGTAATTTATGTGACTTTCCCCCTTAATCCACTGGTAATTAGCAACATGACCACATAAAATTTCAAGAGGGCAGAGAAGTCGTCCCCTATGTCCAGAAAGAGAGGGCGAAAATCAATGAATGGCAGGAAAGATTGTCACGTATATAGTGCTATTTCATAAAATGAGGGAAAAGAAGGTCAAGAGACCAAAATTGTAGCATCAGAATTCCTTTTAGTGAGAGAACTCTTCTCACTTGGGAAAAAACTTTGATAAACGTTTTAAGGTGAGGATAGAGAACTACATAATCTGGCAACAGAAGATTATCCTCAAGTTACTCTGAAGGTGATAGGTTTCAGAATTTGCTCTGGTTACAAGGGGAAGAAGAGAAAAGAACAGAAAAAGAATGAAGTGACAGAACTCAGCAAGATGGACAGACTGAGACAAGGTGAGTGAAAGATAGGTGAAAATCTTTAAACCCATAAGTACAGGGACTGAAGTATTTTTAGAATGCTCATGCCTACGGTCCTATTACATAATTTCACATGGCTCTAATTTAACTTCCTCCTTCACCTCTGGCCTCCATTTTCATAAATTGTCTATGTTCATTAATGCGTTGTGTGCATAGATTCTTTTCTGTGAAAAAAATGGAGAGTCTTTTCTGGTTTAGTATGATGCTAAGTGAAGATAGTTTACAATGGAAGGAGAACCTGGAGTCAGACATGTTCCTACTCCTCCTGTCCTTTCTGTTCCTAAGAAAACTGCCAAAATAAAGGGAAGACTTTGGATTTCCATAGGCCATAGAATGTAGGGTTAAAGCCAAGTATATCAGGGGCCAGGAAACCCCCAGTTGGTTCTATCAGCATAGCATCCAGGACTTTTAGCAGCTAAGATACCTGGGTGTTTAAGAAAGTTCTTTATTGCATTTATTGAGATTATTTGAATCTAGTCCTCAAAACTGGAAATGTAACTTTGTCTTACGGGTTTTAGTTCTTTTGAATTTTTCCATTCTCTTACACTTTTTTCATTGTTCCTTCTTCATTTCACATGAAGAGACACCAGCTCAGATTTGTGTGAGTGTAGTGTGGCCAGTGGAGGATACAGGAGTTTATGCCACCAATTTTCATTCCTACTTCTGGAAACTTGGGAAATATGAATATTTAGGAATTTATTTTCAGCCCAAGGAAAAAATTCACCAAATATTCTTATGAATGGAGATGTGCACGAGAAACCGGTGACAGCAATGGGTGGCACTATGGAGAGTAGGGGACACCTCTCAGCAATGGCTCTTGACACTTGGGAAAAAAGCATGGCTAGGATGCTCGGAAATGCAAAGACTTGCCAGGTGGTTGTGCCCTCTTCTAACGTCAGCTGCAATTATAAGGCTGATAAAATGGAAAAATAAATATTTGTGCAGTGACTGGGAAAAGCCAATTAGTTTTGAACCAATGAGAAATAATACAGAACTCCTCATGTCCTATAATAAATTGGCTCTCTCCACATATATTTTTAAATGCCTATATATTGTCCAAGTGTACTTCGAAGCTTAAATAGCATTAGAATAAAGTATATTCTGGAAGCTTAAGAGAAATAAGCAATAAAGTTTCTGTATTTTAAGAAGATAAAATAAAGTAGAATCTAGCTGTGTGATATTTTAACTAGTAAGTGTCAGGGTTGTCTTTTTTGCTTCCATAATGTGTTGGCTTGCATGATCTTCTCCTCTTTTGCTTTTTTTTCCCCTTCAAGGAAGCATAGATAAAGGTAAGACATGCCAGTTAGCAATGCAATTTCAAGCTTAATACCCCTGCCAACTCCAAATTTTTTTAAAGGGCAAAAAATCCAGTCTATTATAGTTTTTCTCCTTATAAGTTGACTTGACAACTAGATCTAAAAGTACTTGGTGATTTTTTTCCCCATATTTGATGAGGCAGAATTGCCTATCTGATTACAGGCTGGCTTTATATATGAAGTATTAACATGGATATCCTTTATTTATTTAAGCAGTTACTATTAGGTTTATATGTAAAATGAATCTTACATAAATTACGGCAGTTAATCTTTATAACTATGAGAAAAATATAATTATTCTGATTTTACAGGAAAGAAAACAGAAGGTTCAGAAAGGTTATGATGACCCTGCTGGCAAGTAGACTGATACCCAAGTCTCCATGATTTCATATGGTTTACCCTGAAATCACTATGTAATACTTCTCGCCAGTATTTTCCATCCGTCCAGCCATTCAGCCATTCATTCCTTCATTCACTGATTTAAAAAAATGTGTATTATTAACTCATGACATACCACACACTCTATACACCAAACTGAGGATAGAACAGCGTGGAACAGCAGAACTCGTTCCCACCAAGAGCTTACATCGCACAAGAGCAGATGAGACCAGAAACAAAAACATAGTGAGGGTAACACAGATAGTGATAAGGTCTCTGAAGGAAATGAAGAGCGCAGCGTAGCGTGAAACTAGATGTGGCTGAGATCACATTGCTTTTCACAGGAAGACCTGAGAAGGGCTCCCTGAGGTGGTAATATCTGAACTGAGACCTTAAGATGAGAAGGTGACATCTGTGTGTACAGCCAGAGTGAGAAAGAGTGTTCCAGAAGGAGGAGGAAGTATTGGGGAAGTATCTAAGAGGGCCATTTCCAGGTGGGAGAAGCTTACTTTTTTGAATGCCAATTCTAAAAAGAAGGTGACTATGATTCTAAAAAGAAGGTAACTAATGATTATACACATGTACTCTCTAGAAGAGAGGCTGCTGAACATGTCCTCTGGTCTTTTGTTGATTACATTAAGGCCACCGTTACATCCTCAGGTGTTCAGTTTAGATAAACAACTCTAAAGTCTGTTTATCATCTGTACCACATTTATTTTTGAAACCTAGGAGGAAGAAATCTCATGTGGAAGTTCTTAGGGAAAATGATGGGCAAGTCACACTTCTAATTAGTATTTTCACATTAATGTCTTAGTTAAATTACTTTTTTTTTGGTAGCCTTCCCATTTCTTGTCATCTACTGAATCATAAGTTGTTGAGTGTTTGTAAACATTATGCTGAAGAGCAAGAGCTAAAGCTCTCTGTAATAGAGATATGCAGTGTAGAGCGACGAGGATGATTTTGCCCTTAGGGTGTTGGAAGAGGTATTATTTCTTGGGCACTGTCATTACTTTCACAATTAGAGTAAGCCAGGAAAGAGTCACCTTCTTGCGACATTTCCTTGAAAGACAGGAAAATATTTGGATTCAAGTGACAAAGTAAATGTTTCATTTGAAGTTGTCTAACTCTTCAGAACAATGTTAAAACCTTCAGTGTCTGTAATTTCAGGCCCTGGAGAGTGAGATTTTCTTTTTAAAGCCGCGAGAAACCATAAGATAATGTGTGATGTGTAATGTTGTTTTTGATTGACAGAGCCAGATCTAATAACCCAAGGGTCCAAGATAGGAGTTTCTAATTTCTAGTGTTGGCGTTTGAAGGTAACTGGGCTGGTGATAGTCACTTTTATCCTCACTCTCTGCTCAGGTTTTGTGAATGAATGTTATATACTTAAGTATAAATACGTTGGCAGTACTGTGACATATTTGTTAGTTTGTGATTACTATGACATGTCACCCAGTACCAAATGGATTGCTTTTCAAAGGCAGTCTTCCTTGAGATTATAAATTCTCAGACAGCAGCAATTATGTCTGTCTAAATCACTAGAGCTTAGCATACACTTAAAGCTTAGCTATTAAAAGTGGGAATCTTATCAAGGCTTGGGAGGAAGAGGAGGATGGGTTGATATGCCAGTTGTTGGGTTGAACAATGGAGCTGAGTTGCCTCTTAGGGCTTCTTGCTTTCTTCTTCACTTCTTTCCCAGGGAAAGCAACTTCTGTGAATTTTAGCCTGTTCGATTTGCTCGTAAACAAGTCATGAGTTGGACGTGGAAGTGTAGTGTTGCTGACTCGTGGGAGAGTTACGGACCAGCAGCCACAACCATCAACTCCTTTTGCTCCAGTAGGTAGAGGACAGGCCTGGGAGTCTCTCAGCAAAAGCAAAAGGAAGGAAACTAGCTTCATTATGGATGCTTACCTTAACATTCACTAAACAGGAGCCTCGTAAAACCAGACAAATCTGGTTTAAGAAAGTGCGTGTGAGTGAATTTTAGGGCAGCGAAACTACTGCGCAGGACACTGTAACGGTAGATACGTGTCATTATATGCTCATCCAAACCATGGAACGTACAGCACCAAGAGTGAACCCTAACGTGAACCATGGACGCTGGATGATAATGACGTGTCCATGTAGGTTCATCAGTTGTAACAAATGTACCACTCTGGTGTGGGAACTGAGGTTATGCATGTGTGGGGACATGGGGTATGTGGAAATCCCTGCACCTTCCTCTTAATTTTTCTGTAAACCAAAAACTGTTGTAGAAAATATAGTCTATTAATAATTAAAAATGACATGTAAGTAATTAACTGTTGACAGGCTCATAAGTTATTCCTAAAATATACATTGAATTGGACTGCAAAAGAAAAAAAAGTGTGTGTGTGTGTGTGTGTGTGTATCCATAAACGTACAAAGAATTCCATGAAGATATTCAGGATATTCTTAAAACTGATTTATTCCCTGGATCTTAGTCTAGGATATTAGGTGGAAGACAAATTGTCCATTGTCTATCTTTTTTTTTTTAATTTTCAGTGTGTTTTACTGTGTATATATTTTACTTTTATTTTAACTAAACATATGTTTAAAATTTTACTTATGTGGTATTCACCTTATGGTACATTTTATTTATTTTATCCATAAATGACTTCTCAAATTTTAATGTGAGTATTTAACAATATTAAATACTTGGAAATAGTTTTGTTTCTTTTGAAGGATGATGGGGATTATTTTTACTCACAAGTCTTCTGAGGTAGCTCAGTACTGTCATTCAAAATTTTCTGGTTAGGAAATTGGGGCAGAAAGAAGCAAACTTACTTATTGATTGACATACTGAAAGTCAGCAAAAGGAACAGACTCAGATCTTACATCCCCCAAATTTACTAACTGGGTGCACTCAGCATGATAGCAGTAGTTATCAGTTAAAATGGGGGGCTGGACTTGATTCAGGTGTCAAATATGATAGTCCTGAGGAGAAATATCCTCAGAGAAGAGTTTAATATGTGGAAGTATACCATATTGCCTTAGCTATTGGGTAGAATTAAATAATCACATCTACCCAACAAAGACTTTGAATTAGTAGCTAATGATCACAGGGGTTACAGTGGAATGCTCAAAGGCCTATAATCTGGTTAGTCAACAGTGGCAAGGAAATATACAAACAGACAATGAATCCAATGTGTTCAAATCTTAGGATTAATCAGTATATTTCCCTTCAGCTGGGGGGCTGGTCTTTATTAATAAGTGAAGGTAGAAATGGCTACGTAGTATAAAGCAGATTAAAAAGAACAATTCTTCATTTGCTGACAGCAACATCCATAATAATGATGACTTCAAGAAGTAATGAAGAATTAATATTCATTGGGACATTACATTAATCATCGAATCGATTTCTCCTTCTGTTTCCTTCAGGAGAAAATGGCCAAGGGGCATCTGACATTACTTATTTACCAGCTTTCTTAGAAACTAACTTGTGAATAGGAAATACAAGTTATGCCAAATCCCACACTAACCAACTTCTATCAAACACTGTTCATACTGTTTTGTCATATTGATTTTTGTTGCATAAATAATATTTAAAATATGAGGACACTGTCACTGTGCCTTGGATATTATTTTTTGTGGCAGTTTAATCTGGGCATTGATAATGTTTAAAATGAAATTTTTATTTCATGAATGATGAATTATCACGTTTCTATTGAAGACTGAGAGAAAAATCTTAGTTTTAAATTCTGAAGGGTAAAGGGGACTACTACCCTAGGTATTTAAAGCTTAAAGTAATCCATTATAAAATGTAATACTTTCAATAATGTGTTCCATATTTGTCCATGACAATTAAATACATATTTTTTTCTCTTTTGGAGTTAGCTGCCTTTGAAGGAAATGCAAGCTCCCGTCACCCGCTCACTAACCAATATCTGAGTGATTGAGTAGGGAATTTAGGATTGCAAAAGGTAATATGATACCTCACTCGTGTGCATTGAATGCAAATTCAAAGAACGCATCCCCTGATGGTGGGAGAGAGACTTGCTGCAATTGGATTGGCGGCATTTTAAAGTGTAGACTCACCGGAAGCAAATCTGTTAATACCCAAAGAAGAGATGAATTAGTTAGCAGTGCCTTGTGGATGTGCTTCCAAGCAGAAAACCCACCTGCTGTCCCTTGATGCATTTTGGGTTTGATGTGAAAAGCAATGGCTGAGTCTTTCAGGGGAAAGCTTCCAGGCAGCTTTTGTCTTGTCTTCTGGACTATCTCCTGAGAGGCAGTCTTGTCAGCCTCAAGTCAAATAAATCCCGACTTTGAGATTCAGAGGAGAAGATGAGCTATGTCTTTGCTCTCCTGGCATTCATCTGGGGACTTGCTGTGAAAATCCTTCTCCTAAGACGAAATGCCCCTCAAGGCCTTTCACTAAAGGAAAGTAAACTGTCCTCATAAAAATTAAATGGTAGCATTCCAGATAATGACAAGGGGCTCTCTCTCTCTCTTTTTAATTCAGGAATTCAGTGCTTTGGTTTTCAGTGATGCTCTGTGCACATATAGACCAAGGAGCTGGAATATTAGAAAGTATGCTTTTGTCTACCTTCTTTTTTTTTTTTTTTAAGATTCAAATAGGGAAGTCATTTTCCAGATAGACCAACACAAGTGTTTGTCAGCCACAATAAAAATGCTCAGATAATAGTATCAAACATCCAAGAAACGTCCAAAAGCAATAACAACAGAAATAAAATTCTGGTGAATTGACAAAACAGACCAATGGGATTGTTGTCTTGAAGCCAAAAGCAGAATAAAACCTAGCTTGATTGACATTTTCTATGTAAACTGAGACAGACTGACTTTTGGCAGTGGCATCAGAGACAAATACTCTTCAGCTACTCTGAGGAGCCCCCTCCATAAGCTCCTTCCTTGACAACCAGATACCGTAGTTCCAAGCTCTGTGCCTCCGCTTCTAACACTGTAGAGACTGTAGAGACAGGCCCAGGGAAAACAAAGTGCAGATGGGTAAGAGATAATCACAAAGTCTCCCAAAAACCTTTGCAAAACTTAATCTGCCAGACACAAGAGCAACGGGCTGCATGGGCAGGAACAACTTCTAGGTGACACTGCGTATGTCTCCACTAGATGCAAGAAGCAATCAGCAAGGGAAAGAAAAACTAATTAGATGAAAAGGACCAGCTGAAATGACAGAGAAGTGACCCTTCTGGAAACGAAGGTCACTGGCCAGCCATGCACCAGGATCTTCCTCTCAATGCAGAGCTCTTAAGGACCAGCATCCTCAAGACCCTGCAAGCTCACCACCTCGGGGCAGCCTCCCCTGGTAGCCTTGAGTGTTCTTCACGCACCTTCCCCTGTTAGTCTTGGTCTCCCTACTGGCAGGGCAGTTCGTTGCAAGGAATTGTGGATCTGTAATCATTCTAGGGAAGAGACTGCTGTGTTTATTAAATCCATCAGTTCTTGGCACAGAGCCTAGCTAAATAAATTCACACACACACACACACACACGCACACACACACTTCCTGAGATTGTGCCTTTCATCTTCTGTTCTCTAGAGCTTAGTAAGATGCCTGGCATGCAGCAGTCACTTGATACCTTCTAAATAAAATCAAACTATGAATCATGCTACAGCTCCAATTTTATTTGTTTGTTTATTTAAAATTTATTTTTATCTCTTGCAAAAGGCAGTCAAATGATGTATTTTTTCCCTCTGCTAGCCCCCCAAAAGAACATAATAATCTCCTGCCTCACAGAAGTTTGAAATTATAATGTTTTTCTCAAGTATTTCAATTATATTGTTTCTTTCTGATTACATTTTTGTCATCCAATGATGATAACTTCAAGCTGATTGGATAAGGATATTTACTATTTTTGCCATTAACACCCTAAATTATCTTTAATTCATCTGCAATCTAACTAGACAGCTAATTCCTTGACCTCCTCAAATGGTATCCCTACATGGTACACATATGCCAAAATGATTGCTAATGTCATTGCTTTTTCTGTGCCATTTTTCAAAAGAAATTACATTTTTTCCCGTCATTTCCAAGAAACCAGGTGATAACAATTTGGAGGAATGTTTAGGGCGCTTTCTTTTTAAAAATTTTTAAAAATTTATTTAAACTAAAAAATAAAAATAGTTCACCCATTTTTCCCAGCTCTGGCAACGACCAATCTGTCCTCTGTATCTATGAACTTAGATTTTTGTATATATATAAACTTATATATATACATATTTTATTTTATTCCACATATAAGATAGATCATATTATATTTGTCTTTCTCTGACTTATTTCACTCAACATAATGCCCTTGAGCACCATCCATATTGTTACAAATGGCAAGACCTCCTTTTTATGGCTAAATAATATTTCATTGTATACATATACCACAATTTCTTTATCCATCCACCCATTGATGGACACTTGCATTGTTTTCATAGCTTGGCTATTGTAAGCAATGCTACAAGGAACATGGGGGTGCATATATCTTTTTGAATTACTATTGCTGTTTTCTTTGGATAAATACCCAAAAGTGAAATTGCTGGATCACAGGATAGTTCCATTCTAAATTTCTTAAGGAACCTTCATACTTTTTTCAGTGGTAGCTGTACCAGTTTGCATTCCCACCAACACTACACAAGAGTTCCTTTTACTCCTACGTTCTTGCCAACACTTGATATTTCCAAGCTTTTTGATAATAACCATCCTAACAGGTGTGAGGTGATACTTCCCTGTGGCTTTGATTTGCATTTTCTTGATGATTAATGATGTAGAACATCTTTTCATGTACCTGTTGTCCATCTCTATGTCTTCTATGGAAAAATGCCATTCAGATCTTCTGCCCATTTTTTATTGACGATGACGATGATGATTTTGCTATAGAGCTGCATGCTTTCTTTATTCCCTTAGCAGATACATAATGTGCAAACACCTTCTCCCATTCAGTAGGTTGCCTTTTCACTTTGTTGATGATGTCCTTTGCTGTGCAGTAGGTTTTAAGTCTGATGTAGTCTCACTTGTTTATTTTTACTTTTGTTCCTTTTGCTTTTGGTGTCAGATTCAAAAAAATCGTCACCAAGACCTATGTCAAAGAGCTTACTGGCTCTGTGTTCTTCTAGGAGTTTCATGGTTTCAGGTCTTTTGTGCAAGTCTGTAATCTATTTTGAGTTAATTTTGTATATCATTTCAGATAGGGGTCCAGTTTCATTCTTTTGCATGTGGCTGTCCAGTTTTCTCTGCACCATTTATTGAACAGACTGTCTTTTCTCCACTGTATATTCTTGGCTCCTTTGTTGTAAATTAATTGACCATGTATGTGTGGGTTTAATTCTGAACTCTCTATTCTGTTCTACTCTTCTATGTGTCTGTTTTTATGCCAATGCCAGAGTATTTTAATTACTATAGATTTATAATGCAGTTTGAAATCTGTATTAGATAGAGTCTAATCTCTATTAGATGAGTGTGACGCCTCCAGCTTTGTTCTTTTTTCTCAAGACGGCTTTAGCTACCTGGAATCTTTTGTGGTTCCAATCAAATTTTAGGATTTTTTGTTCCATTTCTATGAAAAATGCCACTGGAATTTTGATAGGGATTATGTCGACTAGATTGCAGTATGTAGTATGGACATTTTAGCAATATTAATTCTTCCAATCCTTGAGCATGGAATATTTTTTTTCATTTATTTGTGTCTTTAATTTCTTTCATTAATGTCTTCTAGTTTTCAATATGCTGGTCTTCCACCTCCTTGGTTAATTTTTATTCCTGTTGATGCAGTTGTAAACAGGATTGTTTTTTAAATTTATTTTTCTGATAGTTCATTATTGGTATATAGGAAAACAAAAGATTTTTGTGTAGTGATTCTATATTCTACAACTTTATTGAATTTGTTTATTAGCTCTAAAAGTGTTTTTTAAAAAAGATTTTTATTTATTTATTTGAGAGAGAGAGCACAGAGGGGAAGAGTGAGACGAAAAAGCATACTCCCCTCTGAGCAGGGAGCCCAATGCGAGATTCAATCCTATGACTCCTGAGATCATGACCTGAGCTGAAGGCAGACGCTTAATTGACTGAGCCATCCAGATGCTCCAGTTCTAACAGTTTTTTGATGGAGTCTTTAAGATTTTCTAAATATAATATCATGCCCTTTGTAAATAGTGACAGTTTTACTTCTTCCTTTACAATTTAAATGCCTTTTTTTCTTGCCTGATTGCTCTGGTAAGGACTTCCAATACTATGTTGAATAAAAGTGGCAAAGTGAGCATTCTTGTCTTGTTCCTGATCTTAGAGGAATAGCTTTCAGCTTTTCACCACTAATGGGCTTATTATATGTGGTCTTTATTATGTTGAGATACAGTCTCTCTAAGTCCATGTTTTTGAGATTTTTTAATAATATTTTTTATTATATAATGTTAGTCACCATACAGTACATACCTAGTTTTTGATGTAAAGTTCGATTATTCATTACTTGCGTATAACACCCAGTGCACCGCAATACGTGCCCTCCTTAATACCCATAATGCCTATCCCATTCCCCCACCTCCCTCCCCTCTGAGGCCCTCAGTTTGTTTCCCAGAGTCCATATTCTGTCAGAGTTTTTAATCATAAATAGATGTTAATTTTGTCAAATGCTTTTTCTGAATCTATTAAAATAATCATGGTTTTTCCTTTCTTATTCTTTCTTATGCCTTTCTTATTCTAATGCCTTACATCATGGCTTGGGTCCTTAGAACCCTCTCTTGCTTGTCAAAGTAAATAAAATAAAAAAGAGAGACATATACAGTTGTGGGAATGTGAAGCTAGCAGATAACTACTTTGGAGTTTGCAAGACGAAGTCAACTGTATCTATCTTGGAGAGTGCATTTAAGGGTTAATTAATTTAAGTTTGCAGAGTGCTTGTAAAAGGAATTGTGGGATATGGAGGCTAAGCAATAAAATATATACTTCATAAACATTTTAACCACCTAGTCCCAATATTCCCCCTACCAAAACAGTGCTAGTTTATTTTTGTATTATTTATTTGCATCAATCAAGCTTAATGAAGTATTTCTTTTATTGTTTTAGTATCAATATTTTATCAAGTGTTTTTTCAACAAATACAAATTGCATTTGCACTGAAACATTTCTATAGCTCAATCTTTTTAAAAATAAAAATGGCAAAAGAAAGAGTTATATAGTCTCAATTTATCAAGAAGAAAATAAAACTCAGATGGCTCAGTCCATTCTCACATAAAGTATGAAATATCAGGAAATGGTTTATGTTTTATACATGTTTACTTTAGATTAAAATGAAATTCTCACAACGTTCTTTAAAATACAATCCAATTAAATTTTCAATGTCTTTGTTTTCACATTCTGGATGGAACTTTTGAAAAACTCACACTGTAGTAATAACCATAAAACCACCTTGCTAAGGAAATGCCACTGAGCTGAAGGCAGACGCTTAACTTAATATTATTAGAAATAATATCTTTATAGTCGGTGTGGGAATATAGNCTTTAAAATACAATCCAATTAAATTTTCAATGTCTTTGTTTTCACATTCTGGATGGAACTTTTGAAAAACTCACACTGTAGTAATAACCATAAAACCACCTTGCTAAGGAAATGCCACTGAGCTGAAGGCAGACGCTTAACTTAATATTATTAGAAATAATATCTTTATAGTCTGTGTGGGAATACAAAGTCCAGAATCTTCAGCAGGTGATTACACTGATTGAGTCTCATTTCCTTCCTGTTTGTCCTTTTGACGGAGGACACATTTTGAATGGCACTCGACTGCTTAGCAGGTAGAATGAAGCAGGCACGAATCCATTTGCGCAATCACAAATCACAGATTATTTGAGAACACTGGACCTAGGGAGCTTGAGGGATTTACCTGAAGTCGTATAGCTGATGGTGGGTTCAAGTCCCCAGGTCTTCTATGCAATAACTTCTACTTCCTTGATGGATTCTTCCATTCATGGGTAATTCTTAGCCTTCTGCTAAGACTGGGGTCAATTTCCCTGGGATAGCCAGGACATTTTCTTTAGACATGGCCAAATCCATAGCAACTCACTTCTATACAACTCTGAATATATGCCAGATGCTAGGCTAAGAACTTTTACACACATCATCTCTTTTACTCTTCACAAGCACTCCATAGTGAGGGACTCCATTAATGCACCATTTTACAGATGAGAAATTGAAAACCACAGAGGCGAGGTAACTTGTTCAAGGTCACACATGTAAGGATATGGTCAAACCAGAAACTGAAATTAAGTCTATTTGATTTGAAAGCCCATGCATTAAGCCACTTTACTATACTGCCTCCCCACACAAACAAGAAAAAGCCAAACAGAATGAAAATCCACATTATTATTTTAAAACAAACACACTTTCATGTCTCTTTTTAAAAGATGGTTACGTGCAAACAATGGCAATATGAAGTGTTTCTGAAGTATGAGTTTAAATTTTGGGAATGCAAATCTTGAGAACTAAGTACTTCAGTGTCTAGGGATGACCTTGGTGGTTTTCCTTAAACATCCCTTCTGCAAGTAAAACATCAAATAATGTGTAAAACACCTGTGTAAATTAGTTTTGCACAAGTATTAGTTACTGTTTGTAAAATCTTATTAATAAATTGTTGCCAACAAAAGCTAGCATTGGGGAGCTGAACCAGCTCTTTGGTCATGTCAGCGATGTTCTTGTGGCTGACGGGATATTTATTCCCAGAGGTAACTGTTATAAATTGCATTTTGCCCCTTCAGTTGCTACAAGCTTGTGATGGTGAGTGGGCGGAGAGGACAACCTGTAATTCAGGATGGTTTAGAAGCTGGTTGCCTAGGAAACTGGGAAAAGCAGCATAATGCCCACCAAAACCAACTGTCAAAAAGAGAAAGGATTTTCTTTTTTTGATCCGTGTTGCTTTCCAAGTACATATTCTGTGAATTTTGCCAGACTGATTAGGGCCATTGGTTCTTGCTGGGTGGTGCATGCTGGAGTGGGCCAAAGGTTAGTCAGAGGGGATGGGAAATTCTTCATAAACATTGTACTGACAGAATACTGCGGGGAAGGGGATAATGGTGTAATTAAAATGAATTTATAAGATGACAAAGTTATCAACAGGTGAACATTTCACACAATGTGATGTGCAGACAATTCTTAATCATAATTTATCTACATTCAGATTTATAGCAGCAAAGCTAACTTTTTTAACATAAAAGTTTTATTTGCTGTAATCTCCTCTTTGCTACTCTTATGCTACTTACACCGGAAGTTTTGGTTTCTATTAGAGTAGTTATTTTCAAGGGTAGCACTTAGAAATTCATCAAAGTAATTTCTTAATACTTTAAAAATATACATATTTAATTTTTTTATTTTTATATGTATGACACATATACACATATACATTTTATAGGTTTGTATATATATGTGCACATATATTTAAGTAAATCATAGGAAATTGCTGATTTTAGACTATATTAGGTCTATAAAAATGGCAATTTTATGTATTTCAACTTAAAAATAAATAGCAGAAATCACAGAATACATGTTTTTCTTTTTCTTTGCTGGGGTAACCAGTCCCTCTTTTCTCATCTCCACCTCACCCTATTCTGTATCAGTTCTACCCTACTGTTCCCACATATCCTCACTCTCTTCTTGCCTCACAGGCGATTCACATTAACCACCTACTATGTATCTCTGTGCTCAGAGAATCAGGAACAGATGTAAATATGTCTGCGCATCCACATATGTATTAGTGACAAAACTCATGGTGGAGAATCTCAAACTTTCACTTTTTTTTCCCTGTTGATAGCTATAACTATATATTCTCTTTCCTGCATTTGAATATGGCTTATCTTCTCTTCTTTGCACTTATCCCTAATGGATTTCAGCCTAATTCCCTTTTTGACATTCATTCACTTGAATTCGATTTCTCTCCTATGTGCTACAAACAACTCACAAATGATTCAAGCTGCAAAGTGTTGCAACGTGTCGCACAGATGGATTAGTAATTCTTTTCTGGTTTTCTACTTTGCATCCACAGAATAACCTATTATTTTGTAAAGTTAAGAGTAAGGACATATGCAAAGGAAATGCTTTGGATTATTCTAGTAACTCTAGACCCAGAATTTCTCCTGCGAGAAAAAATGGCTTCCCAGAGCCATTTCTCTGGTTTCCATCAGTCAGAACCAAGTGAATGACTGTTTAGGCAATGGAGTCATATGGAAAGACTTTAAAACTTATGTTATGGATGAGGCTGTTTGAAATCTTAAACATGAGGTACAGGTTCAATGCAGATGTGGTAGGACACCTGATGCTCTCACTGTTAACCAAAGGTGACTTCTCCTGTCACTGCTACTGAAATTGCCATTGAATCCTATTTTCTTCTTCAGAGACAATATTTATCCTATTAGGCCACTGTGGCAGACTTCTGCTCAGTACAATGGGCAGATTCCCAAGATGCTGGGCAACTGGGCTATGCCCAGACTACACCACTCTGTCTGAGTTTTCTCACTAGAAGTGAGTGTTGACAGAGGGAGAAGGAAATGAGGTCTCAGTGGTCAGAGATTTATGGCCTCTTTCCAGTCTGCACTCATTCCCAACTCCCACGTGCATCTGTACAGGTCTTGGATGCTCTTTGGCCTCCCCACAAATGCCTACGGCAAAGGGCTGCTGCCCTCGGGCTATAGTCCCTTCTCTTATTTGGAAAGGAAAATGCTTTATAATGAAATAAAATGTGAATTCCTAGGAGTTTGGGGGTTGAAGGTTCCTTGGGACCAACTCAGAAGATGCCATTCTTGAATTGTGATTTGTTTGCCTGATAGGGTTTCCTTGGGTGAGTCTTTTATCCTCAGCAGAGGATACCCTAGCCAGGGAGAATATAGATCATCCCAGTTCTTATAGGTATGGCTGAGGGCTGTAATTTATTTAGAAGGTGAGTCTGCCCTTTTCCTAACCTGTCAAAAGGGCTTCAAAGCTGCCACACCAGGAACAGTTTCAGATTACAGACTTGAGCAACTAATGACGTAGTCCTCCCTTCAGTAGTGAAATTCCAAAGTGATCCTAAGAGAGAAGTAAATCCTGACAGCTGCTTAGAGGTCATCTTAGGACTAAATCTCAGGAGAAATGTTTTTAGGTTGAGAGAGAGAATCCCCCACCCCCTTGAAAAAGGAAAGGAAAAGAAAGAGAAAGCATGAGACTAGTGCCCAGAAGGCTGTCTGCAGCTCACCCAGGTGTGTTCTGAAGACCAAACCTCTACATCAGCAGTTAGCAGGGAACCCCTGAGCCCCTCTGCCTCTCAGGAAACAGTGGAATCAGATAGCATCGGAAGCGCGCACACACACACACACACAACACACACACACACTCTCTCTCTCCCTCTTTTCACCTGATCCTTCCTGCAGGTCTCTGTAGGAGGCGAGTTTCTGTGGGTGAGAGAATGAGACCAGGTGATAGTCCAAGGAGGCTGTAATTTTAGCAGAACTACCAAGAACATTTATGTAGGAGGCTCGTTATTCTAAATCCTGGATGCCTTTTTATTTTTTTCTTTGGAAAGTACGTGAATGATGGTAATGCTGCTTTGCTTCCCAAACTGGGCACTGAGGTAAACAGCAGAAGCCACAACAACCACAAACAACAACAGAAGGTCTTATCCTGACCATGGAGTTCCTTGAAAGAACCTACCTTGTGAATGACAGAGCCACCAAGATGTATGCCTTCACCCTAGACAGGTAACAGACATCTGCTTCTGCCTCACGACTTTCTGTGTCTTGACTCTTCAATAAATCCTTAGATCCTACTGCTTCAAAATTGGAAGCTTTTGCTGTGCAACTCAGGGGCATTTTGTAAAATTTGATTCACTGTTGACTGACCTGTATAATTTGTATCCTGAAAAATGTAGGATTTGATTCCTTAAATATCCTAAGTGCACAAAGGATACATTTTATTAATACATTTTTCATCTGTAGTTCATCTTCCAGAAAATAGGCATATACGATCTAATCTGTTTACCTTTCTTTTCCTCAATTATTCCCATTTTTGAAGTTCTATGGAAATTTTATTGAATTATATTTAGAAAAAAATTAAGGCTTTTCAACTATGTGACAGAATTGGGGTTACCTTGATTTTTAAACCAATTGCGGTTTTCTTGATCATAAAATCCCATAATCAAATGTACACAACTATAATGAATATAGCTGAGTTTAATGTTCTACATAGTTCCGTTTACTATCTCCATAGTACCACATGCACAATACCACATCCATTCATCTTCCCCTTATTGAACTATTATTGATTGAACACGCCTGGATATATAACAGGAAAAAAAAAATGCCTACTTTCAGATCTCTGTCCTCTTGAAAATTTGCATCTAATGTGGAATGCGCATAGGAAATAGGCAATTACAAAATAGCATAGAAGTGTTACTCTGGAGGTGTTTAATGAGATCTCAAAGGAACCTAGGCCTTAGCTAAACTTTAGGGGTCAGAGAAAGCATTTCAGAAGTCATAGAGTAAGAACTGAAAAATGAAAAGGAGTTAGAGCAAGGTTAGGAAAACTCCACATAGAAAATACAGGTAGGGGACATTTTCCAGACTGAGATAATTGCCTGGTAAAAACAGGGACATGTAGGAATAAGAGTTTGGTGAGTTTGGGGAATTCAGTCTGAATGAGGAACAAAGAGAAACATGCTTAGTATGTACAGAAGAATGAATAAAAATCTGAAATGATTTCATGGAGGAAGCAGAGCTTAAGGGACTACATACCCATTAATAGTACATGTAATGCTTGTGTTTGTTTCATGGAACCAAATTCATATTTCAAAGAGTAGCAACATTGTGTTTGATAGCACCAAATGTTTGAACAACTGTAAAGGGACTTTTTTTTTTATAGGATCTTTATAATTTTGCTTTAAAAATATATGATAGAATCTAGCACATCAATTATCTCACATTATAAGAATTAGTTTCTATTAGATGTGATTTATTAAGACCACAAATAACAAAACCTTATGCTAGGTCAGGCAGAAATTTTAGACAATGACTTATTATTACTATAGACACTATTATAGAGCATCTCTAAATTATTAAAATAACAGTATTTCCCTTCTCATTAAAAGAGACCACTAACACTCTGTTACACAAATAAAGTCAACCATTTATAGTTATAGGGTCTCATTCTCTTCCTAAATGAGTATGGTTTTCAGAATATGGTGATAGAAACTATCAAACTCAATTTTATTTTGTTTTCATACAAAAACAGTTAAAACGGGGAGAAATGATTTGTGCTAATCCCTCATTTTCCCAGTTAGGAACCCGAATGCCAAAGAGAGGAATTACCTTTCTTAAGGTCAGATGTCTAATTACGACAGAGTTGGGATCTGAACCCATGCCTTCTGTTGGCAAATTTAGTGTCTGCTTCCTCCTCCTCCACTCTCCTGCACACACACTTTCACCTTGTGGCCTCCTGAATCCTTCATCTATTTCTCCCTGAGGTCACATGGACCTTGATTTCCTCACTTGTGTACTTCCTTTTTATCATCTTCCCCAACCTCCTTTCTCATGTATTTTCTTCTGTCTCTATTTCCCAGACAACTCTGCCTTCTGATATTCCTTCTCTTTTCTCCTTCCTTCTCTCTTTTCTACTTATAATCAGCTTTCAGTTTACATTGTTACAAGCTACTGAGAAACGTTACCTGAAGGAATCTTTATTCTCTAATTCCACAAAAGGAGCGTTTCATTTATCTACTGCTGGGCTACAAACTAATCTCAGAATGTTGTAGCTTAAACAGCAATCATTTTATTATTCACAATTCTTGGGTCAGTGAGGTTTGCTCATGGGGCTGCATTCTTCTGGTGTCTGGGCTGTGCCAAAAGTTCCAAGATGGCTTTACTCACATATCTGGGAGCTTTGTACCAGCTTTTGGCTATTCTTCATTCTCTCCCATGGCCTCAAATATTTCCCCCTTAAAGGAGCCTGCTATGGACTGAGTATTTGTGTCCCTCCCTTCCAAATTCATATTTTAGAGCCCAAACTTCCATGTGACTATGCTGGAGATAGAACCTTTAAAAATGTGATTAAGGTTAATTGAAGTCATAAGGATGGAGCCCTGATATGGTAGAATTGGTGTCCCCATAAAAGAGGAAAAGACACCAGAGATCTCTCTCCACCATGTGAGAATACAGCAAGGCAGCCATCTATAGACCAGGAAGAGAGCTTTTGCCAGAAACTGAATTTTCCAGCACCTTAATAATGGACTTTGAGCCTCCAGAACCATGGGAAAATAAATTTCTGTTGTTTAAGCTACCCAGTCTGTGATATTTTGTTATAGCAGCTTGAGCAGACTAACACAAGATCCAGCTTTAACTGGATCAGATTGTGGGGCAATTTATGCCTCAGGGGATTGTTGAAGACAGTAGAGTAATCAATAAGTGATTAAGTAGGTCAATGATTGAATGTGATACCCATTTAGGCAGAGCAGCCAGAAGCTTAACAGTGAGACCATGGAAAGAGATAGGCAAAGCAAACATGATTAAAATGATTAGCATCCCTGGGCTGGAGTGGGGGAGGTAAGCATGACTCTGTGTATGCCAAGGCTGCACCCTCTTGGGAATGATAACAGAAGCTGCATGTGTAGGGGACATCAGAGGAAATGGATTCCACTTAATTAGACAAGCCATTCCTAAACAAATAATAGAGCTAGCAAGTAAATGTCAGCAACAATGGGCCCACGGGGATCAGTACCCAGCATTTCTACCATGTATTACCTAAAACAACTAATTTTAAGCTAAATATTACAAGATCTGCAAAGAAAGTGTAAAAATAACCCATACATAATGAGAAGAGCAGGTAACAGAAACTGCCTTTGAAAGACCCCAGATGTTGGACTTAGCATTCAGAGGTTTCAGAGTAGTCATTATAAATATGATTAAAGAATTAAATGAAATCATGTTTAAAAAATTAAAGAGAGATATGATGGCACTGTCTCATCAAACAGACAATGTTAATAAAGAGAAATTATATAAAAAGAACCAAACAGAAATTCTGAAGTTGAAAGTACATTAAGTAGAATAAAAAATTTGTTAAAGGGGCTCATCAGTAGATATTAACTGACAGAAGACTGAGTGAACTTGAAGACAGGTCAACAGATATGCAACATAAAGAATAGAGAGAAAAAAATAAGGAGGAAATAGAACCTCAGGGAAATGTGCACATCATCAAATGCCCTAACACATGCATAATGTGCAGAAGGAGAGGAGAAAAAGGAGGAGAGAAATATTCAAAGAAATAATGGCTAGAATTTTCCAAAATTTAGTGACAATATTAATCTACATATCCACAATGGTCAACAAGAGGAATCACGGAAAACAGATCTACATTCTGACATATCATAGTAAAAATACAAAAAGTAAAACACACAGAAAAAATCTTGAAAGCAGCAAGAGAGAAAAAAAGATTTATCGTGTTCAAGAGCATCTCAGGAAGAGTAACATCTGACTTCTAGAAGAAACAAAGAAGCTGGAAGACAGTGGAATGACATATTAAAAGGGCTAAAAGAAAAAAAATGTTAACCAATCATCTTATATCCAGAAAAACTAACCTCTAATNACATATTAAAAGGGCTAAAAGAAAAAAAATGTTAACCAATCATCTTATATCAGAAAAACTAACTTCTAAAATGAAGGTGAAATGAAGACATTCCCAGGTGAGCAAAAACTGAGAAAATTTTTTGCTAGCAGACTCACTTTTCAAGAAATAAAGGAAAATTTTCAGGCTGCAAATAAATGACACCAGACATTAACTTGAATCAACACAGAAAAACCAAATAGCATCAGTAAAGTTAAAGGTAATTATAAAAAACAGCATATTTACTCTCTTTTCTTCTCTTCACTGATTTAAAGATAAATTGTATACATAAAATATATATAATATTAGTTGAAATGTTAAAGTTATAGAAAGATACAAACTACCAAATAACTCAAGAGAAAACAGAAAATCTGAGTGGATCTATAATAAGTAAAAATATTTTCTTAGTAATAAGGAAACTTCATGCAAAGAAAATAGCAAACCCAGATGTCTTTACTGGTGCTTTTTACTAAACATATAAAGCAGAATTAATACCAATTCTTCACAAATTCTTCCAAAAAATAAAAAGGAATGAACATTTTCCAACTCATTCTATATTTCAATATTTCACTGATAGCAAAACAAGAAGATATCACAAGAAAATAAAACTATAGGTCAATATGCCTTATAAATAAATATAGATTCAAAACTCCCTCCACTTAATACTAACAAACTGAACACAGCAAGATATAAAAAAATTACGAACTATGGTGAAGTTGGATTTATCCAAGTAATGCATATTTGATTTAACATTTGAAATACAATCAAAGTAATACTACATTAATAGAATAAAGGACAAAACCCACCATATGATTATCTCACTAGATGCAGAAAAAGCATTCAACAAAACTCAACAGCCTTTCATTATGGTGACGTTCACCAAACAAGGAATAGAAGGGAACTTCTTCAACCTGATAAAAAGCATCTATGGAAAACATGAAACTAACATTAAACTTAGTGGTAAAGGCCTGAAAGCTTTCCCTTAACATCAGGAATAAGACAAGGATGCCCATTGTCACCACTTCCACACAGCATTTTACTCTATATTCTAGCCAGGGCAAGATAAAAATAAAAATAAAAGGCATCCAGATTGGAAAGGAAGATATAACTTAACACCGTTTGCAGACAATATCAACTAGTATATAAAAATCCGAAGGGATCCACTGAAAATCTTTAGAGCTAATGAGCAAGTTCAGTAAGGCTTTAGGTAGCAAGATCAATATCCAAATAATAAATTGTATTTTTATTTGATAGCAACGACTAATCTGACAACACAATTAAGAAAACAATTCAACTTAATAATAGCATGAGAAAGAATAAAATACTTGGGAATAAATTCAACAAAGTACCAAACTTGTACACTGAAAATAAACAAATGTCAAAATTAAAGATTTAGATCCTTATTTAGATAAATGAATAAATATCCCATGTTTGTGGATTGAAAGACAATTTTAAGAAGGCAATATTCTCCAAATTAATGTATATTTTCAATGCAATCACTAACTGCTTTTTGAAGAAATTGACAANTTATTTAGATAAATGAATAAATATCCCATGTTTGTGGATTGAAAGACAATTTTAAGAAGGCAATATTCTCCATTTTAATGTATATTTTCAATGCAATCACTAACTGCTTTTTGAAGAAATTGACAACTAATCCCACAATTCATATGGACACAAAAGGGGCCTAGAAAAGGCAAAACACGCTTGGAAAAAAAACATACTTGGAAGGTTTATACTTCCTGATTTCAAAAGTTAATATAAAGCTACAATAAATGGTACTCAGCTAATTAAGAGCTAAAAGTATAAAACCCTTAAAAGAAAACATAGGCATAAAACTTTATGACCTTGGGTTAGGCTATAGGATAGGACACCAAAAGCCTAAGTGATAAAATAGATAAATGACAGAGCATCAAAATTAAGATCTTTTGTTCTGCAAACAATACAATGAAGAAAATGAAAATGCAAGGTTGGGAGGAAATATTTGCAAATGATGTATGTGATATGGGATGTGTATGGGAATATATAGAGGACAATTACAACTCAATAAAGATAAATTGGCCAATTTAAGAATAGGTGAAGGATATGGACGGACATTTCTCCAAGAAAATATACAAATGTGTAATAAGCATACGAAAGATGTTCAGCATCATTAGCCATCAGGGCTAATGATGCAAGTCAAAACCACAATGAGATAGCACTTCATCCCCACTAGGATGGCTATAATCAAAAACCAAAAACAAGCATTGGCGAGGCTATAGAGAAATGAGAGTGCTCAAATATTGTGTGTGGGAATGGAAAATGGCATAGTGCTTTAAAAAACATTCTGTAAGTTTTTATAAAATGTTAAGCACAGAGTTACCTTATGGGTCCAGGAATTCTATTGCTAGGTATTTATTCAATAAAAATGAAAACACACTTCCACAAAAGCTTGTATACAAATTTTCATAGCAGCATTCTTCATATAGTCCCCAAATAAAAACAACATAAATGCCTGTCAACTGATAAACCAGATAAATAAAATGTTGTATATCCACAGAATGGAGTATTATTTGAAAATAAAAAGCAATGAAGTACTGATGTATTGATATTTGCTACAACATGGATAAACCTTGAAAACATTATGCTAAGTGAAAGAAGTCATTAATAAAAAAAAACCCACATGTACGATTCCATTTATATGAAATGTCCAGAATTGGAAAATTTATGGAGGCAGAAAGTAAAGTGGTGGTTGCCTGGGCTAGGGTTGTATGTAAGGAGATTGGGGATTTACTGCTAATGGGTACAATGTTTCTTTTTGGGCAGACAGAAATGTTCTACCTTAGATTGTGGTAATTGTCACACAACTCTGCAAATTTGCTAAAACCCATTAAATTGTCTACACTAAATGGATCACTTGTGCAGTATATGAATTATATCTTAATAAAGCTGTTTTAAAAGGAGAGGGGAACTTGACACCTGTTCTAGGATGAGAAATTACATCTGATTGTGCAAACATTTCTATTTCCCCACTCCCTCTAGCTCTCTCCCCTCAAAACACTTCTTCACATTACTCATTTGTTTCACAAACATTTAGTCAAGTATAAGCTCAACAAATTTGTACTGAATGGTTACTGTGTTCCAGACAAGGTCCCAGGCACTGAATACATAGGACTCATTCTCGTGCAGACAAAGGTAAGTGGTTGAGTAGGGGAAACAGGCCAGGAACTAAGGGATTTATGAATGTTTTCTCCCTTTTTGATATTTATCCTTTCCTTAGGAAGAGAGGGTCAATTCCCAGGGTTAATTCATACAAAACTGATGATCTGTATGCCTTATTGCCACTGGAGTAGAATCTAGAATAATGGATATGGACAAAGGGGAAACAAAAGAAAAGCTTGCTTTTTGCTTATTCAAGCTCTGTCATAAAAATGCTTAGCTTAGAGTTCTTAAAATTTTTTTTCTTTTNAGAAAAGCTTGCTTTTTGCTTATTCAAGCTCTGTCATAAAAATGCTTAGCTTAGAGTTCTTAAAATTTTTTTCTTTTTTTTTTCTCAAGATTTTATTTATTTATTCGAAAGAGACAGAGACAGCCAGCGAGAGAGAGAGGGAGCACAAGCAGGGGGAGTGGGAGAGGAAGAAGCAGGCTCATAGCGGAGGAGCCTGATGTGGGGCTCGATCCCAGATCGCCGGGATCACGCCCTGAGCCGAAGGCAGACGCCCAACCGCTGTGCCACCCAGGTGCCCCTAAAATTTTTTTTTAAAGTTTCCAATTTCTTTTTTAAAAGATTTTATTTATTATTTATTTGAGAAAGAGTGAGTGAGAGGGGGAAGAGAGAATATGAAGCAGACTCCGCCCTGAGTGCGAGCCCTACTAGGGCTCAATCCCGGGACCATGAGATCATAACCTGAGGAGAAACCAAGAGTCCCATGTTTAACCAACTGAGACACCCAGGCACCCCTAGCCTTAAGTTATTTCACAGTACAACTTCCTTTATTGTTTCTGAAGAACCATGATAATCATGTAATGTGAAAATGGTAGGCTAAAAAATTCACATTTTTTGTGCATTTATCTTTTTCCAAACACACTCTGAAGTGTTTATATGAATTAGCTAAAATCTCAAAAAGCTACCCTGTGAGAAAGGTGTTAACATTATCCCCATTTTGCAGGTGAGGAAATTGAGGCACAGGTTATGGTGTTTTCTTACAGTCATACAATTAGTGAGTGGTAAAGCTGGCGTCAACTTAGTAATGGGATGTCAGCCCAAATTCTCAACTTCCTCCCTGTACTGTCATCCACTCATCCCATCTCGTAAACTGGCATGCCCTTCACCTAGCTGTTGTAACCAGAAATCCATGAGGAATCCTCGAGTCCCACCCTTCCCTTATTCCCCCCTAACTAATGCTATTGATTAGTATGTCCCGTTGATGCTACCTCCCAAACAACCCTCAGATATGGATACTTCTTCCCATTTTCCTTGTCACTGCACTGGTCCAAATCGCCACCATCTATGCTTCAGCCACCTCCTAAATGGTCTCCATGTTTTGCCTCTTTATACTCAAGCCTTCCAAGTATCATTTTAGAAATGTGAACCACATAGTGTTTCCTCTCTGCTTAAAACTTTCGAACTTCCTTCCTGCAGACTTGGAAGTAAAAGGAAACCCTTTCTAATGGTTCATATTTCTGTATGATCTAATTTCTGCCTACTTCTCTGACGTCACCCAATGTCACTCTTTCTTCATCCCACAGTGGCCACCTACATAGTTTCCTTTCTGTCAAGGTGAGCTTTTGAACAGGACAACCTCTTTCTTGCCTTTGTGCCTTTGTACCAGCAATACCGTCCACTTGAGATGTTTCTCTTCCATGTCGGTCTACTCCTGGTTATCTTTTCACTCACTGCAGAGTTATCTCTACAGAGGTGCCTCCCGTTAGGGCTCTATTTAAAGTAGCCCCACCTTCTATCCCCGATCACTGACCATTATACTACACAGCCTCTGTGGTTATCAGCTGGCTTACTGTTTGTCCCCCTCTGCTAAGATACAAGCTTCTGAGGTCAGGAACCTCGTCTCAGAGACCATGGTATCCACTAGCACCTCTGATAGTGCAGACACATTGCAGGCATGCAGTACAAATTTGCTGAATGAATGAACACATGAGGTATCGGATATGCATGGTGGGACCTGAGCTTTCATCGCCTCTTCTCACAGCAATACTGATTTGAGGTTCTTGGGAAAAGTGATGTGAAAGCACAAAATAGAAGTGATTTTATTTAGTCAACATACGAAATAAGAGGGTGAAAAGTATTACCAGCTCTACTTTAGAGACACAGAAACAAACAGGTTTAACTTCTACCATCAAAAAAAAAAAAAAAGGAAAGAAAAAGAAAAGCTTCTCCAAGATCACAAAACAAAGCTCCATTCTCTAATTAGTATTTTAAGAAATGAGCTCAAAGTTGTAGGCTATTGCAATATTTCCCTATTTTTCCTGCTACTCCCCCTTTTTTTTCTTTGCTGCTACACTAACTTCCTCTCCTCTGGCCTATTATTCCTATTCTTCAGAGCTTCAGCCATCTTTGAATTCATGGAATCTATGGTGCTTTATTCACAATTCATTTTTTGATGCATCATAGCATTTGCTTTCTAGAACTTCCTTGAAATTCTTCTCAAATTCACATCATTTTTTAGATTAAGAACCTGTTCTGCACCTATAGGTACCCAGACCACTCTGCTCTAGTGAGGTAATGAGAAATGTATTTTAATGGGGATTACAGACCCTTTTAGGAGCCCAGTGAAGACTGTGGGCTCTTGCATCCCCCCCATAAAATACACACAAACATATAGATGAACACATTGCATCCAATTTCAATAGAGCCTCCGAAGCCCAACTTTGGATCTCCTGCTTAGTATTTCAAGGAGCAATCTCAGCTCAAAATATATCCATACTGGTTAATCTTAGAGTCTAGGGCAACAAAGCAGTATTTAAAGGTAAAAACTGGCCAGGTTTCTTGCACTTTTCTTCTTGTGGCATTACCCTGAGGCTGTGCGCTTAGTAGGATTCCTGCCTTGGTCTGACTTCTGCACTGCTCCAGAATAAGTTCTTTCTCCTTGTCACTTACCACCTGGTTTTCTCTGGCCACAAGATTCATGAAAAATATAAAATAAAGCAAGCTTCATATGACTTAAGCAAATTAGTGGTCATATGAACAGTGCCAGAATGATTCGTGACCCTGTCTTCCTCATGTTGCCTTCTCAGCACGAAGGAAGAGGAAACCTCTATCATGCTTCCTTTTAGTTCTCAGGCTCCTCTGATTTGATGGCCACTGGTGACCCACACTGCTGCGTGATATATTTGTTTATTATCAGGGTATGTATCTCATTACAAAGGCAAAAATGTATAGATACAAATACTCTATGTGCCTATTGCCAAGTGGTTCCTATTTCAGCAAAGGAGATTATTTGGAACTGTTCAAAATCCTGAGCGCTATTAACATCATCAGTAGAAACATTTCAAAGTCAATTTGGAGATATATATACCAAAATCCTTAAAAACGTAGATAACCTATTGACCAGACAGTTCCCCTTTTAAGGTTAAATTTTAAGAAGATAATAATATACTGAGTAAAGATTAACTATAAAGATCAACAGCCCCACTTGTATGAGCAAATAATTGGAAAAGAATGAATTGTTTAATAACAGGAAATCAGTTCATTGTGTCTCACATATTTATATTAAATACAGTGCTCTCTATATGTTAAAAATAATATTGTATAGTATTTAATAAATTGAGAAAANATGTCGGTCTACTCCTGGTTATCTTTTCACTCACTGCAGAGTTATCTCTACAGAGGTGCCTCCCGTTAGGGCTCTATTTAAAGTAGCCCCACCTTCTATCCCCGATCACTGACCATTATACTACACAGCCTCTGTGGTTATCAGCTGGCTTACTGTTTGTCCCCCTCTGCTAAGATACAAGCTTCTGAGGTCAGGAACCTCGTCTCAGAGACCATGGTATCCACTAGCACCTCTGATAGTGCAGACACATTGCAGGCATGCAGTACAAATTTGCTGAATGAATGAACACATGAGGTATCGGATATGCATGGTGGGACCTGAGCTTTCATCGCCTCTTCTCACAGCAATACTGATTTGAGGTTCTTGGGAAAAGTGATGTGAAAGCACAAAATAGAAGTGATTTTATTTAGTCAACATACGAAATAAGAGGGTGAAAAGTATTACCAGCTCTACTTTAGAGACACAGAAACAAACAGGTTTAACTTCTACCATCAAAAAAAAAAAAAAAGGAAAGAAAAAGAAAAGCTTCTCCAAGATCACAAAACAAAGCTCCATTCTCTAATTAGTATTTTAAGAAATGAGCTCAAAGTTGTAGGCTATTGCAATATTTCCCTATTTTTCCTGCTACTCCCCCTTTTTTTTCTTTGCTGCTACACTAACTTCCTCTCCTCTGGCCTATTATTCCTATTCTTCAGAGCTTCAGCCATCTTTGAATTCATGGAATCTA
>NC_048226.1:82243757-82260674 GCF_002007445.2 Ailuropoda melanoleuca
CTATTGACCAGACAGTTCCCCTTTTAAGGTTAAATTTTAAGAAGATAATAATATACTGAGTAAAGATTAACTATAAAGATCAACAGCCCCATTTGTATGAGCAAATAATTGGAAAAGAATGAATTGTTTAATAACAGGAAATCAGTTCATTGTGTCTCACATATTTATATTAAATACAGTGCTCTCTATATGTTAAAAATAATATTGTATAGTATTTAATAAATTGAGAAAATGTCAACAATCCATATAGCTAAGAATCAGGTTCCAAAGCTGTATCTTTTGTAGGATCCTTTGGTGACACTTCATTTCATCCATAATCCATTCCAGCCCTTCCCCACCGACTTGCAGCCATATGATTTGGGTAGCATCTACCCCAACCTCAGCTCCAGGAGTCAGCATGTTAGGGTTTAGCCAATCTGATTATACAAGGTCTAAGCCAATTAGCCCATCCATATGCCTCTGGCTATAAAGGTTGGTTCTTATTTGGTCAAATCAGCATGCAACTCAGGACTCTTGTTTAGGAGTTGGGAATGGACACTCTCTCTCCCTATATAAGAAAAGGCAGGTGCACAACTCCTGATGACCTTGGGCAACCATTCCACTACCATGAGGAAAACCATCCTGCAGTTGAAGTGCACTTGAGAATGCAGAGCGATGCATCTGGAATCTTCCTAAATCAGGTTAAATACTGATACATCTTGATGTTTTCAGTTGCAGAACCAATAATTCCCATTTAATAGCATGAGCTTTGTTTTCAGTTCTTGTAATCAAAAATACCCTAATTAATTACGGACTTTGATTAAGTAAAAAAAAAAAGTGTTTATATATTACAAAGCTAAACAACAAAATATCAGTAATAGTTGTCTTTTGGAGGTAAGGTTACCAGTGATTCTTCCCTTTGTTTTGTGCTTTTCTGTAATTCTAGATTTTCTGTAATGAATATATATGTTAGTTTATTCAAGAAAAACCCAAATATAATAATAATAAGTGTCATAATAATTATCATCATCTAAGCCAAAACCTATAGACCTTTAATTCCAGATGGTGATAAGACAAATGAGCTCTTCAAGTGGTGGTGATTTTATTTTTCTTTTTATACCTTTCAAAGACATGAATGCTAAGTTCTTCATTCTAAGAATCTTATTAATGTCTTCCAATAAGTTTGCTAAAAAAATGAATGTCTGACCAGCTCAAGATCTGTGGACATTCATATTGGCATCAGTAGAGATTGGCTTTAGGTGTTCTGAGGTTCAGGTAGGAGGCAGGGTGGAGCCACATGGAAAAAACACTGGGCTTAGAATCCCAGTTCTGCTGCTTCCTGGTTATTTGGCCCCAGGCAATTACTTAACCTCTCTGAACCTTGATTACTTCAGCTAAGAAACTATGGAATTGGACTGAATGTTATCTACAATCTTTCCATCCATGAAATTCTAGAGTTTTATACATGGCTCTAAATAATGCTTTATATTTGAGAAGAACGGGTAAGTCCTGCCTGCTTTAGGAAGTGTAAGTTCAACTCCCAATACAGCTTTGACAGATGGATAGAGATTGTCTGCAAAGCTGTGTTAAGAAGGTTTCTAAGAGCCCACATGGACTCAGCAGGAGAAAGTGCTATGATCTATTAACACTGTTGCTGTGGAGAAGAAAGGAAGAGTTTTGGCATTTAATAGTGAGTATTTGAATCATCAAGCTGCCTCCGGCACGCATATCCAAAATTGCCCTGCCCCTCCCCCCTTTAAAATTTGTAACACAGGGTCCAAAATCTTTTCAAAGTGCGGTAATGTGGAAGGAAATGCATCAAAGTGTATCTGCTTCCCTTCTGTTCCTCTGACATCTCTTAATCACTGCTGGTATAGACTGAATAAGACCTTGACCGAATAAAAGCAAAACCTTAGTAGTTGAGAATTCAGAAGGAAATTTCTTGCTTGTTCCTTACACTTGATATTTCTTGTGGAAAGAGCTGTGAACAGCAACTTCCCAGCTTGTTAGCAGATGTCCTACTATCAGTTCTGAGAAGAGGCAGGGCTGTCAGTGAGGTGTTTGTTTGCAACCACGTTCACGTCTTGCTTCTGTCAAACTCATCCATAGTGTGGAACTCCAGCAGAAATCCTTGAATAAAGATCAATGTCCTGGAGAGAAGCCAGAGGAGCTGGAGTCAGGAGCCATCTATCACTGCCACAGCAACTCCAAGGCCACAGAGAACAGAGCAAACGAGCAAGTCTATGCCAAGTGGAAACTCTGTGCTGCTTCGGGAATATGCTTCGTTTTCATGATTGCAGAGGTCGTGGGTGAGTATTACTTAAAAAGACTTCTCTGATTCAACAAGCAAACACACAAAACCCTGCATCACTGTGGACGGTTATGTAAGTTCTCCTTTGAAAGAAAGATTTCATATTTTTTGTAAGTACTGAGTAACAATATGCTCATTATAGATTAGGTGGAAAATATTAGGAAACAAAATAAAATTCATCACCATCCCACATTTGAGTAATATCCTCTAATAACATTGTGGAGTATTTTTGTACAATATCTTTTTCTATTCATAACTCAGTTTTTTTAACATAACTGAGGGCATACTGAATGCTTTTGACCATACCATCAAATATTCTTCAAAACCCTTTTTATGCCTGAATAATATTCTATAATACACTCCACTGTGATTTACATAACCATCTCTCTATTGTTAGAAACTTAGGGAGGTTTTTTTTTTTTCCTGCTATGGACAATGCTCAGTGAAAACTCATGAATAAAAGTCTGCCTGCCTCTCTGGTTAATCCCTTAAAAGAGATTCCTAACAGTGGAAAATATGATTGAAGGACACAAATATTTTTATTACTTCTTGATGGATGCTGCCAAACTGCTATCCAGAAAGCTTAAAACAATTCATATGTCTGCCTGCCGTATGTAAGAATGATTCTCCAAATCTTTGCCAGAGCTTATTTTAATCTTTTGAGTATCTTTGTTAATGTATAGGTGAATAGCTTTATTTTATTATTCATTTTTTTGGTTACCGTTAGAATATTTTCTGCATGCTTATTAGTAATCCATATTTCCCTTTGTTGATGCATTTCCTGCTTGTCTCTTAATGTCTCCTGTTTACTTGTTTTTTAATACTTTATAATCTCTATATTGATCTCTAGGAACTCTTTATATAGTTAGGATATTGAACTTATGTTCATTATAAGTACTTTTTCAGTTTATTGTTTACTTTTTAATTTTTGGTTTGATGTGGATAAGTTTTAAATTTTATATATGTAATTGTACCAAACATTCCATTTCGAGCTAACTTCTTTTATTGCTCTTTCACTATGTTAGTGCTTTGGTCCCCATCTACTGAGAAGATAAGTACCATTTTGTTCTTCAATTTTTTTGCATTTAATTTTAAATCAATGTGGGATTAGATACACTCTAAGGACTAAAAATTCTTTTTCTAAATAACTAAAAAAGTTTTCAGCATTATTTCTGGAATAATTAATTATTCTTTCCATTGATTTTTGATGTTTCTTTAATCATTCATCAATATTTTATAAAGAATAAGGGTTTGGTTCTAAGGTGTTTCATTGATCTGTGTTGTTCTTCTTTGTTACTAGTAACATATTTAATTAATGTAGATTTATATGTTGTAATATCTGTTGTTCTTTTCCTCATTATTCCTTGTTTAACAGAAAAAAGGAAAAGTTCACTTATTTCTGTTTATTACTCTAATTAAACATGAGAACAATTGTGTTTAGTTCTCTCCAAAATCAGATCATGATTTTATTGATATGTAAGTTAATTTGGAAATACAAATCTTTTTAGAATACTCAATTTTCTCCTCTAGGAATATGGCACCTTTCTCCATTTATCTAAATACTCTATATCTCTCATATGTTTTGTGATTTTAGTTAGTTGGCTTATTTGTTTGTTTTAATATAGGGGCAGCCCATTTCTTGCCAGGGTTATTTAGATATATTTGGTTTATTCCTTCTGGAGGTGAGTGGGGTCTTCCTTTTTGCATGTCCTCTTTTCTAGGTGGTTACTTTTGATATTCTGGAATGTTTTCCATCTTGCATATTGATTTTATTCTCATAAGTGTATTTGCATTATCTTCATTCTAAATGTATCTCAAACCATTTTCTTTGTTCCTCTCTCATCCATCCTCCCCCCCACGAGATAACAATCTCTTGTGCAAAAAACATATTTCTCGGGGCGCCTGGGTGACACAGCGGTTAAGCATCTGTCTTCAGCTCAGGGCGTTGTCCCGGCGTTCTGGGATCGAGCCCCACATCAGGCTCCTCGGCTATGAGCCTGCTTCTTCCTCTCCCACTCCCCTCTTCAGCTCAGGGCGTTGTCCCGGCGTTCTGGGATCGAGCCCCACATCAGGCTCCTCGGCTATGAGCCTGCTTCTTCCTCTCCCACTCCCCTTGCTTGTGTTCCCTCTCTTGCTGGCTGTCTCTATCTCTGTCGAATAAATAAATAAAATCTTAAAAAAAAACATATTTCTCTTCTTTTTCAATAATTATATCTCTTCTTTTGTATGTTTCATATTTTTATCATGTTAAATAATATCTATGCTAAATCAGATCCTCTGTTCAACTATTTAACTGTTAAGTGAAATGTTTCCTGAGAGGTTAAGTTTGTTTTTTTTTTTTTTAGATTTTATTTATTTATTTTATTTTTTTAAATAATGAGGTTAAGTATTTTCATTATGTCAATGAAGTGGGTTTTTCCCCTAGTTTTTAGTTTTAACAAATAATCAAGGATACTTGTTGACCTTTATCAAGTATCTTTTCTTATAAACGTACACTTTTAAAAATTTTTTGACACATTGTTGGTATGTTTTCTATTCAGAGATTTCCTAATATTATATGGTCTTTGCATTTCTAGCATTATGATGACAATAACTAATACCTACTTAATGCTTATTATGTGCCAGGAACTGTGATGAGTGCTTGTCATTGTGTTACTTACTTAATCCTGTTGAAATCCCTGAGAGGCAGGTCCTCCTACTATTAATTGCACTATGTGGATGAAGAACCAGAAATGCAGAGTTAAGTACTCTACTTGTAAGAGGGCGGGCAGTCTGAACTCAGGGGCTCAAATTCCTAGAACTGTCATTACAGTGCCTCTCAAATAGATTGTGGTGGACCATTCCTTCAATGCATTGCTCAAGCTGGGTCACTCATATTTTCATTAGGATTTTTTATCTTTATTGATAATTAAAATTGATAGTTTTCTGTTTGGAGCTATTTTTCTAAGTTTTTGAAGTAGAGTTATACATATTAAAATGAAAAGTTTAGTTTTAATATTACCTTTATCTTAAATTAAAAAAATGGAAATGATTTATATAACACTGTAATTATCTCTTCCTTTTTTTAAATAAGTCCCAGGCAAATTATCTAGCTTTGGAGACATTCTTGGAAATAATTTTAAAAATATATTTATTAGCTTCTTCCTCACTTTTTGATGTACTTAAAATTTCTACTCCTCCAGTAAATTTTGGTCATTTATGTTTTTCCAAAATCAGCCATCTCACAGAAATTTTCCAATTTATTATCATACATTGGAACATGACAGTCTCATATTAATATTCTCTTGTTTATTCTAGCTACTTTCTCATTTTAATACTGTTTACATATTTTCTTTTCCTTGATTTAACTTGATAGATGTCTAGCTTCTTTATATTATCTATATATGTATGTGTGTATATATATATAGAGAGAGAGAGAGAGAAGAGAGGGAGGGAATATATTATTATCTAAATTTTTCTTCTGTTTTTAATTCACAATTTTGGCTTTAAAAATATTTGTTGCTTCTTCTATCTTTCCTCAGGGCTGTAGTCTTACTGTATATTTTAATATTTTGAGTTATATCCTTCTCTGATTATTTTTAGCCTTTCTTTTCATTAATAATAAAATTATATTTAGCTATGAACTCAGTCTGAAAGTTTTGATATGCAATGTATCTTATTTATTATTCTCCCCCCAAATAAAAAAAGAACACTAGGAACTACCTGGCATATAGTATCATAAGCTACTATTACTCCATTCTCATAATTAACTGTTACACTCTTACCAATATTTTGGCTTCATTTTCTGTTACCCAAAAGGTGGGCTAAATTAATAATAATCTAAGACTGGAGGAAAACATAACCTGCTAAGTTTTTGTTTTTGTTTTGCTTTTTGGGTTTTTTTGTTTGGTTTGGTTTTGCACGATCATGGCTAACAATCAGAATCAATTGGTTTCTTAAACAGCTGGAGTCTTATGGCCTTTATATTCATACTCAGACTTTTATACCTTTTGAAAACTGGAAAAGAACTTAGACTCATCCAGTCCAAAAAAATTCAGGGTTGACAAATAACTTTCCAGTCAGATTATAAAAATAATTGATACCATATAATTTCTAGAGCCAGGGTAAGTCTTCTGAAGGAACCAACATCACAGCTTGGTGAAGTTGCAAAGAATTTACTTTGAGTAGTTCCAATTTGAAAATTCACTTGGAAAATCTGGTGTCATTTATGCCAGAGGTATATTCCTTTTTATTAGTTAAATTCCTAAGATTGTGGAGAGTATTCTATTGCTCATGTAAGAGACGGATAAAAAGGAAAATTAAAAAAAAAAAACCTATTCAAAATGTGTCTTAGAAAGGTGATGTTCTGGAAATTCACAGCTTTCCAGACAAAGTCCTGGCACCACTGCATGCAAACACAGCTCCGTAAGACGTAGAAACTGGCTTGTTCTCTCCGCTACTTTCTTCCTCTGCTTTCCCCAGAATCCATGTAGATGCTGAGAACAGATGGCATCTTCTCCCCAGCTGATGTCTAATCAACAGTCTGAAATGAGATGGTCTCTCATTCATAAAACTCATTTTTCTCCTTGTACCTTTCCTATGCCCTGTAATGTTGCTTTAAAATGACTTATATTTTTAGGGGAGGGGGGATGAAAATCTATTCACTTGGAGTGAGCAAATCAATCTCCCTCTTCCCTCTCATTTTTAATCGTTAATTAGTCCATAAATTCTAATCTGGTTTCAGTTTAGAGCCAGAAGAAAGTGATGCTGTCAGTAAAGGAATTAAGTAGATACTGACAGACTCATCTGGAATTTCAGCTGCATTGATTTTGAACTGATTTCCCTAAAACATTGCTCTCATCGTGTTAAATCCATCTTCAGAATTCTTCATCGGCTCCTCTTTGTCTGGTTCAGTGCTTCACAACGTTTCCCCCATCACAGCAAGCACAGAAAACATTACTGAATACTGGGGTAGACCCACAGATGTGTTGTGGCCGGGAAAGGCTGGTTCAGGGGCTTCCTCTGTGCTAGGGCCCACTTGGCTACCCCAACTGAAAAGAGATCAACATATTCGAATGCTCTGGCATTGTGGAAAAAGTGAAAAATTCTAACTTTGACTTTCAAGTCATTCCACCATGTCGCTGCCAAACCGACCATCAGTCTCTTTCTTTTACTACGTCACTACGTGACTCTTCTGTTTCGGCTATTTATCCATCCTGTGCAAAATAACCATTGTATCTTAAAGTCTCTGTAGCTTTTGCTTATGTCTTCTTATTTGAATGGAAAAGGCCTCTCCTCATCTCCCACACTCATCAAAACCCTGATCTTCAACCAGGACCCCAACCAGACCTCACCTGAAGCCATTCTTGACCAGGTCAGAGAAAGCGACTGTGATTCTCAGGTCACTTTTGGGAACCCACGAGGTCCTCATACAGGGTATGGGATTTGAGACAGGCCTTAAAGTTTGTGTAGGAACTGAAAAGTGGTTAAGAGGGAGATGAAAAAGGCCTTCCAGAGGGAGGGTCCTGAGGAGAAGCACCTGACTACTGCTGCGGTCCAGGAGGTAGAAAATAGCAGCCTGGCCTGGGAAGATTTTAAGTGGGTAGGTCGGCAATAGGACAGGAAATCTGTATTCTTAGAAAGCAGATCAAGTGATTCTTGATGTGTAGCTGCATTTGGGGGCCACTGTTTGTAGCGGTCAGGGATTGCCTATTCAGGAAGCTTCCTGCTACTCACTGTGGTCACTGCAGTTCTGGTCCTCCTGGACCAAGAAACTCAATCTCAGAGGCAAGGCTGGGTATGAGATGCCAAGCAAGATTATTCAGTCTCTGGGTCTTTTTTATAGGGAGGCTAGGCAGGGGGTGGGGGGAGAACAGCTCTCTATCCTGTACAAATACTCTGCTGAAATGATATAAACCTGGAGCTTCCAGAGTCCAACCTTTCTTGCTAAGGGTGAGGTAGTCTGTCTTCAGTAAGACAATAAATAGCAATAGTCAGAGACAGAACAAAGCTCCCCAAACGTTCCTGGAACCTTAGGATTAGGCTGCACTTGATCCAGTCCCACCCTGATGTGTTCTCAGTTGTTTGAGCCAATAAATTATCATTTGGGTGTTGTGGTTGAAGCCAGGTTGACTTAGGCATCTATGACCTACAACTGGACCTCTTGAAGATCTATCTAAGTCAGTGATGGAAGATAAAACAGGACGAGTGCAGAATAGAACTAGAGTGGTAGTTGGGGTTCAAGAAAGACCATGAGGCCTGGCTGGAAAATCTGGATTAATTCTGCAGGCCTTGTGGAATAACTGACATTTAGAACAGGGGAGAGCCGGGTCATAGGGCTGTGTTTCCAGAGAGAACTGGACACAGAGCAGGTTGGTGGAAGGAATTAAAGAGGCTCTGAGCATTAGTGTGTAGACTGTCAAGGGGCCTTTGAACCTGTCAAATTGGGACTCTTCCTGACGACTTGTAAAAATTCCTATTATGGAAAGGCCTTAACATGCCTATGTAAAAGTGTATCCCTATTTCAAAAGACAGACATATATAGCCACTGAGAGCTCACAAAAATCAGCTCAAGGATGGCCATTACTGGAAGTGATTGGGAATGGTCAGAGAGAGACATCCTGAGGGAGGACTATTTAGAGTGTGAAGCACAGAGGGAGGACGCGGGAGGTGGCTAGACAGGAAAACAGAGCTGGGAGCCGCCTGGGGAAGATAGTAAGTATCTCAGAGTATAAAACTTCCTTAGAGACGGCGATGGCTGGGGGGTTTGATGAGCGCAAGCTTTACCGGTAAGGAGGCTAACTTTGTCCTACAGTCAGTGTGTCTCAGACACTTAGGCCACTTATATTTTTGAGGTTCCTGGTATGAAAAATTTAAGAAGTGTCCAAACACGCCTATGCAAACTGTGGTGTGTTTTAAATACTTGTTAAGTAATAACCCCATGCGTTCAGTTTTTGATAGTCTAATTTTGTTTTTATAAAGTATAATAATGCTATTACTATATTATTAATATGCTATTATAGAGTATAATAATGCTATTCATAAGATAGTTAAAGGGTTTTAAAAATGTGAATTAGGGGCGCCTGGGTGGCATAGCGGTTTGGCGTCTGCCTTTGGCTCAGGGCGTGATCCCGGCGTTATGGGATCGAGCCCCACATCAGGCTCCTACGCTATGNTAGTATAATAATGCTATTACTATATTATTAATATGCTATTATAGAGTATAATAATGCTATTCATAAGACACTTAAAGGGTTTTAAAAATATGAATTAGGGGCGCCTGGGTGGCACAGCGGTTTGGCGTCTGCCTTTGGCTCAGGGCGTGATCCCGGCGTTATGGGATCGAGCCCTACATCAGGCTCTTCCACTATGAGCCTGCTTCTTCCTCTCCCACTCCCCCTGCTTGTGTTCCCTCTCTCGCTGGCTGTCTCTATCTCTGTCAAATAAATAAATAAATAAAATCTTAAAAAAAAAATAAATAAAAATATGAATAGCAGACAGTGGTGTCATCCAGTAATGGGACACAGGCTAATGTTGTCAGGGAGACATTTGCTTCTTTTCTTCCGGTCAGTATGTCTCTGTTCTCCATAGAGCATGTCATGTGCACTTAACACCCATTCTGAACCTGAGGGGAGTAGGAGATGCAGGCCCAGTGGCTTCCCTGATGTCCTCTCACCCCACAGGCCCTAAGAAGAGTGCGTTTCCAGAACTTAGTCCTTAGTGCCTCTCCTGTCTTGTTACCAGTACACTGCTTTCTCCATCTTGTCAGTAATCCATAAATGAGTGCTCCTGCCTTCGTTCTTGCCTTCATCGTATTTCCTTGGCTATTACTGCTGTGCCTTAACCCCAGCTTCTCCTCCCTCCAGGTCAGCCTCCACATTGCCGGCAAAGATCCCTCTCTTCAACACAGATCCGAGTATGTCACAACCTTGCCTCAAAATAATAGTAGATTCCCTTATCCCATAGGACAACATTCAAATTCTTTACCCTGACATAGTTTCCGGCAAGTGGGTCCCCCACCACATTTCCACTCTCATCTCTGGTTATTGCTTCAACACTCCACACCTCTCGCTTTTCCATAAAGGCGCCATCTTATTTCATTTCCCTCTGTTTTTGTTCCTGCTCTTACCTCTTCCTGAGAAACCCTTCCCTTCTAGCTCAGTCTTATCCCTCCCTGTGCAGAAACGTCCTCATGCTCCCAAGGAGAGTGTTTTTCTGATCCTCTAGCCCACTGCACACGTCTGCAGCAGTGAATGTGCGACAATGAGATCACTGAAGACAGAGACTGCGATGTGTTGAACTTTGTTTCTCTTTGTATACCCCATCCCTGTACCGCGCACAGCAAGGCTCAGTAATACCGGCTGGACGGCTGCGTTCATTGGCTTTCAGAAGCAAACGCAAGATCAGTCAGAAACTATCTCTTGCACACAGTTTTCTCCATAGGATTCAGCATGATTGCTCGCAGTTTTCTGGACTGTTCTTATAAGTAGCAATGATGGTTGCAAAATGGTTCTCACTTCCCGGGCCTCCACATAAATATGCTTCTTCCAAAGCAAGTTCTTTTTCTCGCTCAGTTGCCTCCTGATTCAGCTAAGCCTGTTGATGAGCCCCTATAGGACTCCATTTCCTTGACTTAGGCTACAATTTGGGCCCAACATCTGGAATGGTCACCATCGTTCTTTGCTGCGATGGTGGACGGCTGCTAATCTGCATGTGGCCATTCTTCGTGTAAGAAATAATGCATTATTAACACAGCTTTATTATCAAATTTGAGTTGGGCAGATAGAGCAACATCAGAGGATAACTGGAAGATAAGCTGATTTGTTAGCAAAATGTTGCTTTTTGGCTAATGAATCATTCTGATTTTTTGCACTGACAGCTCAGTAACAAGCTTGAAGACTACTTTGCTTCAGACCATTAAACTTTGACAAACCAGTTATTAACTACAGCTAGAGCCAGTGGTCTGTGGGGATTATTGCAATTATGAGCCATCTATGTAATTTTTTTAAATCATTAGTTGAGACAAGGTGAGTCTGATGATGGAGGGGCTGGTGACTGATAGTCTCTGTCGCCTCGTCGTACACAGGCAATAAACAGCTGCTGGGAGGACAATGGGTCAGCAATAGCTCTTGTTGGGGAAGAAGTAGTAAGAGCAATAAATACTGATCTCCAGCAACGAGCCCTGGTTGGGAAGGAAGAGACAGAAATTTCTTCTCATTTCTATTTTGGAGGCTGGAGGTCTTTTCTTGAAGGAGAACTAGAAGGAGGTAGAGAAGGCAAACCAAATACAAAGAAAGGCAAGGCAGGACTGCCATGGCTTGGGTTCTCTTCCTACGCTTTATTGGGTTGTCATTACGCTCAAAGACCCCCGCAGAAGGTGCCTGCCCTTTCTTTTACTGCTCCCCACTACTCATAATAGGGATCTGAACTCGGATAGATAATTTAAATTAGTAGAGTAGAAGGAAGTGGTAAAAATGATGGTAAAATCACAAGTCAAATACAAACACAGCTGTGTGCCAGACCGCAACCCCTGGGTTACAAACCAGAAGTCCAGGTCCTCAGCCTCAAGTGCAAGATTTTTCAAATCCAGCACCCACCTCTCTAGCCTCATCTTTTTGGATTCTTTTGGAACTCTTATGTCCCCGTCTAACCGTGATGTTCTCTAAGTGCTCCACACTTTCCAAACTCTGTACCTTTGCTCTTTCAGGAACGGTGGCTCCCTTGAAATGCATTTCTATATATTCACATCTGATGCACTCTCTGGGTGTCAGTTTCTTGTCAAATTGGGAAGAAGAGAATCCATGTTAAGACCCTTTCTCATAAAGTTTTGTTTGTCTGTGGCATCTTTCACCAACTGTGGTTAGTATGCATGTGAAGCTGGTTGCATTCTTGGGCCCTAGTCCCACGTAACGTTCTGCATCCCCTAGGTGGGCACATTGCTGGGAGTCTTGCTGTCATCACAGATGCTGCCCATCTCTTAATTGACCTGACAAGTTTCCTGCTCAGTCTCTTCTCCTTGTGGTTGTCATCGAAGCCCCCTTCGAAGCAGCTGACGTTTGGATGGCACCGGGCAGGTACAGTTTACCCACTGAGCATTCACNGTAGACTGAATCCATGTTAAGACCCTTTCTCATAAAGATTTGTTTGTCTGTGGCATCTTTCACCAACTGTGGTTAGTATGCATGTGAAGCTGGTTGCATTCTTGGGCCCTAGTCCCACGTAACGTTCTGCATCCCCTAGGTGGGCACATTGCTGGGAGTCTTGCTGTCATCACAGATGCTGCCCATCTCTTAATTGACCTGACCAGTTTCCTGCTCAGTCTCTTCTCCTTGTGGTTGTCATCGAAGCCCCCTTCGAAGCAGCTGACGTTTGGATGGCACCGGGCAGGTACAGTTTACCCACTGAGCATTCACGGCAAAGCAGTGCTGTACAGTCCAATCACAGATAAAACAGAAGAGACAAAGCAAAGCCTCATTCAAAAATCCCTTAGAGGCACATCGGCACACAGAATACAAAGGATGTGTGCATGGGAACACGTGTTCTCAACGTTGATTCGGCAAAAAGCCAGGTTAACTGCACTACTGCTACTCCAATGGGACAAGAACATTTGTATCACGTTAGCAAACGCCCCAGCCCAAGGTCTCAGCGTGTGGTAACAGCCAGGATGCCATCCATTAAGCTACTGTGCCTCTGGGAGGGAGGACAGGATCAGGTTCTACCATTCTGCGAACTAAGGTACAGAGAACCCAAGACAGCTAGAGAGATTGAAGAACTTCTCNAGACATTTGCTTCTTTTCTTCCGGTCAGTATGTCTCTGTTCTCCATAGAGCATGTCATGTGCACTTAACACCCATTCTGAACCTGAGGGGAGTAGGAGATGCAGGCCCAGTGGCTTCCCTGATGTCCTCTCACCCCACAGGCCCTAAGAAGAGTGCGTTTCCAGAACTTAGTCCTTAGTGCCTCTCCTGTCTTGTTACCAGTACACTGCTTTCTCCATCTTGTCAGTAATCCATAAATGAGTGCTCCTGCCTTCGTTCTTGCCTTCATCGTATTTCCTTGGCTATTACTGCTGTGCCTTAACCCCAGCTTCTCCTCCCTCCAGGTCAGCCTCCACATTGCCGGCAAAGATCCCTCTCTTCAACACAGATCCGAGTATGTCACAACCTTGCCTCAAAATAATAGTAGATTCCCTTATCCCATAGGACAACATTCAAATTCTTTACCCTGACATAGTTTCCGGCAAGTGGGTCCCCCACCACATTTCCACTCTCATCTCTGGTTATTGCTTCAACACTCCACACCTCTCGCTTTTCCATAAAGGCGCCATCTTATTTCATTTCCCTCTGTTTTTGTTCCTGCTCTTACCTCTTCCTGAGAAACCCTTCCCTTCTAGCTCAGTCTTATCCCTCCCTGTGCAGAAACGTCCTCATGCTCCCAAGGAGAGTGTTTTTCTGATCCTCTAGCCCACTGCACACGTCTGCAGCAGTGAATGTGCGACAATGAGATCACTGAAGACAGAGACTGCGATGTGTTGAACTTTGTTTCTCTTTGTATACCCCATCCCTGTACCGCGCACAGCAAGGCTCAGTAATACCGGCTGGACGGCTGCGTTCATTGGCTTTCAGAAGCAAACGCAAGATCAGTCAGAAACTATCTCTTGCACACAGTTTTCTCCATAGGATTCAGCATGATTGCTCGCAGTTTTCTGGACTGTTCTTATAAGTAGCAATGATGGTTGCAAAATGGTTCTCACTTCCCGGGCCTCCACATAAATATGCTTCTTCCAAAGCAAGTTCTTTTTCTCACTCAGTTGCCTCCTGATTCAGCTAAGCCTGTTGATGAGCCCCTATAGGACTCCATTTCCTTGACTTAGGCTACAATTTGGGCCCAACATCTGGAATGGTCACCATCGTTCTTTGCTGCGATGGTGGACGGCTGCTAATCTGCATGTGGCCATTCTTCGTGTAAGAAATAATGCATTATTAACACAGCTTTATTATCAAATTTGAGTTGGGCAGATAGAGCAACATCAGAGGATAACTGGAAGATAAGCTGATTTGTTAGCAAAATGTTGCTTTTTGGCTAATGAATCATTCTGATTTTTTGCACTGACAGCTCAGTAACAAGCTTGAAGACTACTTTGCTTCAGACCATTAAACTTTGACAAACCAGTTATTAACTACAGCTAGAGCCAGTGGTCTGTGGGGATTATTGCAATTATGAGCCATCTATGTAATTTTTTTAAATCATTAGTTGAGACAAGGTGAGTCTGATGATGGAGGGGCTGGTGACTGATAGTCTCTGTCGCCTCGTCGTACACAGGCAATAAACAGCTGCTGGGAGGACAATGGGTCAGCAATAGCTCTTGTTGGGGAAGAAGTAGTAAGAGCAATAAATACTGATCTCCAGCAACGAGCCCTGGTTGGGAAGGAAGAGACAGAAATTTCTTCTCATTTCTATTTTGGAGGCTGGAGGTCTTTTCTTGAAGGAGAACTAGAAGGAGGTAGAGAAGGCAAACCAAATACAAAGAAAGGCAAGGCAGGACTGCCATGGCTTGGGTTCTCTTCCTACGCTTTATTGGGTTGTCATTACGCTCAAAGACCCCCGCAGAAGGTGCCTGCCCTTTCTTTTACTGCTCCCCACTACTCATAATAGGGATCTGAACTCGGATAGATAATTTAAATTAGTAGAGTAGAAGGAAGTGGTAAAAATGATGGTAAAATCACAAGTCAAATACAAACACAGCTGTGTGCCAGACCGCAACCCCTGGGTTACAAACCAGAAGTCCAGGTCCTCAGCCTCAAGTGCAAGATTCTTCAAATCCAGCGCCCACCTCTCTAGCCTCATCTTTTTGGATTCTTTTGGAACTCTTATGTCCCCGTCTAACCGTGATGTTCTCTAAATGTGCTCCACACTTTCCAAACTCTGTACCTTTGCTCTTTCAGGAACGGTGGCTCCCTTGAAATGCATTTCTATATATTCACATCTGATGCACTCTCTGGGTGTCAGTTTCTTGTCAAATTGGGAAGAAGAGAATCCATGTTAAGACCCTTTCTCATAAAGTTTTGTTTGTCTGTGGCATCTTTCACCAACTGTGGTTAGTATGCATGTGAAGCTGGTTGCATTCTTGGGCCCTAGTCCCACGTAACGTTCTGCATCCCCTAGGTGGGCACATTGCTGGGAGTCTTGCTGTCATCACAGATGCTGCCCATCTCTTAATTGACCTGACAAGTTTCCTGCTCAGTCTCTTCTCCTTGTGGTTGTCATCGAAGCCCCCTTCGAAGCAGCTGACGTTTGGATGGCACCGGGCAGGTACAGTTTACCCACTGAGCATTCACGGCAAAGCAGTGCTGTACAGTCCAATCACAGATAAAACAGAAGAGACAAAGCAAAGCCTCATTCAAAAATCCCTTAGAGGCACATCGGCACACAGAATACAAAGGATGTGTGCATGGGAACACGTGTTCTCAACGTTGATTCGGCAAAAAGCCAGGTTAACTGCACTACTGCTACTCCAATGGGACAAGAACATTTGTATCACGTTAGCAAACGCCCCAGCCCAAGGTCTCAGCGTGTGGTAACAGCCAGGATACCATCCATTAAGCTACTGTGCCTCTGGGAGGGAGGACAGGATCAGGTTCTACCATTCTGCGAACTAAGGTACAGAGAACCCAAGACAGCTAGAGAGATTGAAGAACTTCTCACGGGTAAGTCGAGAATGGAATGCAAAGGAGAATTTAGGGCAGAGCAAGGGTGGCCAGCACGCGGACATAGCCAGCCTTCAATGAAACCTGACTCTAGATGCAGACCACAGCTTATACACTGACAATGTGGGCTGTGGTTTTTCAAGCTTACACTGCTAGAAGTTCTAATTTCACACCAAACAATGTATCATCACAAGTGTTTCGAATTGCCTCTCCTTTAACATTCAGAGAGAAGGAGAGATGAGGCAATAAACATCAATAAAAAGAATTTGTGACAATGCGATCTGAAGATGCTTTTCAGTCCATGAACAGTGCTACGCTTGGAAAACATGTACCTTTGGCGGAGTACCTGTCATTTTTCTGTACACATTTTCACATGAACTTTCCCCTTTCTGATACTACTGGTCAAAGCTGTTTTGTAAACACAGGATGTTTTATAAACACAAACAGAACTTAGAATCTAGAATACTGCTTGTATTTTCTCATCCTGGTGATGGACGCCCATGAGCACTGATGCTCTAAAGGACCGGTGCTGTTCAGCAGAACTCTCTGCTTCAAGAGAAATGTTCTCCAATATGGAGTAAAATGTGGCCATAGGACGTTTTGTTTTCTTTTTAATTTTATTTATTTATTTTTAAAGTAGGTTCCATGCCCAGTTCAGGGTTTGAGCTCATGACCCTGAGATCAGGACCTGAGCTGAGACCAAGAGTCAGATGCTCAACCCACTGAACCACCCAGGTGCCCTAACAGAGCACTTTACATGTGGCTACTGCTACTGAAGAGCTGGAGTTTTAGTTTTACTTAATTTAAATGGAAACAGCCACACGTGAAGACGGTTACCACAGGAGGCCTCACCGCTATAGACGCATAGGTCAAAACGAACTAGCTTGTCACACATGTAACTTCATGGGTGGTTTGGTTTAGGAAGATGCTAGGTATAAAAAG
>NC_048226.1:82262318-82344813 GCF_002007445.2 Ailuropoda melanoleuca
AAATAAATAAAAATATGAATAGCAGACAGTGGTGTCATCCAGTAATGGGACACAGGCTAATGTTGTCAGGGAGACATTTGCTTCTTTTCTTCCGGTCAGTATGTCTCTGTTCTCCATAGAGCATGTCATGTGCACTTAACACCCATTCTGAACCTGAGGGGAGTAGGAGATGCAGGCCCAGTGGCTTCCCTGATGTCCTCTCACCCCACAGGCCCTAAGAAGAGTGCGTTTCCAGAACTTAGTCCTTAGTGCCTCTCCTGTCTTGTTACCAGTACACTGCTTTCTCCATCTTGTCAGTAATCCATAAATGAGTGCTCCTGCCTTCGTTCTTGCCTTCATCGTATTTCCTTGGCTATTACTGCTGTGCCTTAACCCCAGCTTCTCCTCCCTCCAGGTCAGCCTCCACATTGCCGGCAAAGATCCCTCTCTTCAACACAGATCCGAGTATGTCACAACCTTGCCTCAAAATAATAGTAGATTCCCTTATCCCATAGGACAACATTCAAATTCTTTACCCTGACATAGTTTCCGGCAAGTGGGTCCCCCACCACATTTCCACTCTCATCTCTGGTTATTGCTTCAACACTCCACACCTCTCGCTTTTCCATAAAGGCGCCATCTTATTTCATTTCCCTCTGTTTTTGTTCCTGCTCTTACCTCTTCCTGAGAAACCCTTCCCTTCTAGCTCAGTCTTATCCCTCCCTGTGCAGAAACGTCCTCATGCTCCCAAGGAGAGTGTTTTTCTGATCCTCTAGCCCACTGCACACGTCTGCAGCAGTGAATGTGCGACAATGAGATCACTGAAGACAGAGACTGCGATGTGTTGAACTTTGTTTCTCTTTGTATACCCCATCCCTGTACCGCGCACAGCAAGGCTCAGTAATACCGGCTGGACGGCTGCGTTCATTGGCTTTCAGAAGCAAACGCAAGATCAGTCAGAAACTATCTCTTGCACACAGTTTTCTCCATAGGATTCAGCATGATTGCTCGCAGTTTTCTGGACTGTTCTTATAAGTAGCAATGATGGTTGCAAAATGGTTCTCACTTCCCGGGCCTCCACATAAATATGCTTCTTCCAAAGCAAGTTCTTTTTCTCGCTCAGTTGCCTCCTGATTCAGCTAAGCCTGTTGATGAGCCCCTATAGGACTCCATTTCCTTGACTTAGGCTACAATTTGGGCCCAACATCTGGAATGGTCACCATCGTTCTTTGCTGCGATGGTGGACGGCTGCTAATCTGCATGTGGCCATTCTTCGTGTAAGAAATAATGCATTATTAACACAGCTTTATTATCAAATTTGAGTTGGGCAGATAGAGCAACATCAGAGGATAACTGGAAGATAAGCTGATTTGTTAGCAAAATGTTGCTTTTTGGCTAATGAATCATTCTGATTTTTTGCACTGACAGCTCAGTAACAAGCTTGAAGACTACTTTGCTTCAGACCATTAAACTTTGACAAACCAGTTATTAACTACAGCTAGAGCCAGTGGTCTGTGGGGATTATTGCAATTATGAGCCATCTATGTAATTTTTTTAAATCATTAGTTGAGACAAGGTGAGTCTGATGATGGAGGGGCTGGTGACTGATAGTCTCTGTCGCCTCGTCGTACACAGGCAATAAACAGCTGCTGGGAGGACAATGGGTCAGCAATAGCTCTTGTTGGGGAAGAAGTAGTAAGAGCAATAAATACTGATCTCCAGCAACGAGCCCTGGTTGGGAAGGAAGAGACAGAAATTTCTTCTCATTTCTATTTTGGAGGCTGGAGGTCTTTTCTTGAAGGAGAACTAGAAGGAGGTAGAGAAGGCAAACCAAATACAAAGAAAGGCAAGGCAGGACTGCCATGGCTTGGGTTCTCTTCCTACGCTTTATTGGGTTGTCATTACGCTCAAAGACCCCCGCAGAAGGTGCCTGCCCTTTCTTTTACTGCTCCCCACTACTCATAATAGGGATCTGAACTCGGATAGATAATTTAAATTAGTAGAGTAGAAGGAAGTGGTAAAAATGATGGTAAAATCACAAGTCAAATACAAACACAGCTGTGTGCCAGACCGCAACCCCTGGGTTACAAACCAGAAGTCCAGGTCCTCAGCCTCAAGTGCAAGATTTTTCAAATCCAGCACCCACCTCTCTAGCCTCATCTTTTTGGATTCTTTTGGAACTCTTATGTCCCCGTCTAACCGTGATGTTCTCTAAGTGCTCCACACTTTCCAAACTCTGTACCTTTGCTCTTTCAGGAACGGTGGCTCCCTTGAAATGCATTTCTATATATTCACATCTGATGCACTCTCTGGGTGTCAGTTTCTTGTCAAATTGGGAAGAAGAGAATCCATGTTAAGACCCTTTCTCATAAAGTTTTGTTTGTCTGTGGCATCTTTCACCAACTGTGGTTAGTATGCATGTGAAGCTGGTTGCATTCTTGGGCCCTAGTCCCACGTAACGTTCTGCATCCCCTAGGTGGGCACATTGCTGGGAGTCTTGCTGTCATCACAGATGCTGCCCATCTCTTAATTGACCTGACAAGTTTCCTGCTCAGTCTCTTCTCCTTGTGGTTGTCATCGAAGCCCCCTTCGAAGCAGCTGACGTTTGGATGGCACCGGGCAGGTACAGTTTACCCACTGAGCATTCACGGCAAAGCAGTGCTGTACAGTCCAATCACAGATAAAACAGAAGAGACAAAGCAAAGCCTCATTCAAAAATCCCTTAGAGGCACATCGGCACACAGAATACAAAGGATGTGTGCATGGGAACACGTGTTCTCAACGTTGATTCGGCAAAAAGCCAGGTTAACTGCACTACTGCTACTCCAATGGGACAAGAACATTTGTATCACGTTAGCAAACGCCCCAGCCCAAGGTCTCAGCGTGTGGTAACAGCCAGGATACCATCCATTAAGCTACTGTGCCTCTGGGAGGGAGGACAGGATCAGGTTCTACCATTCTGCGAACTAAGGTACAGAGAACCCAAGACAGCTAGAGAGATTGAAGAACTTCTCACGGGTAAGTCGAGAATGGAATGCAAAGGAGAATTTAGGGCAGAGCAAGGGTGGCCAGCACGCGGACATAGCCAGCCTTCAATGAAACCTGACTCTAGATGCAGACCACAGCTTATACACTGACAATGTGGGCTGTGGTTTTTCAAGCTTACGCTGCTAGAAGTTCTAATTTCACACCAAACAATGTATCATCACAAGTGTTTCGAATTGCCTCTCCTTTAACATNGCCCATCCATTAAGCTACTGTGCCTCTGGGAGGGAGGACAGGATCAGGTTCTACCATTCTGCGAACTAAGGTACAGAGAACCCAAGACAGCTAGAGAGATTGAAGAACTTCTCACGGGTAAGTCGAGAATGGAATGCAAAGGAGAATTTAGGGCAGAGCAAGGGTGGCCAGCACGCGGACATAGCCAGCCTTCAATGAAACCTGAGTCTAGATGCAGACCACAGCTTATACACTGACAATGTGGGCTGTGGTTTTTCAAGCTTACACTGCTAGAAGTTCTAATTTCACACCAAACAATGTATCATCACAAGTGTTTCGAATTGCCTCTCCTTTAACATTCAGAGAGAAGGAGAGATGAGGCAATAAACATCAATAAAAAGAATTTGTGACAATGCGATCTGAAGATGCTTTTCAGTCCATGAACAGTGCTACGCTTGGAAAACATGTACCTTTGGCGGAGTACCTGTCATTTTTCTGTACACATTTTCACATGAACTTTCCCCTTTCTGATACTACTGGTCAAAGCTGTTTTGTAAACACAGGATGTTTTATAAACACAGACAGAACTTAGAATCTAGAATACTGCTTGTATTTTCTCATCCTGGTGATGGACGCCCATGAGCACTGATGCTCTAAAGGACCGGTGCTGTTCAGCAGAACTCTCTGCTTCAAGAGAAATGTTCTCCAATATGGAGTAAAATGTGGCCATAGGACGTTTTGTTTTCTTTTTAATTTTATTTATTTATTTTTAAAGTAGGTTCCATGCCCAGTTCAGGGTTTGAGCTCATGACCCTGAGATCAGGACCTGAGCTGAGACCAAGAGTCAGATGCTCAACCCACTGAACCACCCAGGTGCCCTAACAGAGCACTTTACATGTGGCTACTGCTACTGAAGAGCTGGAGTTTTAGTTTTACTTAATTTAAATGGAAACAGCCACACGTGAAGACGGTTACCACAGGAGGCCTCACCGCTATAGACGCATAGGTCAAAACGAACTAGCTTGTCACACATGTAACTTCATGGGTGGTTTGGTTTAGGAAGATGCTAGGTATAAAAAGCGAATTTATTAAAAAAATATATTAAGTAGCTAATAAGACAGGTGGTATGCAGATGTGGTAACAATCAGGAAGGTTATGTGTACATGACTCAAGTCAGGGAAACAATAGCCCCACACTAGGAAACAATACGTTACGTTGCTCTGCTTTAAAAGAGGGAAGGCCAAAAGTACCTAATATGCCTGGCCACTGACTCCCAGGGGATTTCTAGACCCTCGTAGGCTTTTAGGACCTACCTACAAGGCTAAGTTAAAGATCAGGGGGAGGTGTTAAGGAACGCCTAAGTGAGCAAAGGTGCTTTACTCAGCCTGCAGACTGACCACAATCGTATCTTTAAATATTAATGTAAATGTCTTCACTCGTACTTCTTTTCCATATAGTTGCTCTTAAAATGCAGTCAGAGTGTTGATATACCTCTGAGCTTGCCTCTGTGTTTATAATCCATTGGGTTGGCAAATGAAACTCATTTCATCAAGTGCCCTCTGATGACTTCCCTTGTCACTATTTTATTCCACACAAGGTACCAGTACTGGCAAATTGTAAATGTTTTATGGCGAAATTAAGAATTTCTAAACACATTTTACTCTTTGTGTCTCATTATTTCATCTCCTAATAAGTTTCAATCATTTTAGCACCTGTTTAAATTAAAACCCCCGAGGAAAACAGCAGTGGCAGATAGCAGTTAATATGCTTTAAAAATTTGCTAGAAATTACTTAGTAATACGGAGCATAATGAACTCAGATGCTGGTGTGCTATGAATGCAACATTAAAGTGTCTCATCTTAGTGATAAAACCCACCCACACTTTTGCTTTGTGCATCACTGAGTGAACCAGTTTAAAGCCTCTTTGGTGGGGGATGCGTCATGACTCTTGGGAGGTTAAAGTGATTCACAAATTCTTTGTTTGCGGGTATCTGTGTGCTTGAATCCCTAGAGATCCTTGGTGCCCTGCTGTCCATCTTGTGTGTCTGGGTGGTGACTGGGGTGTTGGTGTACCTGGCATGTGAACGCCTGCTGTACCCTGATTACCAGATCCAGGCAACTGTGATGATCACGGTTTCAGGCTGTGCTGTGGCAGCCAACATCATGTAAGTGACCACCCACACTGCCCGTAAAACTTGTCTTTAACCCTGTGTGGATGCAGATTGTGGGGTTTTTGCTGATGTTGTTTTCGTTTTATTCCTCCATTTGTGAAGACGGTAAATTGAATAAACTGCCGATGAGGCAGTGCGGAGCCAGGGTCTGAATCTACATCCACTAGGCCCAGAATTGAGCTCCCAGACAGCCCGCTCTCTCGTGCATACTGATGGTTCCTACAGGATATGACTTATTCCTAGTCAGTTGTTGTTACATGAACACATTACGGGTTCCCAGAGGGCTGTGTTGGAAGGGATATTAAATTTTATTTACTTCAGTTCCCTTTCTACTTTTGAATTCTCTTTTGCACCATCCCTATAAAATAGTCATTAGTGTCATATAATTTAACGAACTAATACCAGGGAATTTATTTCTCTCCAAAGCAGTCTATTTTATCTTTGTATCATTGTGACTACATGAAAATTCCTTCTTAAGTTGCATTAGTTAAACTCTCTCTTTAGTTTCCACCTGTTGGTACATTTTCTTATCCAGGCAGTCTTAATTCATTGTTATGAGACATATAATGTCTTACTTACTGGATATGTGGTCATTACCATATTGCTCTTCTCTTACCCAAATGAGCTCTTTGATTGTTCGTGACACGGGGGTTTTGAGGCCAGGCCTTTGATCTTTTTTGGTTGATTTGCTCCTTCCCATTTAATTGCTTGATTCTGGGCAACTCTACTTAAAACTGTATTATCTATCTATCTATCTATCTATCTATCCATCTATCTACCTATCAATCATCTGTGGTAGACAGAATAATGGCCCCTCAAAGATTTCCACATTCTAATCCTTGGAACTTCTAAGTACGTGAACTTACATGGCAAAAAGAATTTTGCAAATGTGATTAAATTAAGGACGGATTTTGAGATGGGGAGATTTTCCTGGGTTATCCAGACAGGCACAATGTAACCAGAAAGATCCTTGTAAGAGGGACACTTGAGGTCAGAGTGAAGGGAAGAGGCTGCATTGCTGGCTTTGAAGACAGAGAAAGGATCCTGGAGCCAAGGAATGTAAGTGACCTCTCGGAGCTGGAAAAGGTAAGACGATGAATACTCTCCTAGAGTCTCTATAAGGAATGCAGTCCTGTACACCCATTTCAGACTTCCGACCTCCAGAGCTATAAGATAATAAATTTACGTTGTTCTAAGTCACAAAAGCTTTGGGGTAACTTGTTATAGCAGCAAAAAAAGAGACTCATACACTATGTATCATCTATCTACCTTGCAATGCAACATGATACATGCTATGAGGTAGGATTACACAGGAAAGTGAAGACGACAGTGATAGAAGAATCACATTTTATTTTTTATTTTTTTTTAAAGATTTTATTTATTTATTTGACAGAGATAGAGACAGCCAGCAAGAGAGGGAACACAAGCAGGGAGTGGGAGAGGAAGAAGCAGGCTCATAGCGGAGGAGCCTGATGTGGGGCTCGATCCCATAATGCCGGGATCACGCCCTGAGCCAAAGGCAGACGCTTAACCGCTGTGCCACCCTGGTGCCCCAAGAATCACATTTTAAAGAGTATCTTTTAAGAGAGGGCACAATGGAATCCCTGGTAGTAGAGGAAAATCTGAACGTGTACATTTGAAAAAGCTCCTCAGGTCACTCTAATCCCCTTACCTTGTGCCTGCCTCAGTTCCTTACCTCTTAGCATGCAAATCATTGCTCAAAATCTCTAAGCTAAACAATTAGAAGAGTGGTATTTGACTGCTGTTACCGAGTGGATCCCTATTTCCATCCAGCTAACTTGAAAATGTGTTTCATATTGGCACTGGGAGAAAGTGTGTGGAGATCAATACAAATCTATCACCACAAGGAGACAAATAAGGCAGAGCACGTGTGCTGCTGACTGGGAGTCAATAGCATTGTCTTTGCATAAGAAGAACATTATGTCCACAAGACAGCAGGGAAAATGAAAATATTATTAATTTCATGACAGCCATATGTCACATAGGTTGTGTCCATGCTACATGAATATGAAGGATACACCTAGCTAACTACCCCATAAATCTAGAATCTTGATGATCAAGTTTGACTTTCTAAATAGATACCATCCAAATTTTCTCTTTCTTTTTTTTTTTTAAAGATTTTATTTATTTATTTGACAGAGATAGAGACAGCCAGCGAGAGAGGGAACACAAAGCAGGGGGAGTGGGAGAGGAAGAAGCAGGCTCATAGCGGAGAAGCCTGATGTGGGGCTCGATCCCACAACGCCAGGATCACACCCTGAGCCGAAGGCAGACGCTTAACGACAGCGCCACCCAGGAGCCCCCAAATTTTCTTTTTACTGAAAGTGCTTTTGAACTTTGACCTTAACGCTGCAGGTGCTTCTCATATTTAGGAAGACAAGGGAATTGAAAAGCGGTGACTTCCCTGTGCAAGTAGGTAGTTATTTATGGATAAAGATACTTAGTGACTATAATGTTTCTTCCCAGAACTGGGATTATAGGTTTAAATTGCTGCTAGATGCTGTGTTGTCTGAATACAGAAATATCAGAACCATAGTTTGGGAATAAATCTATTCCTCGGAGACCCAAAATCATGACAGAAGGTTCTAACAAGTTGCAAAGGGATTCTAGGACAAAGATTAGCCTTAAGGCTATTGCAAGCCAAAAAATAGCCTTAAGGCTATTGCATGCTAAATTTTCTCTGCCTGGAACATTCCCTTCCCTCTAGCCTATAATTTCACTCTGACATAACCTTTTGAATCCGACTCAAGTGCTTTGTCTAACTAGATCAGACTTCCTTATTGTGTTATCCACAGCACCAGTTCTTAGTAGACTTACTAAAATTACAATTTTTATTTATTTGGGTCTTTTTAAAATCTCTGCCATCTCCATCATACTTAAAGCTACTTGGGGGAGGAACTATGTCTATTTCACTCACCTTTATATCCCAAGCTTTTAAGAGTGCCTGGCACACAGGAGCCCCTAAGTAAGTTTTTTTTTTAAATAAAATGAGTAAAAGAATGAATGACAATATGATAAGCACACATGAACAGACCTAGAAAGAGAGTATGTTGAACTGCCAGCCATATCAGGCTGTCTGAAGATTCTTAAGTGGTAACTATTAATTAAGAGTGAATTTCTGCCCTAGCAGCAACCATCTAAAAACGATACATTATATAATGATCAAATCTTGCTGGATAGCAGTCATTCCACTTTGTGGTGATGACCTTAGATTTAACAGACACTTTACCAGCAAATAGACTGGGATATGTGGTACTAAACAATTTTTTTAAAACTTCGTTCCAAAATAAAATCAGGTACATAATTTATGGGGTCTAATACTTATCTCCTTGACTTGGATAGGAGATGTTAAATTTTGCAAGATGTTATATATAGAGAGAATGAGGCTGCAGCTCATACTCTTAGGGTGTATAAGATATGTTTATATATATACATTTCTATGTACATTTGCATGTTAAATTACATAAATATTTACACATATATAATTAAAATACATTAATATATTTTACTTTCTTGTTAATAGCTACATATATACAAACACATGACTATTCTCATTGGCCATTAAGAAATTATTCAGATTTTAAGTTCTCATAGAAATGCACAGAATTAGGTAAAATAAAAGATATTTAAAAATCTGAACTTGGTGACATTTTCTTATTTTGTTTTACCCCTTTCTGAGGGTTTTGCATTTGAAACCAGTACCTTTACTTAGCTCCCACCAAAGCTCAGCTTTAAGCTTAGCTTATTAGTGCCTGAAGTTCAGTAGACCATCAATAAATGATATTTCCCCTCGTCATTGTCAAATAGTTTCATCTAAGAAGTGATGCTTTCCAGTTTTCATGTGAACCAGAGCGGCATTGGGTAGATGGAAGAGAAAACTGAGGTGAACTTTTGTTGTTTGTCCGTGTGTAAAAATGTAAAATTCTATGATACGTGTGTTTTCAAAATTGGTCCAAAATAGTACATTTTACAGCAATAATATTTCAACTCTCCATGACCCCACATAATACATGCTCTTGCCAACTTTCCATTACGCTGCATAGGTTTTCAAGGGCTAATCCCATGGGTGCCAAGAACACCCTTCTCTCTTTCAGGCTAAGTGTGATTCTGCACCAAAGACACCCCAGCCACGATCACAAGAACGTGCAAACTAATGCCAGTGTCCGAGCAGCGTTTGTGCATGCCCTTGGAGATCTACTTCAGAGCGTCAGTGTGTTAACCAGCGCGCTTATTATCTACGTTAGGGTGAGAATGTTTGAGCTTACTCACTGCCAAAGTAAGTTTATAGATTAGGTAGTACAGAAGCTGACCTGCCACTATTAACTTAAATGAGGGTGGACAGCCTATATTTGCCTATACCAATTGCTTTGCAGGGCTTAAACAAACAAACAAACAAACAAACAAACAAACAAACAAACATTCAAAGCCTGAAACCTTGGACTTTCCAAATTCCTAAGTGCTATGTCTTCAACTGTAGGGCTAAGTCTTTCCAGAAAGTAATTCCTTTTGTCATGGAGTTAAGGTGAACAGCAATGGGACCATGGATACCTTAGGATTCTTGGATCATAAGCAACAGGAAAGATGTCTAGCTTAGTTAAGCAAAAACATATTTATTGGCTGAAATTTACTGGTTGTGCTCTTGGACAGAAATCAAGGTAGAAATAAGAGCAACACTGGATATCTTAGATTTCAGAAACTTATCCACCTTCTGTCCCAGGCACCAGTGCAGAAATTAATGTGACTCAACCAATTTTTCCCCCCATTTCTTGTCGTTCTGCTGGAGATTCACATTTCTGGGAAAGACAGTCCAATAGACTAATGTTGGGTCTTATACCTGCTGCTTGGCTAGGGAGGGAGAGCACCTGATTGACTGTCCCACCAATATCACCCACAATGGGGGAAAGATAATTCTCCCCCCAAAATCAGGGTGTTAATAAGAAGTTGGGATGGATCCTGGGTGAACCCGTGGCCCTAGGCAAACATTTACTACAGATCTGTTAGGCTAAGAACTAACCAAAGTGGGTTGGGGTGTGGGTGGGGGGTAACGGAGAAGACGGGCATTTAGCTCAGCCATTTGAATCTTGATGATCCAGTTAGCAAGGACTCTTTATCATTTTTACTAAAAAAATTAAAACACAGAAATAAAAATTACAAAGGCATATCTGAATTCAATTGAGCAACTAACTACTCATTGACAGCTTTACGTTTAAGGCAGAAGTGTTCAAACTTGTACTGGTTAGTGGAGTTTGAGAGTTTCTCAGAGGTAATGAGTCATGGACTTTTCTGTGGCACAAAACTTCATCAAGGGCAGTGGAGCAGGTGTCTCAGCCTGAGGGTAAGGGCTCCAGTGTTGAGACAGTGCAAGAATGAGGTCTCAGCTCATACTCTCAGGACTTAATCAAAGATGCCTGCCTCGAATATGTGTCATCCTGAGGAGAGAAAAGAAAGGAACCAACCCCGGTCTGCCAAAACCAAGCTCCAGCTGGACCCTGGTCATATGCAACCTTTGGGAAGGTGATACCCTTTCTTCTCATCATGAGGAAGCCATTGAATATTGTCTAAACTTGTGCATATTTTCATTACATACTCTGTGCTTCTATTAATTTGAGAAAAGTGAGATCAGGCCTTTGGAGAGAACACTCAAGGATACTTTGTACATCTTAAATTTACTTTTTAAATTTCTTCAGTCACTGATAGTTTAAAGCTTAAAAGAAGGATTGAATCTTCAGGAAATCTTGGCTCTGAGCTGGATGTCAAGTGTCAGGGAGGTGAAAGGGGGATAGTGTGAAAAAGAAGCAGGGACGTTTACTTATTTTATTAATCAGGCTTTCTGCATGGAAGGCCCGAATTCAGTTAACTGAAGTCCCTCTCTTTTCTAGCCAGACTATAAAATGGCTGACCCAATCTGCACATTTGTCTTTTCCATCCTGGTTCTGGCCAGCACCATCACTGTTTTAAAGGACTTCTCCATCTTACTCATGGAAGGTAGGAGTGATTTTATTATTATTTCCGGGATCGATGTTTTCTCTTCCTTAATATCACGGAAGGGAATGGCATCAAGGAATGTTTACTGTTAATTTGCATTCCAAGGAAAATATAAATTTATAAGGAATTTTTCTGAAAACAAATATGATTTTTATTTATATGGGAATAAATAAAAATAACTGGCTTCACTTTTCCTCCAGCAACTATTAAATGATATGGCATGGTATAAAAACAATATGTACAAATACTCAGGATAGATATTGCAAAACTATAAATTCCTCCCTAAATATATGGAAAAGACATATGGAAAAGACTTAAGAAAAACTGAACAATCTCTCTCTCAGGCAGCATTACAACTGCTATGAAGGGCTTGCCTAAAACCCTTGATAGACCAAGCCAGCAGTGCTCCCACCTCAGAGCATCAGAGTCATTAGGGGTCTGCTGGGCCCACCCCCATATTCCTGAAGCAGCAGGTCTAGAGCAGGGCCCAAGAATTTGAATTTATAAATAGATGCTGGTGCCGCTGGTCCAGGGACCACACTTTGAGAACCACTGGAATAGTCTTTTCATGGCACTTAAAGGGTTACTACATGAGGGCACTGAGAGTGGCACCTAGAAAATTCAACCAGAATTAGAGGTTTGCATCACATCAAGAATTTGGATGATCAAAATATCCAGACCTCGGCTTGAACTTTTCTTTTTTGTCCAGCACATTTTGACATAAGGCTGACACAGTGTCAGAGGGCAGGTGCCTTGATGAAAGCCCACACTTCCTTAGCGTTCACTGCTGAGTACACATTCAAGGGTTTTGTCCCATTGGGCATTGTAACTGTTAGAGTACTTGTACTTAATGAAGTTTTCTAAAAATATGGAAGGGTATAATATTATGTAAAGTCTCCTCATTTTTCCACCTTTGAATTCTCAATCCCATTCTTCAAGCGTAACACCTACTAATAGGTTGATATGCATCTTTCCCAAAATATCTATGCATTTACATATATATGTACCTGAAATATATATGTACCTATATAGTATGTCTTTTTTTATACAAACAGAATTATGCATTGATACCTATTTTGTTCCGCATCTTGCTTTCTTCACTGGGAGGTCTTTCCGTATCAGCACATACAGAGATACACCTTATTCCTTTCCATACTACAAAGATTCTATGTACTTGCTTATGATAGATATTAGAAATAACAGTGTAATTACCATCCCATATGTACATACATTTTTAGCGCTTGTATATCTGTAGCATAACTCCTAGAAGTGGTATTGCTGTTTCAAAAGTTATGTGCATTTTAAAATTCGATAGATATTGCCATTTCTACCAAAGATACCATATCAATTTCTTTCCCATCAACAGCATTTCAGAACGCCCTTTTGCTCACATCCTCGCCATCACAGAGTATTATCAAAATGTTGATTCTTGTTTAATCTGATAGGTGAGATATTATAGCTTATTGATTCCGTATGCAATTCCTTCATTATGAGAGATATTGAGTGATTTTTCATATATTTATTAACCTGGGTAATTATTTTTTAAACACTAATTTGGGTATTTTCCTGGATGCACTGGCATGTCTGCAGGCTTTCCCTCAGGAAAAAAATTTGTGGTATACGATGGAGTCCTGAAGCCACTGAGAACATATTCTCTTGCTTGTCAACATTATTTTATAGAGTAAAATAAGTAACAGTGGACTTATGTTCTCCATAAAAGTAAAGAGATAAGCAAGGCAAGAGGGAAGGGGGTAGTGGGATTGTGATTTCATCTCAAGGGTCCTAGATGAGGACAACAAGTCTTCAGAAGGTCACATGAAACTCCTCAGGGATGATACATTAAGCATAATAGTCAACTTTGGGTTGCAAGACTTAGACTCTACCATTTGCATAACATTTCACACTCAGAGCATGGACTTGAGAATCTGATGTCCTCCTTCTCTATGTGGCCTTAGCAATGGTTCTTAACCTCTCTGACTCCCAATTTCCTCTCCCCCAGTTAAACAGGAATTGTGACATTGATAATTAGCTCTTAAAGTTCTTACAACTATTAAGTAAGCTAATCACTATGAAAATCACTATGAATACAGTACTTAGCATAAACCTTGACATTACAATATAACAATGTCGACCATGACTATGCCATACACGTTCTATGGCTAATCTAAGAATTCTTTTAATTTGTTTCTAGTACCCTGAGCTTTGTGTAGCTCACAGAGTAAAAGAACATGCTCTTTGTTACCTCCATGAAACAATATGAAGTGGGATTAAACGGAAATCCCCATGAGCAAGGTTTTTAAATCCTGAAAAAGGGGAGTTAAGGATTCCCTATTCCTTTAAGCAAGTTGTTCTTGACTAGCTGCTCATTACAATCCGTTGGGAAGCTTTTAAAAATACTTATGCCCAGGCCCCATACCCAGAGATTCTGATTTAACTGACTCAGGTGGGGGCTGGTTTTGATGTTTTTTTAACATGCAGAGAAGCTGAGAACACTGCAAGGTAGAGCTGCCCAGTGGTTCGTAAACGTTAGTGCAATGGTTCTCCAACTTGGCTGTGTGTTACAGTCACCAAATGAGCTATAAAAATAGTGATGCTTCATCTTATCCCCAGAGGGTCTGATTTAATCGGTCCTGGGCATAATCTGGTAATCAGGATTTCTAAAATCTCTTCTGATGATACTAATGTGCTTTCAAGGTGGAGAGCCACTTTGAAAGCAGGTCGATTTCAGAGCCTCATCCATAGAAATTTTCTTTGGAAGGACTGGAATAGAGCTAAGGCATATTTATTTTTAACAAACAGAGCAGGTGTTCGTGTTGTGTACATATGATGGAAATAGAAGCTAAAAGGGGGTCAGCCTTAGAAATCTCTTCTACAGCATCCTCTTTGGGTCACCGTTAGTTGACAGGGATTTAATTATTACATCAAGTGGCTTTATCAGTTTTATGCTGGTTGAGTTGATTAAAAAAAAACAAAACCTTATATTAAACAGATGTGTTTTACAATTCCAACTCACCATTGGCTTGCTTTCTCTCTAGCCAAAGCAAAGGCGCTTACACTTTCATATCCTCTCATCTTCCAAATGACAATCCTCGCAATGTTTGAAAAAGGTTATCTTTCTGCCCTGAGGTTTCACTTCTTCAGATTAAAGAAACCTCAGTTTCTTCAGCCCGCAGGAATAGCTGATTGGCTGATAGGTTCCCCACCTTCCTCTGTGCCTCCACATCGTTCCTTTAGAAGCAAGGCTGATGCCAAACCCCGACCTTATATGACCCAGACATTAACCCTGACTAATGCACCTAAATCAATAATAATTCTATAAACCGAATAATAAGATGGCATTATAATGTTAGTATCAACTATTAACACAGTTCAGTAAGTGACCTGTTGGATAACTGCTATTTACATCGCGTTGCAAGTACACAAAGAGCAAGTATTTTCCCATTTGCTCCTCGAGAACTCAGTGTACCTATTGCTCTGACCATCCCTATTTTAACCACAGATGTGCTGAGGATCAGAGAAATTCCAAGATTTGGGTAAATTCATGGTTGTTGTGGTCAGAATGTTACCCTAGAATTATCTGATACCAAGTCCCACGTTTCTTCATTTTGCTTTCTAGAGCGTGTGCAAAGATCATTAGAAAAAGCTCAATTGGTTTAATAACACACCCCGAAAACAGAGAATGATTACTACTGTTGGTTATTGCATAGTAAAGTCTACAAACGTTCTCTGATGTCAAACCCTTCGAAAGAGTCAGGTGACTCTGAATTGTAAGCATCTGAAGTCAGAAACCAGAAAGGGGAGGGCACGTTGATATTCTGGAGCAGATTTTGCAGCCCCATTCAGCCACGTGGATGAGCTGTATTTAGTTAAGTAACAAAGAGCCTCCCTCCCTGTCCTCTTGTCAGGTGTGCCAAAGAACCTGAATTACGATGACGTGAAAGAGCGCATTTTAGCAGTGGACGGAGTAGAGTCTGTGCACAGTTTGCACATCTGGTCTCTAGCAATGAACCAAGTGATTCTCTCGGCTCACGTTGCTGCAGGTCAGTGTGTTCTGCAAACACCCTGCTGAAATTCAGTCCTTGCCCTGCAAACTCAATAATTTCCCTCCTTTTTGTAGAGCTGCCTTAGTGCCCATTGCCTATCAAAACAACCATAGAGTGTTTCCTTTTACCAAAGGCCTTTGAAAACACCCCTTGTCAATGTTATCATAGCGACAATGATACTGACGGCACCCCTCGAGGCAGACTGCAGAGGGCAGCTGGTAGAATAAATGGTTTAAAGGCCACCCAGACTGCAAGGCCCTAGACTGTGAAAATTAGATCTCACCTGTTTGACTTGGTGCCCAATCAGTTAAATAATGGGATATATTCAACAATAAATCTTCATTGAATATCTCCTGTGTCTAAGATGCTCTGCCTATCAGTGACGATAAAAAGATGAAGGAGACATAGGTTCTAACCATCCTTAAGGTTCTAACAAGCTAGAAGACGCGCTAGCAGGGTTTAATGGTGGTTCCCCCACTGGATGGTTAGAAATTCTGTAATCATGTGAGATAATTCTTAGGATGTTGCGTTTATTCTACAAACTACTTTCTCAAGTAGAAGGTGATTTGTCTATTATGTGTCCTTGGGATGGGGAAATAGGCAGTGGGGGAGGGGAGACGAGGGGATCCCTCACTGCCTCAGGAGACAGCTCAGGTGAAATGATATGCCAGGCAGCTAAACAATAACTCAAGAAGTCACTTAGAGGCAGACTACAGCAACAACGGCGACAGGCATTTGGACTATGCTTTCTTAGACATCCTCATCTTTGCTGAGAGGCTCAGATCCGCCTACATATAATCTACAGCATCTGCTACACCAATATTTCACTGCAGATGGAAGAATCTAGTAAACAATCAGGTTACTATGGAGGGAACCCTACAGCCTCCCAATAACGTCTGGGAGAAAAGAAAAGGTGGCAGTGGGGTTGCTGCTCTAAGAAGAGTCTGTGCGGAGCTCTAAATGCTTCCCGGTTCCCATCACTAGCCTTGTATAAATGCTGATTAGATACAAGGGCTGCGACCCAGAGATCTCTGGGGACTGGTGGAAAGGGCTATATAAGAAATGAATAGCTGTGTCTTAGCTTTCTTCAGGCCTTATCTCCACTTCCATGCTGAGCTTCTAAGCGTGNACTTGCATGCTGAGCTTCTAAGCGTGCCAGACCCCAGAGAGGACCGTGGGCAGGGAGAGTTCCCATAGTGATGGGTACTTGGCTGCACTAGAATTTCCCGTCTTGTCTGTGCAAGTGTAGCTGATTGTCAGAGCCATCATGGCTTCTTCTGACTGCTCTGCCTCGCCCCTCCCCATCAGGTCAAAGACAAAGTACTTGAAGCTGGAAATGTAGCAGTCAACCAAGTGTGTGCAATCAGTGCCAATCTCACTGTGGTTCTTTCTCAACAGCAGCCAACCGTGACAGCCAGGTTGTTCGGAGAGAGATTGTTAAAGTCCTCAGCAATAGCTTTACTGTGCACTCACTCACCATTCAGATGGAATCTCCAGCTGACCAGGACCCCGATTGTTTTTTCTGTGAAGACCCCCGGGACTAATTCAGTTACAATGTCAACTTCTCATCAACTTCTCAACTGCTCTGCAGTTTCTAACACATAAAAAATAAAGAACCAAAGGAAAAAGTTTGAGAAATTCGTGATGCAGTACAGTGCACATTTTATCCTTCTTTATTTAGCTCCATCCACCATAAATGAAAATACATTTAGATTCATCAGCCAATTGGATTATCAACTCATCAGTAGCTGTGTTCAATTATGGGAATGTGTGTATAGACTGTTCCTGACTGGGGCTGAAATAACAGATGTTTGTAACTACAGGCAATAAAAAGTTCATCTCCCTTCCATAATGTATCCTCAGGATGAGTGGGTAAAATTGAACTCAGGAAAATCTTACTAGGAATCGGTGCCAAGGGATTCTCCCAAAACATGAGAAGCAAAAGAAGAGCCAAGCGAGATTAAAAGAAATTCAGGAGACCTAACACCCCACTATACCTTGACTCTCTCACCAAGTTATAATATGATTTGGAGCAGTATCTTTTTGCCCCCTATCCACATCACTATTCACCAAATGGGGCAGAAATGTCCTCTTTCCCTCTTGCTTACAAATTATGTTCTAATATGCCTGACACTATTGAATGATATTTTACTTGTCTGTATAAAAGCTCTGGACAAATGAAAAATTATGAAATTGCTGCTTTTTGAGTGTTTTCCTGTAGTGTGACCTAATAATAAAACAAGGAGGCACAGAACATCAGGGTTCTGGGGCGCCTGGGTGGCTCAGTCGTTAAGCGTCTGCCTTCGGCCCAGGGTGTGATCCCAGTGTTCTGGGATTGAGCCCCGCATCAGGCTCCTCTGCTGGAAGCCTGCTTCTTCCACTCCCACTCCCCCTCCTTGTGTTCCCTCTCTCGCTGGCTGCCTCTCTGTCAAATAAATAAATAAAATCTTTAAAAAAAAAAATCAGGGTCCTTATCCCAGGCCACACGGAAAATAACTTAGTCAAAGAATTAAGAACTCCCAGGTCTTGAATAATATTGATGGAGTCCCAACTATTGTCCAGGTATTGTACTAGGCTATTTAGATGTGTCACCTCATTTTATTTGAATGTCAACTTCGGAAAGTTGGAATTAACACCATCATTGTTTAGATAAGGACATAGGCTCACAGAGGTTAAGTAACTTAACCAATGTCATTTATTCATTCATTCAAAAATAATTTGTCAATGCAGGCTATGAACCGAGCATTGGTGAATTATGTCAGTATGGCCTTTGTGTTCATGGAGCTCCTTCCCTTTTGTTGGGGAGACAGGCATTCCACCAATAAACACCAGGAATGTACTACAAATAGTGGCAAGTGATGAAAGAAGGGAGCCCGGTTTAGATGGGGGGAGGTCAGTGGAGAGCCTCTCTGAAGAAACAGCATCCAAGTTGAGACCTGAATAGATAAGTAGGTGATAGCCAAATGAATTACAGGAGGAAGTACATTCTAGAAGAAGCAAGAACATGAGTGGGCACCAAGAAGAAAGAACTTAGTGCATGGGAGGAAATGAGGAAGGCCCTCATAGCTGGAGGGTACTAAGTGGGGGGTGAGTTAAAAACATGGAGGATATGAAGGAGGATATGAGCAAGTGCAGTTAGCAAGGCAAGATTCTCTCATTCAGAGTCAATGATTGTATATTCCATGCTTCTAGCACTGATTGTAACTTATCACCTGTAGAGAGTAAAGTGAAATAAAGATGTGCAGGTCTACATCCTGAAAATCTGGAGTCAATGGGTCTGGTTTGGAACCTAAACTTCTGTATTTTTTTTTTAACATACCCACAGATATTCTAAAGAATAGCTGGAGTCTAAAAGAACTTCAACCAGGAGTGCCTGGGTGGCTCAGTCATTAAGCCTCTGCCTTCGATCAGGTCATGATCCCAGGATCCTGGGATCCAGTCCCACACCTGGCTCCCAGCTCAGCAGGAAGCCTGCTTCTCCCTCTCCCACTCCTCCTGCTTGTGTTCCCTCTCTTGCTCTCTCTCTGTGTCAAATAAATAAATAAAACCTTAAAAAAAAATAAAAGAACTTCAACCAAAGGAGATCACTGAGTGGGAGACTCAGACACATACCCAGATACCTAGAGTAATATTTTGAATTGCAAACATGCAGATGGGGTATAAAGGGTCATTGCTGTGTGGGCATAGCCCCAGAGGCTTCATGTCATTGAAGTGACAGTCACGTCGGACTCTGACTTATATCTGGAATTTCCCTAGACAGATAAAGAAAAGGGCAATCTAGACGAAGAGAAGATTATATGGAAGATATACTCATGTTCACCTGTTAATTTTTTTTTAAGATTTATTTATTTTAGAGAGAGAGACAGCACAAGTGGGAGGGGCAGAGGGAGAGGGAGAGAGAAACTCAAGCAGACTCCACACTGAGCATGGAGCCCAACCCAGGGCTCAATCTCACGGCCCTGAGATCATGACCTGAGGGGAAACCAAGAGTGGGACGCTCAACCAAGTACCACCTATGTGCCCCCACCTGTTAATTTTTATTTATATGTGGCAAAGCAAACTTTCAACTCTGATTTTTACAACTATATAATTTTTACTACTTTATCATTATGAATATTGTAGAGAACAAAAGTGTTATGTCTTTGATGATTTTTACATCATTGTCAGCATCTAGCAGGGTGCTGGAAACCTAGTAGATATTAAATAATTATTGAGGCAATGACTCTGGGGCTATGTGTGGGCCTTGTCATTATTTTTCATTTACATTTGTATTTTCTGAAATTTTGAGGGCCAAGAAAACATTGACTTTGACTGAGGAGGTCACATCTGTGCCATCTCTGCAAATCAATCAGCACTGCTGAAATAGCTACTCAGCATTCTGCTGACGATTCCCCCCTGCTCAGTGGAGACAAATAGACTTGTCCCCCCACCTCAGTAAGCACGTTTAGACAACCAGAATTAGAGCCACTCAGGTTTCTAATGTGTCCTGCTTCAGCTGGCTCTCAAAATGGAAGGGATAGTTCACGCCAAATCATTTCTCCTGTCTCAAAGGCCATTGAGTGGTTTTGCTTTTCCATATTTTGTGTAGGACAGAGCCCTTAACACCTGGCAAACACACAAGTTCTCATGTAATTGTTTGCTCTGCTTTCTTTTTATAATCATATTTATCTTTCATTTTATGTCAGGAACATACCAAATGCCAGGTAATCATAAAGTAGGGGGATTTGTATATCAACCAAAGAAATTACCCCATGGCCCCTAACCATTTCTGCTGTTTTCCTGAAATTCGACCTCTTTTGTCGGCTAGATTGAAAACTCTGGATGGTAGATGTTTTGGGGTAAAGTGCAAGACAATCTGCAATGGGGATTTTAAGGATTTGAAGATGAAAGAGCAGATGACACCAAGAGACTTTAGGCACCATGTGTCAATTTTGAAAGTCGGCTTCTCCCTTTGCCTCTTCCCTGGAGTCCAGGATTGTGAACTCCAGGCCACTGACATTCCTGGAGTAGTGCAGAATTCTTTACTTTGTGGCATTGTATTCTCTCTGGCGATCAAAACATCTTGCATGTCATTCAAAGAAACACACTTTATTCTTCAGAGGATTGAAATCAGGACAACTTCATTGCCACCCTCCATCCTTAATATGCTTCTCTGACATCCAGCACCCAGTCAAGATTTATTTAGGACTCCACGGTGATGTTACGGCCCATAAAAGAAATTGATGTGCTCCATATGTTTGGTTACAGATGGGAAATGGGAATGTCGAAGGACATGAAGGAGAGAATGTTTGCACTTTGAACATCACGTTTGTAGTTAGATTGCCTGAGTTTGAATCTTAGCTCTTGCTTTTATTAGCTCTGTGACCTCGAGCAAGTTACTTAAATGCTCTGTCCCTCTGTTTCCTGATCAGTAAAAGCTCCCTATTCAGATGTGTGAGAATTTAATACATTAGGACACTTAAAGATGTCGGACTTGTGCATAGCATGTCATTAGCACTCAGTAATCTTAACTTTTATTATTATATACGAAGTGAGTGAGCATGTATGTGTGCACTAACACAGATGTTTATATCAACCCCACTTTTAAAAGGTTTTGAGTCTTCAACACAACAAGAGAGTGGCAGAATTATTGGTGAGACCGGAACAGCTCTTTCTCTCATGGAACAATTCAGGCTTGCTGAGATAAAGATGTCTACTGAGAGCATTGCCTAGTGTGCAAGGCATGGCTTCATTACAATAGTTAAGTCCCATTCTGATACACTCCGAAAACTTCTACCTTAATCTTTAAAGTAAACAATGAATAAGTCACTTTAAGTACATTTATTACAAAGTACAGCTGTCCAGTTCAAGAGGGCAGAGTCACGGATCTCCCAGCTTTCCCCTGCTCCTGCGAAGGATCCCTTCCTTGGTTTCTCTCTCCTAGCCTCAGTTTGTCTTAACCAGGTGCGTTTCCTTCTTCTGGTTTCTAAGTTGTCATTGGCATGGAGGCACCATTTCCTTACCTGTTAAATTTTGCAGAGCCAACAAAGGCCTTTTGCACTCAGGTGTTCAGAAAAACACCTGGCATAGAGATTTTATAGATTCTTAGAGAATGTGGCTCTCCAGCTCCAGCTCCACCCGCTGAACTATGGGGCCAGAGAATCCTGCACAGAGACAAGCCTCATTTTCCACAATTAGCTTAAAGTACCTTCAGGAAATGATTTTCTCAGCTCATCTCCCTGCATTCCCTGTTTTGGATCACAGGGCAATCTGTTTAAATGACTAATTACAGAAATCATTAAAGGCACCAAGCAAATGTCTTTGAATACCCACATCTCAAGTTTTACAAGTCCTGCTTGATGTGACAGTGATGAAACCACTTAATAGTCCAGCGCAGGCGGATATTAAAAAAAAAAAAAAAAGTGACCATATGTGGCTCAGTTTCCTAACTTTCAGATCTCACACTTAATGTTTGTCATTCTGTTACTGGACACCTGTTTAAATTCTATTTTAAAATGTTAATGTATGTTGTTTAGAACAAAATCAGGAAAAAGAGTTTGGGTTAAGTCATCATCTTTTTATCACTAAAATCATGGCAGAAAATGTTTCTCATAACACCAATCAGGACTGTAATGAGAATATTCTCCTCTACTCTCAATCTTTCATTGAAGGAAAGAACCTACTGAGGGAGCAGATTGGGCTAAAGGAGATGGAAGATGATCTAAGAATCAGGGGCACTTCTGAAATCATCTTGGTCATTGGTATGAAATCCCAGTGAAGAAGAGGATGGGGGTCAGAGGCAGTGGGAGCCCTTGACAGTTGTAAAAAAACAAACACACTTGTGCTTCGTCACCCATAAAGGCCAGGAAGTGAAGAGAGATGTCAAGCTGAATTGCACCCTTTTCAGGTGTGTCAGTCAAGCCCTAGGAGACAACATTTCAGCATAATTGCCCTATATTTCCTTCCTTCAAAGGGATACCCATTTGCTAAAAACATAATTATCCTATTTGAAGCCATTGAAGCCATGTGGTTGTTATACACAGTCCAATGGCCCCTTCAAGTGTTATTTCCCTAGATTGTAGAGTTTAGGAGGTTTTGGGGGTGTTACGGAAGAAGAAAGGGCACCGGTTGTACTGAAGATATTATAAACCACGGTGAGTTAACCTGTACAAAAGAATCAGAATCAGATGTGACTTTGGGGTCTTGTTTGAAGTTGAACTGCATTCTTCACATGGGAATCTGTAGGCACTTAATAAGCTAATACCCTGTTTCTTTTCCATCCCCTCTCTTATTTTTTCAGAGATGAAGAGTGGTTTTTATCTGGCATATACATGAAAATGATGAACAAGAATTTCTGTTACTGTCCCATTCTCCACTCCACATTTGTCTTTGACGTGGCAGAAATCTACAGTCAAAAAAATATGAGTACCCTGTGTTGACATTTCTTTAGAGCAATACTTTCTATGAATAATTAATGGCCTAGAAAGATGAAGTGTCCTTTTCTAGTTTCCACTTTCTCACAGAGTTCAGCACCTTGTATGAATTTGGGATGGGAAAGGACAGTTCAGATTTCTTTGGCTCAGTAAGCTCTGAATTCATAAGCAAGAAACAGATTCTCTTTCAATTCATGTTTAATCCTTTACAAACACAAAGCCGTAAAGAAGATTCTTTAGGGTCTTAGATTAGATCATCTTTAATGTTGACTAAAGAGAAAATTCTGAGGGAGGCACAATAATCAAGACCAGTTGATGAAGACTTGTAATGTTTTCCTCCTCCTCCTCTACGTTTCTCCTTTTCTTTCCCTTCCCCTCTCCCCCTCCTTTTCCTCCTTCTCTACTATTCTCCTTTCTTTTCTTTCCCTTCCCCTCTCCTCTCCTCTTCCTTTCCTCCTCCTTCTTCTTATCATAATTATTTTGATAGCTTTTAAATACTCTGGAATTTACCCCTTATACTCCAATGATGGAGAATGTTTTACCTGGGTATAAACATCTGCACAATAGTAGAGACATTTCCATATACAGATTTTGGAGAATGTTACTAATCTCCTATCCTGAGACTTTTCATTAATTTGTTAACTCATGCAATTAATTTTTCAACTCATTTTACTAATATTTATTGATCAACTACATGTCAGACACAAGGTCAGGAAGTACAATATTACTTTAGGTATGTTTACGTTAGTCTAGAAGACCTCTATTTCTAGTATGGGTTAAGAAATGGCTGCATAACTAAACCCTGGAGGTCCTGAAAAAAATTAATACTCAAATGCTAGGCATCAACTCTGAGAAGTAAACACACCTGCATTGCTCCCCTCTTGAAAAATATATTTCATAAAGGTATTGCTCAGGTGCAGTCAAATCATGAAATTAGTCACATTTCCTGAAGCAATCCTACAGATTGTTCCAGAACTTGAAGTATTTCACTTCACTTCTTTCTCCAATTACTGAGATATCAGTGTCTCTAATACAATAGCAAATATTGGACAATGACTTGAGGATTCGATGAGCTTGGAATGTTAGTGCTGGAACAGGTAAGATTAAATACTTAGGAAAAGAATTAACCAATAAGGGAAAAAATTGTACACTGAAAATGATATGATATTGATGAAAGAATCTGAAGAAGACACACATAAATGGAAAGATATCATTTGTTCAGAGACTGCAAACATTAATATTGTTAATATGGTTATAATACCTAAAGTTATCTACAGATTCAATGCAATTCCTACCAAATTTCCAATGGCATTTTTCACAGAAATAGAAAAAAACAATCCTCAAATTCATATGGAACCACAAAAGATCCTGAAAAGCCAAAGCAATCTTGAGCAAGAACAGAGATGTAGGCATCGCACTCCCTGATTTCAAAATATATCACAAAGCTACAGTAATTGAAACAGTACAGTATTGGCATAAGAACAGATGTACCGACAAATGTAGATCTCAAAAATAAACCCGTGCATTTATAACCAACTGATCTTTGACAAGGGTGCCAAGAACACACAATTGGAGAAGGACAGTCTCCTCAATAAGTGGTGTTGGGAAAACTGGAGCTCCACATGCAGAAGAATGAAACTGGACCCCTATCTCACACCATGTACAAAAATCAACTCATAATGGATTAAAGACATAAAGGTAAGACCTGAAACACCAAAACTACTGAATGAAAACATAGGGGAAGAGCTTCTAGACATTGGCCTGGGCAATAATTTTTTAGATATTACCCCAAAAGTACAGGCAGTAATAGCAAAATAGACAAGTGGGATTACATCAAACTAAAAAATCCTGCACAGCAAAGAAAACAATCAGTAGAATAAAGAGACAACCTACAGAATAAAAGAAAATATTTGCAAATCATTCATCTGATAAAGGGTTAATATCTAAAATATATAAGGTGCTAACGCCGCTCAACAGCAAAAATCAAATAACATGATTTAAAAAATGACCAAAGGGCCCGAATAGATATTCCTTAAAAGAAGACATGTAACTATAGGAAACAAACTGAGGGTTGCTGGAGGGGAGGTGGGGGGATGGGATAACTGGGTGATGGGCATTAAGGAGGGCATGTGATATAATGATGTAACATACACTATATGTTAATTAATTGAATTTAAATAAAATTTAAAAAAAGAAAACACGCAAATAGCCAAGAGGTATTCGAAATGGTGCTCAACTCCACTAATCATCAGGGAAATGAAATCAAAACCACAATGAGATATCACCTCACACCTGTTTGAATAATTATCAAAAAGACAAGAGATAACAAGTGTTGGTGAGAATGTGGAGGAAAAGGAACACTTGCACACTGTTGGTAGGAATGCAAACTGGTGCAGCCATTGTGCAAAACAGTATGGAAGATCCTCAAAAAGTTTAAAATAGAATAACTATATGATCCAGGAACCCTGATCCCATTTCTGGATATATATCCAAAGGAAATGAAATCAGTATGTTGAAGAGATATCTGCACTCCGGTGTTCACTGCAGCACTATCAATAGCCAAGATGTGGAAACAACCTAAGTTGTCTGTTTACAGATAAATGGATAAAGAAAATATGGTGCACGCACACGCACACACAGACACAGGAATATTATTCTACCTCAATAAAAGGTAGAATAATGTTGCCTTTTGCAACACAGGGATGAACCCTGAAAGAATTATGCTAAATGAAATAAGCCAGACACAGAAGGACAACAACTGCATGATGCCACTTATACGTGGGATCTAAAAAAGTTGAACTCATAAAAGCAGAGAGCAGAATGGTGACGGCCAGGGGCCGAGAAGTGGGTCAATGGGGAGATATTAGTTAAAGGGTACAAAGTCCCCATTTCTGCAGGATATATAAGTTCTGGAGATCTAATGTGCAGCATGGTGGCTATAGTTAAAAATACTGTATTATATACTTGAAATTTGGTAAGAGAGCAGGCCTGAAGCGCTCTCATCACACACACGCACACACACAAATACACATACACACGGTAACTACTGAAGTGATGGAGATGTTAATTAGCTTGATCATGGTAATCGTTTCACATAGTCAAAAAATCAAATTGTACATCTTATAGACAATTATTATTTGTCAATTATACCTCAATAAAGCTGGGAAAAAAAGAAAAAGAGAGTGGGGAAAGGTGAGAGGATGGGATGGGGCAGGATTGGGAATCTGGAATTAGACAAGTTATTAAACAACAAAAAGTGAAGATGTCAAATAGGCAGTGTTCATGAGGCTACGGTTCAGGAGAGAACTCTGAGCTGCAGTTACAAAGGTAGCAGTTTTGTAGGCCCCCCACGGTGATGCAGGTGTCCATGGTAATGAAGGCCAGAAAACGGCATGGTCTGGAACATTTAGCCTCTGATGTAAAGGGGGAGAGAGAGAGAAGGAGAGACATGCTGGTTTTCAACCAATTCTTAAACTTGTTACTCGAAATGCCTTTAAACTGACACATCTCATTTCTGCTCAGAGTTCGCTGGCCAGAATTAGCCCCAACCTAACTGAAAGGAATCTGGGAAATATAGGTAAGCACATGGATTACTGGTACTAAGAGTCACTAACTCAGAGAGAGGAGAGAATTGCTAGAGCGGTATACATGGATAAGCAGGAGGGGAAGGATTCTATTGTGCAAGTGTTGGGAGTGGCTCTAGGGGAGCATGGGTAATTTATCTACAAACCCGAGACTCTACAAGAACAAAACTCTGTGGGTTAGGGGGCAGATGTAGTGGAGGCAGCCTGGCATGCTCTTCTGCTTGCTTCATTTTTCTAAGTGAAGGAGGAAGCAAGGTCATCAACAGAGTGTGACAATGGAGGAAGAGGTATTGGGGATTTAAAGCAAGAGGACAAAGAGTGAAATACGCATCTAAGAGAGTGAGCGGTGGGAGAGCAATGATGAGAGGATGACCAGGTGGCTGTGCTAAGCCCTTGTGTCTCAGCTCCCAGCTCTCTGTACTTGGCTTCGTAATGCTGGGGTAGGGATCGTGTTCACTACGCTTCTCCTTTGCTGGCTGCTCCCTGGTCAGAGGCCCTGGAGGAAAACCAGAAGCCCAAAGGGAGAAAAAGAAGACCTTTTTCTTCTCCGCTTCCTGCTTGATCTTCTCCTGATCTGTGTCAACAGCAATGCTTCTTCAGCCTGGCATTGGGAATTCATTCCAGTTTCAGCAGTATTTCCAGTTTGCAGTTTATCCAGCACTCCCAGAACCAGCATCATCACAAAACTCAGAGCAAAGCACCAGCTTGCTATACTCCTTCCTCAGAGGTCTAGATCGCAGCTCCGTGGTGGCCGCCCCAGCTAAGAAACCAGTATCGGCTGTTCAGCGCCTCCTCCTCGTGGGGCGGAGTTTTAGTTCCATGGGGGTTTACTTCTCCAAGCTTCTGATTTCTATTACTTTCCTAAATCCTAGGAGTGTCAGCTGCTTTCTGCAGTTCTGTGTTTTATATTTTAGTGTTCTCTTTTTGCCTTCTAGTTCTTCAATACCTATTTAAAATATTTATATGAAATATAAAATAATAGAGAGTAACTAATGTAGTCTCATTGGACCCTGACTGACGCAGTGGCTGTCTGACCATGGGAAGGCTATTCAACCTACCTAAACCTTTGTTCCATTACTGATAAATGGATTAATAATACCCACTTAATTTTGGTAGTCATGAGCATTAAATGAGCTGTGGGGATTAAAACACTTAGCACAATGCACTCCTCAGAGTAAGTGCTCAGTAAATTTTAGTTATTATTTTTCTCTTTTGGGGGGAAACTGCTCAGGTGGTCCCTCATCTGGAAAGCTTTCCCTGACATTCCACCCAATGCCAGTTATTCCATCTTCAGTGCTACCCTTTCAACCAAATATCTGCTTGTGCTTTTGCTTTTGTCTCTTTGTATTGTGTCCGTTGTGTTTATATGTTTCCCTCCCTATTTATCATATTTATGATGAGTAATAACACCTAGCACAACACCTAGCACATGGCCTAGCACAGAACAGTATTCAGTGAATTACCTTATCCAGAGTAGCATCTTGTCTAGCAGAATTTAATAATCATCAATAAGATGATGAAGCATTTAATTCTTTCTTTTTTTTTGTTTTAAACACTAGGTATGTACATTTAAATTCTAGCCTTGGATTTATTCACCCCTGGTCCTAATCCAGTACATTTTTCTAGCTGCATGGTTTTGGCTACGTCATGAAATAGAGTTCAGTTTCTCATAATAAAATGGGGATACTGAATACTGCCACCCATATCACAAGGTTGTTGTGATTCTTAGATAACTAATGTGACATCCTCATTGAGGCCTGCACATAGCACGGACTAAGAACATAAAAAGTTTCCTTTCTGTGAACCAGATCCCTGCTTTTAAAACATGAAGCTGTTAATAAACACACTGATGTAGTGTCATAGAAGGTATGGCTTCTTTATTTTAAATGAAAGATTAATGGACTCACTTGAAGTATTCAATCATCAAAAATATACCAGGAAAAGATCACTGGCCCATATCAGGGGACATTTAAAAATTAGATTAATTCTGTTGAGTACATACATATTTTAAGGAGTTGGTGGAAATAAGTAGGAAATGGAAAAATAGAAGGGAAAAAGGAGCTTCCAAAATAAAGAGGAAGTTAACAATGCAAATTTGTAAGGTCTGACAATATTTGGAAGGTATTTATAGCAAATTGCATTGAGATAATGCATATAAAATGCCCAGCATAAATAAGTGTAAACAAGAGAAGTATAAATCCTTCTCCTTTCCTGTACCAAAACAGAATAGACAGAGAGAGTGGAGAGACATGGGGTGGAGGACTGGGTATGGGGTGAGAGAGAAGGGTAAGAGGATAGGGATAATGAAGGAAAACTTATTTACAAGTTACACACATCCTGGATGGGGGACATGGAAATAATGTGATGCAGGCATAAGAAGAGATGGCATTTCCCTCCAGGCTTGGTGATGTCAAATAGAAATGGGGTATTTGAAATACTAATGCTAATGCAGGGCAGAATTTAAGTCACCCTAAAACTGTCTTTGCTTTTTCATCCACTTGTTTATTTAATGAGTGGCAGCCAAGTATGTCCTAGGCCCTGTGGTAGGCATGGGCATCCAAGAGTGACCATGACACTTGCTCTCTAATGGGGAATACAGGCAACAGATCAATAAATAAAGACTTAAATGAGAAATTTTCAGATTTTGATAAATGGTACAAAAATAAATGAAGAAAATGTCATTTAAAATGGAGTCAGAAAGCCCTGAAGTGGGAGTCCTCATGCATGTGGACTGCAAAACCAACAGGAAGGAGGAAGATAAGAAATACTTCAGCAAGGGAGGGCCCTTTTCATATAGGAATTCATCCCCCACCTTTACAAAAAGGCAGGAAGACCCCTCCCTGCCCCAGCAACAACGCAGGACCTGCCACCGGCAGCCAAGAGGAAGCCACACAACCTCAAACTCTTGTTCTCCAATAAACTTTTGTTCAGAATAACCCTCCCCAATTTTCTCCTAAAACCTAGTAGAAGCTGGCCCTCCCATTGTCTCTTCGGACTTTCCTATGATTCACCATAGCTTCCTTTTCCTGAATTACAATTCCTCTGTTATGCCCAAATAAACTCATTTTTTTAAACTAAAATAGGATTGCTCTTCACTCTGTTTAAAGTTATTAGTGGTAAGAAGAAAATCAAACCAGATGATGTGGTAACGAGTGGGGTTGCATTAGAGGGCGGTCACAGCGTGGCACAGCGTGGCATACCGTGGTCACACAGGTCATTTAGGAGTAGATGACTTACGGGCTGAGCCTGAACGTTAAGAAGGAGCCGGCCACGCAAAGGGGCAGAGGTGAAGGGAGGCCCTCGTGAGCAAAGGCCCGAGGGAGGAAGAACTTGACCTGCTTGAGGAAGAGAAAGAAGTGTCTGTGCTGAGCACTGTGAGCACGCCTGGGGGGAGAGGCACGAGCTGGGCCGGGCTGGGTAAAAGCCTCGGAGGCCGTGGTAAGGAGCAGGGATGTAGGTAAATGCAGAGCTCTCCACAGTGGGGACGGGAAACTGCAGCAGAAGCTTGGCGTGCTGCGCTTTGGCAGGTTTGCATGTTTTGGCAAAACACATTTTCAAACAAATTGATCAAAGATTGACCAAGCACCCCAAAACCCCTTGTGAAGAAATTCTTTGCTTTTAACACACACACACACACACACACACACACACAGTGAAGCACCACTCTCACTCATGATCAGTGTCAGGAAGAATCACCAGGCGGAGGTGGGAGATGAGGTAACTAGTTGATCTCATTTCCATGCTTCTGAGAGGTAGCCCTTCTTTGGAGCTCTTCTACTGTCAGCTATCACCACCATTTACACAAGATAATAATAAATAAACCCACACTTGGCTATCTTTCCTTTCTGGCTATGATGGCATGGTTTCCTCCTCTGGGTCTGCAGAAGCTGTCCTTTTCCTCCATGTAGCCACGTGGGAAAAGCCATGGTACCCAGACAACCCCCACCGCGCACTTCAAGGCCCATTTGCTATCCAGACCTGATCTGAGACGATCTTGGCCTCTGTCCACAGGAGGAATTTTAAAGTTTATGAAGCAAGTACACAGATATAATGCTTGTGCATAAACCTTGTGCCTTTTCAAAAATTAAGTTCTGAGAAAATACATTACACATAGGATTAAAAACCAGACTTCTCAATATGGGGTCGTCTGGCTTGATTTCATTTTCCAGTTTCATCCACTACCACTCTTCCCAAGCATCCTATACTCACAGCACACTGAGCTCCTCACCTGTTTACAAGTGGCCATATTTGTTCATGGCTCTGCACTCTGGCTCACGTCCCCTATCTGAATAACCTTCCTTCTCTTCTCTTCCTCCTTAAAAACTCATATTCTAACAAACTTCAAGTTATAAGATAAATACATTCCAGGGATGTAATGTACAGCATGGTGACTATAGTTAACAATACTGTATTGTATATTTGAAAGTTGCTAAGATAGATCTTAAAAGTTCTCATCAAAAGAAAAAAAAATTTGTCTATGTCAGGTAATGGACATTAACTTATTGTGATGATCATTTCAATATATATATACACCAACCATTATGTTCTACACCTTAAATTTATACAATATTATATGTCAATTGTATCTCAACAAAACTAGAAGACAATAGAAACTCCTATTCATCCTCTAAGGCCTTGCCAAATATCACCTCTCTCCAAAGATTGTCTGACTTCCGCCCTCAGAAGAGTTAGTTCCTGCACCTGCTTTGCTGATTCAACACTTTGTAGGCCATTTATCACATTCCACAAAAAAAATACTTATTCACAAATTTGACTTTCCCTGTTAGCTTTTGAGTATCTCAAAAGCAATGACCTCTATCTTATTTAGCTTTTTATCCTCCCCTAGAACCCATCCTTACGCCTAGCATCTAAGTAATCACAGGATTGTTTATTGAACAAATAATTACATTAATTTTTCTTTAAAAAAAGATTTATTTGAGAGAGAGAGAACTGGGGGGGGGGGGGGGGGGGGANGAGGGAGAAGGAGGGATTCTTCAAGCAAACTCCCCACTGAGCTCAGAGACTGACGCGGGGCTCGACTGCATCCTCTGACCCACGAGACCATAACCTGAGCTGAAACCAAGAGCCAGATGCTCCACTGATTGAGCCACCCAGGTGCCCTAGGAGTGGTTCATGGATCGCTGCCTGAGCCTTTAAGGAAGTGGAGTGCAGGGAGCAGGTGGGAATAGAGGGTAGCAAGTGTAACAAGACAGGTGTCAACAAAGCCAATTCTGTCATTGTAAATCATTCACAGCCAACTCTGGAGCTGTCTCACTACAAGTAAAATGGGGTAAGAATCTTCTTGACCTTTTTTACCCCCTGCACTGGTTAGGGAGATCAAATGGGAAATCACAGGCAAAAGCACTTTGTAGACTGTAAACTATCATACAATCAGTGGCTATTATTATTTTATTTTTATAATTATTACTAACTGCAATGATTACTGCATGGCCCTATCTTGTAGAAATTGTATTATATAGATTTGCCTCTTTTCATGGGAGTATAGCTGCCCTTTCTCTGCTCCCCAACTTTCAACATATTTAAAACACACACAGTCATATACACAATGACTATTTGCTTCTCTGAACTGTGGAGAATTGCATATTGAGGTCTTCCTGTAAGACCACTTGACCGTGAGGTTGCAAATACAAATCCATTTAGACTGAGAAATAATTCTTTTAGTAATTATTACACTCTGTTCAGCAAACATTGACTGAGCAGCTCCTATACATCTGACACTATATTTGAGGAACTCAAAGTAATTCAATGGAAAATGAGGCAGAGGGTCTGATCTGAAGTTTCCCCAGCACTGTAAGTCAAATTTATAACAGGATTTTAATAGGAAGTCTTGCTTAACTTGTTGTGGGAATGTGGACACAGTAAGACTTCTTGGGATGCCATTTACCTGGCTAAAGTATGTAATAAAGAAAGCAATTACAGGGTGCATTTTGTGACTTAGAATAGAATCCTGTTACTAATTAACACGTTGGAGGAGGCAGCTTCTGTACTGATGTTGTGTTGGAATTCAGGAGACCCTTGGCCTTCAGACAATTTTTGGAAGGGCTGGAGGTCAAGGACTGGGTGGTTCTAGAAGGGATGGTTGGCCTGAAAAAGCCAACCCAGTTTCCTAACAAGAAAGGGTGCCTGGCGTCTCTTTCAGGAGAAGTATTGCTGGAGTGGCAAAGCCATACACTCCCAAATGTGTTTAGGCCTCTTAAAGTGAGGGTTTGGCAGTGGTGTTCATTCAAATTAGGATTCTGATTTATTATAAGGGAAAAGTCTCTGTTTTCCAGTGGATCAATCCAGCTGACAGGAGCGAGAGGGGCAGAAGAAAAAGCAGCGGCCTGATTGATGCGAGCTCCTATGCGTCACATGCCTCTTTATGAGAAATTAGCATCTTATACAGGAGGGCTTGGAGAATTTTAATGTTAATTTGATTAGAAGCCAAATAATTTGGTTTAGTCAGAGGCCCCACAGGTTTCCTGGGAGCCCTGACTGCACTGGGCCAGGGCTGTTCTCGGCCACGCTCCCTGCCAGCTCTCAGCTCCCAGCCCTCCTCAGAGCTGGAGAGGCTGCCCCCACGAACGCTGTACCTTCTCAGGGTTCAGTGAACATTAAATAATCAAAATAGCATTAATAGCTCCAGCTTGGCATAGTCCTTCCAAAGTCTTGGACAGGGGTCGGGTACCGTCTTGAACTGGCTGCTAGAGGGAAAGAATAGGGCCCAACCTTTTCCTCATTATAAATTATAATCATGATAGCAATATATTGTTGATAAAATATCAATAATAATGATAACAGTAGGCAGCCAGGTGTCAGGTACTGGGATAAGAAGTTAAATACAGTTTCGTATTTAACCCTCAACAAACTTCATGATATACATATGCTATCCTCCATGTTGCAGATGGGAAACAGCTCAGCGGGGGTGAAGCGACTGATTCAAAGCTAGTAAGTGATAGAACATAGATTCAAACCCAGATTTGTGTCGTTCCTAAATACATGGTCTAAAACTTTATTCTATACTCCTTATTTCTCATCATGGCTACGTGCATAACATGAAAATATAAGTTGAGGGACGAGAGGGAGGCTTCAATTCCCTCCTTTGGCACCAAAGGGGCAAAATTACTTGGTAGTCATAGAAGATGAGGTGGTGAGGTAGGGGCTGGAGTAAGAAACTCAAAGTAAAGTACTCTTTTTTTTGAGAGAGAGAGAGAGAGTGCGCACAAGTGAGCAGTGGGGAGGAGCAGAGGGAGAGAGAGAATCTCAAGCAGGCCCCAAAGAACAAATTCGTTGGTCTTAGATAGGCCTCAACTTATTCTACTTCAAGAATGGGGAATTAGAATTTTATATGTATATAAATATGTATATAATTTTTTTAGTAGATTGTGTGGAAAATTGTGCTTGTGTTGTGAATATATTACTTATTTTATTTTAAAGTTTTATTTATTTCTTTGAGAGAGAGAGAACACGCACTTGAGGGTGTGTGAGGGGAGAGGGGTGGAGGGGGAGGGGAAAAGTAGGAGGGAGCGGGACAAGCCGACTCCCCACTGAGTGCAAAGCCCAATGCTGGGCTCCATCTCTCCACTCTGAGATCATGACCTGAGCCAAAATCAAGAGTTGGGAGCTCTTCTGAGCAACCCTGGGGCCCCTCTATTACTTATTTTAAAAATAAACTTTGAAAGACAATCACCTGCAATGGCTTAAAACAATTAATATATACTTAATGTAGAGTTCTACATCTACAGTCTCTGAATTTTCCATATGCAAAAATATGCAAAACGAAGTTAAATGATTAGCTTTTTCCACTGTGTTCCCCTCCTTTCTCATACTGTGGATTTGGGTGAGGCAGACTTTTCTTTAGAGCTTCAAAAAAGACACCTTTGCGTATGAGGGTAATCAGTGCTCTCTTGTACAAGTCCTCTGAGGGAAAGAAAACGTCCAAACTTTCAATACTTTCCAGCCGTCATTAAAGGTTGGTTGCAGCTGCTAAATGATTCACAACCGCCCAAGAGCCCAAGACCTGGGTTTGACCTTGTGCATCTCACATTAAGGTAATTAGACTGTGCCATCAAGAGCAGACTACAGGATGGCTTGGCAGGGGTGGAGGGGGAACTTCCACTAAGGAAAGGAGATATTAATCCAAGGCTTGCTACAAGGCTGGAAACGCAGGGAAGGTATATGACAGCTTAATGGAAGTTGCTGAAATATAGACTGCTTTCCATTTTTGCAGCGCCTCATAAGTGCAAAATGTCTTATAGGTGCAGAAAGTACTTCTGCCAGTGATGTTCACATTTGTCAAAAGGCCTCCTCCAGCAGAATATACCCAAGGCAGGTAGATGAGTAGTGATTTCTTCTTGAAATCTTAGTCTGCTTTCATTCACTCATGTATCCAACTGAAAGAACTGATGTATGAAACATGCGTATCCTTCCGCTCTCTTCTCAAACACAAAGCTAATCATTAGAGGCAGCGTTAGGTAGCAGTTTGGCGATCTGGAGCCGGACTGCCCCAGGTGTGAATCCCAGTTCAGCTTTTTGCTGGTTGTCTAACATCAGTCACTGAAATGTTGTAAGGCTGAACTTCCCCATCTATAAAAGAGGGGGAGAGAGAAAATTATCCACCCGCTGGGTTGTAGAGTTAACACATATGAAGTACTTGGAAGAATTCCTGGCTTGTTACTATTATGTCACATCCCAGCTTAAAATCCTTCATGTAACTTCTCAGTGCTCTTAGAATCGAATCTGAAACGCAGACTTGGTCTTCCCTGACCCATCTCTACAGTCTCATGCGCCACCTCTCTTTCTTCCTTCTGTTCTTACTCCAACCACATTCCCTTTCATCAGATATCCCAACTTTCTCCTTCAGGGACTTGGCATATTCTAATTGTCTGCTTGGAAAATTTCCACCTTCTTCCTTACAGAATAAGGGCTAAATTCTCATTCAGTCTTGATTTAAATGACACACAATTAGGCCTGGCTTAGATCCCCTATGTTGCACTCCCATAGAATCCCGGACCCCTCCTTTGTAGCACTAATCACATTTATAATTAAACATAGATTTTCTGCATTTTTAAAATGTCTCCTCCTCCACCCTATATTGACTGTAAGTATTTGCCAGGGATGAATGCAATCACTGACATTTAACAGAGGTGGAAGAAATATTGGATAAACGAATGAATAAATGCAAGCCTACCATGGGTAACGGTTGGTACCTTGTGTTACACAATAATAAACATGGTTTGCAGTTTATCAATATGGGCCTGATTTCACAAGTCTTTGTACAAACTTTTTGAGGGAATAGGTAAGTTTATGGCATAGATTGTGGCCATGGTTTCCGGGGTGTTTACTTATCTTCAGACTCATCAAGTCATGCCCATTAAATATATACAGCTCTTTGCATGAAAATAAAAAAATACTCAACTATGATATTTCTAGACTGTTTTAAATAGAGTCCAGTAGCTGTTTGTGTGCCTATCTCCCCATGAAATTCTACAATCTTCAAAGACAGAAGCCAGTGGCTGACACATACTAAATCTAACAGAAACCATGCAGAAATTATTTAACTGAAAATAATAAAAAAGATTGGTTATTGCGTACAACAACAAGGATTCACTATTACAAATGTATGTGTAATATGTATGAACCCGACGAGAAGTTGACACTTTAGGGGTGTTGTGGCTTCTAATTATCTAAGTGCTGATAATGCCTAAGGCTAGGAGTCTGTGCCGCATTCCTGATAAGCAGCTATGCCTTCTGCTGTGAGTCATCTGTCACTCCGTTCTTGCTCCTTTGTCCCAGTAGCTGTTAAAATGCTTTCTGCGCAGGGTCAGCCTACAAGTCACCACATTCTCTGTGGGTCTTTCTGCCGAGAAAGGGACTAGGCTGCATTTGGTGCTGCAGGATGCCTATGTGGCCCTCCTTCATCAGCGCCGCGGCCTGTCCTGTATACTGTGGGTTCCTTAGGAGCTAGGCTTGGGCATCTGTGTAGGTAAAGCCACCAATCATCTTGGCCCAGTGGCTTCAGCCTGGCACTTGTCAATAAGCAAGTCAGCATGTTCTCAGTTTCTCTAGGAACAAAACAGAGAAGTAGCTGAGAGCATGAACTTTGGAGTCAGAGGCCCCGGAGTTCAATCCTGCCTCTGCCATGTGTTAGGTGTGGTTTTGAAAATTGGACTCAGTTTCTTTAGTTTTTAAAAGGACTATCTTACAGATTGTCACAGGATTTAGTGAGACAATGTAAAAAAAGTGATCAACTCAGTAGCTAGTATTATTACTAGTTTATTACTACTACTGGTACTACTATTATTATTTCCAGTTAACCCTACGCTGGCTGAATTTCCCCAATCCACAGGACATAGGGCAGGTGCCAGAGACCACTGTCCTACAATTAAAAGTACATTAAAATATCTGAATAGAAGGTTCTGTACCCCTCAGGGAAGACTTCCTGCAATTCCTTAGCATCTTCATGCTAATGGAACTACTGTGGTTCAAATAACATTGAAGGGAAGAAGGGCAGATGAAAACTGAGGACCGATGAAAGACCTGTAAATTGAAAATTATACTTGAGAATCACATAGAAGCCCTTACTATCTATCTTGCAAATTAGTTTGCTTTTTAAATTTCCAAAAAGCTCAGCTTCACCAACTAGCCAGTCAGCAGGAAGCAAAGTTCTTGTGAGTTTCTTATATTATGCTGCATGTTCTCAATAATTCACTTTATAAAGTACATAAACACACATATAATAGATCTTTGTGAAGAAACACAAAGGCTCCTGTTTGGAGTCTGATTTTCAAAATTACCAGTTCTCTGCACCAGGCAATTTTGACCCAGGGCTACTGGGGATGGGGGGACAAAGACAAAGGTATGATGAACTTTTTTAGAGGTGGTTGTTATCCCTGCTGTCTGACAAACCCTACCTGTAGCTATCAAGAGGAGGCCCTTCCTCCTGAAGACAAGATAGGGCCAAGCAGCTTCAGGCTCACAGGCAAAAAGGGCCTTTCCTGTGGAATTTCCAGGTAGAGGGACATAAACATGTTTTTCATCTAGGATGGCTTGTTTGGAATTTTATTTTATTTTTTGCTGTTGTTTGGAATTTTAATCTACTCAACTGGGCAGGGGAATGATGATAAAGTGATTGACCCAAGTCTTGAATACCTATTCCAGGTACTAGATTCAGGTAAGGGTCAGATTTGCCTTATTTGCTTGTAGGGGATTCCTTGCTCAACTTCTCAGGACTTGGGACCCACTGCCATGCTGACTTTTACTTAATCTTACAGATAATCTTTTATCTCGCAAAATCTCAGCCAAAAACTTATATTTAGCAGTATCTGCCATCATTGTAGGTAATTTACAGATGCGTGTTTATGATACATGTAAATATATATGTGCATAGATATATATACACATACATATATATAAACAAAACTTGTATACATACATAAATGGGTTGTGTGTGTGTGCATATATATATATATATATATATATATATATATACACGCACTCACACACCTATAGGATGTCTAATATAAATACATTTATATAGTTCTTATAAATTTGCCTTATAAACTTTATAACTCACAAACAATATTTCTATACCTCTTCTCAACCAGATCAGAGATGGGAGGCAGTCTTCCACAAACACCCCTTTTACTGAACCTAAACATTCAAATTTACATATATATTTATTGTAAATATTAATAATATAATTATATTTTCAAACTTATATTTGTATATAAATACATTTAAATATATATAATTAAGTATGTTTAAATACACTTTGTATTTATATTTTATATATACAAAGATTGAAAGAGAAGACCAAGAACAAAGAAAAGGCCAAGTTAGGTTATGTTGTTTCTTTAAATCACTATGAGCACTCCTGCTCAAATGCAGGAGTTGAAGGCTAGAAGCTGTTGGCTGGGCTAGAAGCTCTCTCTTAAGGCCCTGGCAGTCTGATGTATTGTGTATAATCTGAATCTTATTTAGCAGTAAAGGATACTCCACCCTGGGGTCTAACAATGAGCCTTGGGAATTTGTAAGTCCCATTCTTGAGAGTCACCCTGAAAGTCAAAATAAGCTAACAGTTTAGTCCTGAAAAATATTTTCAACCTCTAAATAAAGGATAATTGTAAAAGTTTCCAGTACACAAAAGAATAACTTTACCGATAGTAACATATATGGTTTATGGTAACCACACCCTTTATGATGAATTTGTTCCATATCTTCTCTGACAAGGTGGAGTCTTTCCCTCCAACTCTTGAAATTGAACTAATTTGTGGCTTGCCTTAGTCAACAGAATGTAGTGGAAATGAAGGAAGCCTAGTTCCAAGTTTAGGCCTTAAAAGGTCTTGCAGACTTCTCTCTTTCTTTCTCCTTTTTGTAGGCTAGTCTTCTAGATAATGAGACACATGGAGCAGAGCAGTCAACCTAGTCATCTCAGATGAAGCACTCACTAGTCATTTGAGAAAGACTATTCTAGACCAGCGGTCCTCAGCCAACCTGCCAGCTAATGGCAGAGTCAGCTCTGAGGCCAACCAAGGTCATCCAAACTCAGAGAGGAAAATTTCCCAGACGACCCATAGACTTGTGAGAAATAGTAATGCTTGTTGTTCTGAGGTATTGAGTTTTACAATGGTTCTTACACAGCATTATTGCAACAATCTTAACTGAAATAGCCAAGTGTATAGAAATTCAGAGAAGGACCTACAGATAAGACAGAAATAAAATAATTGTCAAGAGGGTAGCTTAAAGATGGGCTACTCAGAGGTGTTTGTCTTTCTTTGACTGCTTTATTTCACTTAGCATAATATATAAGTCAGTCAGAGAAAGACAAATACCATAGGATTTTCCTCATATGCGGAATTTAAGAAAGAAAACAGATGAACATATGGGAAAGGGGAAAAGAAAAAAGAGAGAGGGAAACAAGACATAAGAGACACTTAACAATAGAGAAAAAATTGGGGGTTGATGGAGGGATGTGGGTGGGGGATGGGCTAGGTTGATGATGGGTATTAAGAAGGGCACTTGTTATGCTGAGCACTGGGTATTGTTTGTAGGTAATGAACACTGACTTCTACTCCAGAAACAAATATTACATTGCATGTTAACTACCTAAAATTTAAATTAAAAAAATATTTTGAAAATGATAAATAAATAAAATGGACTACTGGGAGGAGCAATCTCTAATAAGTGTTCCACCTCCACGTAAAATTCGTCTATGACTTGGTGTATGCTTCTGCCCATGTACAAAACTCAGACACTCTCAAAAGTGTGAATGATGGGGCACAGGCCATGGGAATCCCACAGGGGAGTTCATGCATGTTTGACCGACTGCTCAGAGTGAGACATGATTCTGGTGACGCAAAGTGAGGTTCTTGGATATCAGAGATTTCTGATGCAAAACAGGACACTCTGCACTTACATAATAAACACCAGAAGAGGTTACTTATTTATTAAAAATTCAACTAAATAATGTTTGAAACCATTTCAACAACCCAGAACAGGGAAACAGAGGTTGCTCCAGACTGCTGTGAGCTCAGAGTTATTAAAGCCTGACCATAATCCCAATGAAAATTCTGGAGGCCTTGCATCTTAACTATGAAGATTAAGGCCTCCATTTAGCTCCGTGTGGTATAAATCCCATTTGAGGGCTGTCTGTGCAAAGGGTAAGAGGAGAGATGCAGCTTTCCCCCTTCTCACCTAGAGGGAAGGGATGTCTCCTAAGACGGCAAGCTGTGTTCCCTTTCATTGCTTGGGTTTCCCGGACAATCCTAGGACTGTGTGCTATTTGTGACTATATTAGGATTCTGCTTTCTCAACCTCAGCAGCCTTCTGTGGATTGACACTTAGAAGTTTCCAGCACACTAAATGTGACTTCTGCTGTCTTTGCTCTTTTGACATCAGGCAAAGATAACTTGTTTCAGACCAGATGGTGTCAGTTTAATCACTGGCAACTAATGTAGCATGATACACTAGTGTTGACCCAAAGTACATTATGGGTAATTTTCTGAGATTTTGCTTTGGAAAGGAGAATGGAGAAGAGTTTAGAGAAAAAAAATATTTATAAAAGAATGAAAATCTGATCTAAGATTTTTTTTTCTAAATGAACATAAAATATATACATATTAACTATTTAATAGTAGTACTCATCTTCTATTAAAAATCTAAAATATGCTATTGAATGCAGCTGGTTGCTTTATTTTTAATTAAAAATTTTTCCTATTTTCTTTTTTCAGCCTCATTGATTTTACTTAATATACAAAAATTGTACATATTAATGTATTCATTTTGATTTATATTTGGACATAGGCATACACCTATGATAACATCACCACAATCAAGGTAATAAAGATATTCATCATCTTAAAAAGATTTCTTGTGTTCCTTTGCTTTTTCGCTTTTTAAAAAAGATTTTATTTATTTATTTGAGAGAGAGAGAGTGAGCATGAACAGGGCTCAATCCCAGGACCCTGGGATCATGACCTAAGCTGAAGGCAGATGTTTAACCTTGACTGAGCCACCCAGGCGCCCTGATTTATCTTTTCTTAACAAGGGGGTCAGGGGCAAGAGCACTTAACATGAGATCTACACTCTTAACAAGGTTTTAAGTGCACAACACCATATTGTTAACTATAGGAAGTATGGTACACAACAGATCTATAGAATTTATGCATCTTGTATAACTGTGACTTTATACTCATTAAACAGCAAAACCTCACTTCCCCCTCTCCCATCCTCTAGAAACCACCATTCTATTCTCTACTTCTATGAATTTAACGATTTTAGATAACTCAAGATACATGGGATCGTGCAGTATTTCTCTCTTTCTGTGTCTGGCTAATTTCATTCAGTATAATATCTTCCACCTCCATTCATGTTGCTGCAAATGGTAGGATTTCCTTTTTTTTTAAAGGCTAAATAATATTTCATTGTATGTATATACCACATTTTCTTTATCCACTTGTCTATCAATGGGCACTTAGATTGTTTCTATATCTTGGCTTATTGTAAATAAATGCTACAGTGAACATGGGAGTTCAGGTATCTCTTTGAGATCCTGATTTCAATTCTTCAGGATATATATCCAGAAGTGGGATTGTTGGATCATATGAGAGTTCTATTTTTAATTTTTTGAGGACCTTTATACTGTTTTCCAAAGTATCGGTATCAATTTACATTTTTATCAACAGTGTACAAGGGCTCCCTTTTCTCCACACTCTTGCCAACATTAGTTATCTTCTGTTATTTTGATAATAGCTATCCTAATAGGTGTTGATTTGCATTTCTGATGATTAGTGATGTTGAGCACCTTTTCATATACCTGCAGGCCATTTCTATGTCTTCTTTAAAGGAATGTTTGTTCAAGTCCTTTGTCCATTTTTTAATCCAGCTATTTGCTTTTTGTTATTGAATGGTAGGAGCTCCACATCTATTTTGGAAATTAACTCCTTATCAGATACATGGTTTACAGATATTTTCTCCCTTTCCATAGGTTGCCTTTTCAGTTTCTTGTTTGTGTTCTTTGCTGTGCAGAAGTTTTTTAGCTTGATGCAATCCCTCTTGTTGATTTTTGCTTTTGTTGCCTGTGCTTTTGGTGTCATCACCATGAAATCATTGCCAACACCAGTGGCACAAAGACTTTTCCCTTTGTACTGAATCCACTGAATTCCTTAAGTATTGAATCCATTTTGAGTTGATTTTCAGTGCATAATGTGAGATGTGAGATAGAGGTCCACATTCTTCAGAATGTGGATGTCCAGTTTTGCCAGTACTATTTGTTGAAAAGACTATCTTTTTCCCATTGGTGTTCTTGAGGTGGCACTCCTGTGGAAGATCCATTGCCCATATATGTGTAAATCTAATTCTGGGCTTTCTATTTTGTTCCATTGATCTATACATTTGGTTTTATCCCAGAACCAGACTGGATAACTGAAGCTTTGTAATATATGTTGAAGTCAGGAAGTAATGCCTCCAGCTTTGTTCTTCTCTTCAAGATCACTTTGGTTATTCTATTGTCTAATGTCTTTCATCATTCCATACAAATTATAGAATTTTTTTTTCTATTTCTTTAAAAAAATGAAATGTTGATGTGAACAGAATTGAATCTGTAGATTGCTTTGGGTAGTATGGACATGTTAATAACATTAATTCTTACAATCCATCAACATGAGATGTCTTTCCACATACTGTGTCTTCTTTAATTTCTCTCATTAATGTATTACAGATTTCAATATAAAACTGTTTCATCTCCTTGGCCAAGTTTATTCTTAAGTATTTTATTCTTTTTGATGCTATTATAAATGAGATTTTTTCAAAATTTCCTTTTTGGGTTGTTTGCTTTTAGTTTATAGAAATGCCACTAATTTTTATACGTTGTTTTTTTTTTTAAGATTTTATTTATTTATTTGACAGAGATAGAGACAGCCAGCAAGAGAGGGAACACAAGCACGGGGAGTGGGAGAGGAAGAAGCAGGCTCACAGCAGAGGAGCCTGACGTGGGGCTCGATCCCATAACACCGGGATCACGCCCTGAGCCGAAGACAGATGCTTAACCGCTGTGCCACCCAGGCGCCCCTATACGTTGATTTTGTATCTTGCCAACTTTACTGGATTCGTTCGTTGGTTCTAACAGGCTTTTTTGTTTTGTGGAGTCTTTAGGGTTTTCTACGTATAACACATGTCATCTGAAAACAGAGGCAATTTTATGCCCCCCTTTCTGATTTGGATACTTTTTATTTCTTTTTCTTGCCTCTGTGCTTATAATCTTTAAATTCCAGACTCTACCATGTTCTATAGGGCTCTCTGTGGTCTGGCTGCTGTTGACATTTACACTATATGAATTAGGAAGCATGGTTATACGTTCAGCACAAAAAAAAATTCAACAAAATGGGTTATTAAAGGAGGGGACCAATTTTTCTCATATTACAATTTTCCAAAAGTAGGAAGTCCAAGCAGCTGATCAAGAGAGTCATCCAAGGGCCCAGGCTCCTTCTATCTTTTTTCTATACTATTTTTACTATGTGATTTTTGTCCTTATGACCACAAGATGGTTGCTACATCTCCAGGCACTACATCTCTGTTCCAGGGAGAGAGAAACATAAAGGAACAAAAGCAAGAATCTTATCATTTGAGACCTTGTTAATGTTTTTATTTCAGAAAGAAAGACTCTCCAACAGGGAACTGGGTCTTACCTCATCAGCTACAGCAGTGTCATTTGGTCACCCCAATCCAAGGTAATCTGTTATTGCTCCAAATAAAATCAGGATACTGTCAAGAGTTAACAAAGACAGAATAGGAGACGATTAGCGTCTGCTTCAGTAACTTAACCTTATGCCACTCTGCTTCATTCCTCATTTCCCGACCACACTGGTTTCCTTTGGGTTCCCTCAGTGTAGCAAGCTTTTTCTTCCTCAAGGCATTTTTGCATTTCCTGATTTTTCTGCTGAGAATATGCTTGTCCTCACTTTTTCCCATGAAGTGCTTCTTCACAGCTAAGCGGACACTATTCACAGTGGTGCTCCCACAACCCCCAAGCAGTTACTACTGAGCACATCCTTTCGTTCATGGCTCGGTAATGACAACATTTATTTGCTTGCTTGTGTGTGCTAGCTGATTGAATTGAAATCTCCATAAGCATCTTTTAAAAATTTTCTTTTGTTCCAGTTGCATAGCAGGTACTAAATAAGCAGAAGTGGACTAAATGAATATTTTACTGTGTTTAATATTCCCAGCAGCCTCGGGAGATAGTCATTTCCTGTGGTTATAGAACAATTGAATGTGTCAGAGTCAGCTTTCAAGCCCATGTCTGCCTGACTCTAAAGCCTTTTCTCTTTTCAGAAACACTGCTTCTCATAGAAGAAGGCTCAGCGGACAGTTCTTAGAAGTCTCTCTCTATTTTGGGGCAGAGAGGTCATGCTCTACGCCAAGCTAATTTGTTTGTTTGCCATCTCCTCAGTAGCCGGGGTTTCCTGACATGAGCCCTCCCCTACAAAGCCAGTCTTTTCATTTGATTCTCTCCAGAAGGCCAGAAACCAGAGTGTTTGTAGTTCCCCTTGAGTGGCTTCATCTTCAATGATGAAAAATTAACTCCATTCTGCTGCCTAGTAAATGGGAAACCCCAGGCCTCACTATATTTATCAACAAAGCGTTCCACGTCAGAGATAAGGGATTATTTTCCTCAGAGAGGGGACCCCTCAGACTCAGGTTAGCTGTTTCTAAGCATTATTACTTAATTGCAGTCACAACCTGTTTTGCATATAAATCTTGCTTAAGGACACCCTCTCCTAATAGCAACTTTTATTAAAGCAACTACTGACCAGGGTCTCTAGTACTTAAAAATGACTCAGACATTGGAAATGTTGCCTAGCTCATCTCCTGGGCAATTCAAAATTTCTACCTCTTGCACACTTGTACATTCTCATTTTGAGTGCTTTGAATGCATTCCTATTCCCATGCAGAAGATTTCACTATACATCTTGAAGATTTTTTGTTGTTACTGTGTTTATTTTTCTGTCAGCCATACTTCATAATAATTCCCAATAATTCCCATACAGGGAATTATCAGCAGAAGCTTCCTCCTTTTGCCTTTTCTCTGGGTTAAGTTAATGGGGGTTATGACTGGTTTGTCTCCATGATAAATGCTGTTGGTTTTCTTCTTCAGTTTTTAATCACAGATGCTGAGAGAGGGCTATGTTCCACAAGAAGCATTAATTTTTTGGCCTTAATTGTCATGCCCTTTTAGCCTGGGTCAGATGAACCTGCTGTGTGATTTCACTGCACTCTTTCTCTATCTCTCCTCCTCATCAGATTAAATAAAACCCATATCACACTTGATCCATACCAGACATTGCTCTTTCTTCTGTTTCCTGTCTTGATCATATGAATAAGTAATAGTGATAAAAATAAATGAATGAATGGATTGCCAGTATTCTCTTGCCCTGTAGGACACTAGGGAAAGAGTACTTGACACAAAAATAGTGATCAATAAGTATTTAATGAACAGTGATTGATCGCTTGCTTTGTATTATCTCCTGTGAGTGACTGTTACTTTATCCCCAGTTATTTTGTCTGTGGCCTTTATCTTTTCATCAGTAACACTCAATGAAGTAACGTGAAGGCCAGTGGGCAAATCGAATTTATGTCTCCAATTCAAATTATGGAGCACCTATTTTGTTAGGCACTGAAGAGAATACAAAGATAAGAAAGGCACAGCCCCTGTCGTTTAAAATCAAAAAGACTAGAACTATACAGTCCTGTAGTTGTGCAGGGGAAATATAGTCAGGGCCGGAAATCAAAAGGAAATGATATGACAGTCCAATGAAGAAGGTGATAACTTCTGTGTCCTAAGTATGAATAAGGAGAAATTTCTTTGGCTAGAAATATGAATAAAATATGATTTCCCTTTTCAGGAAAGTTGAAATGAAAAGGAGTGGGATATGCTTGGCTAGTCTGTCAGCTTGCCATGGGCTGACTGGCTCTCTCTACTCTACCCCAGCTCCTAGTAGGGAAGCCTCTATTATAGTCAGCATCACTAACCACCCCTCACCTGCTAGGACTGGTAATGGGTCACTGCTGGGGCTCGTCCTGTAGTACTACTCTCCCTCCCTAACTCCCTAGGCTTTACCCTTCCCTTTATAACAGTCCCATGATCAGACAGTCCTCAGTGACTCAGCTTGAATGTCTGTTTACTACCAGGGCAAAGCTGAAATAGGCAACTTGCAAAGTGCTAAGCCCGGCACACTTTCTGATTTAATTTTCAAAAAAAAATTGTGGCGTAGGAAGTATAATTACTGCTTTAAACATGAAAGATATTCATTTCTGAAATATTAATTGATTTAGAAAGTAGCAGGGGAGCAATTGCTGGGTATTTAGCCCAAGATACAGATATAGTGAAAAGAAGGGGCACATGCACCCCAATGTTCATAGCAGCAATGTCCACAGTAGCCAAACTGTGGAAGGAGCCGAGCTGCCCTTCAACAGATGAATGGATAAAGAAGATGTGGTCCATATATACAATGGAATATTACTCAGCCATCAGAAAGAGTGAACACCCACCATTTGCATCTACATGGATGGAACTGGAGGGGATTATGCTAAGTGAAATAAGTCAAGCAGAGAAAGACATCTATCATATAGTTTCACTCATATGTGGAACATAAGGAATGGCATGGAGGATCACAGGGAAAGGGAGGGAAAGCTGAAGGGGAGGAAATCAGAGGGGGAGATGAACCATGAGAGACTATGGACTCTGGGAAACAAACTGAGGGCTTCGGAGGGGAGGGGGTGGGGGATTGGGATAGGCCAGTGACGGGTATTAAGGAGGGCACATATTGCATGGAGCACTGGGTGTTACGAGCAAACAATGAATCATGGAACACTACGCCAAAAACGAATGAAGTACTGTATGGTGATTAACAGAACACAATTAAAAAGAAAGGAAGGAAGGAAGGAAGGAAGGAAGGAAGGAAGGAAGGAAGGAAAGAAGGAAGGAAGGAGCAAGGGGACCAGGTAGCCTAAGTCTCTGTTTTCAGTTCTTTATCTAACCTCCCCTTCTTTCTAACTACAGAAACATGACTTCAGCAGATTTTTCTTATTTCCCTTTATTTTAGTGCTCAGGGCCTATTCATTATTTTTTCTTTTAGGCTTTTCTTTCCACTCCTCACCTCCTGCCTTTATATGCTCTACATATGTGCATTTTGAGGGACTTCCTTGCCAACTCTTTTATGGATAGTCTGTGCAAATGAAAGCACAGAGAAGGCCATTTCTCATCCACTCTAGATACCTAAGAGTGGCAAAGAAAATAAAGTTCAATTCTTGCAAGTGGCAACCACAGATAATAGATATGATCAAACCAGGAATTTAAGAGGGAGTTGTAAATGAAAACAACACAATATGCAATCAAATAGATAGGAATAGGAGTGATCAGGGCTCTTTTCATCTATATATTTATCCACTCTCAGCAAAAGCCTCTGGCTCTGGGGAATCTGAGCTCCTAGAAACGCCAGTTCTCATTGCCAAGCAAGGCTGGATACTGAAATGTTATTTCACACACCAGGCATCAAGCTGCCAGTGTGGTCCCCATGGCAAAATCAACCAAGTGCCAGAGAAGGCTGTGATGAGGGATGCACGGTTTCCATGATGGTAAGAAAAATAATAAGGCCCCCAAATGGAAGCACCCACCAGAGTAGAGGCTGGCTGATGTCTTTGACAGGAAAAGGGCAGAAACTGCTTCACATGAGACACTGGAATTTTTATTACCACGATAGTGGTAATTTTAATACCACGATAGTGATAATGCCATTTTAAATTTATAAAGCCCTTTCTATTCTGAAGGAGACAGTGGGAAAACCACCGAAAGCACTATACGTTTTGCCAATTTGGTGCTAACTGCCCTGCTTCAAGACAGTTTATGGTCCGGAGAATGTAATAGGATTACATAGGGTATTTATCCTGCTTTTGAGTTAGCACTTTCCTTGTTCAGGAAAGATGGTATCGGGTAGCAATATTTGTTTCACAATATTCAGGCGCATGAAACGTCACATTGCTTTGTTTTTCTAAATCAAACGAAATCTGGCTCTGAGTGCCCCCAGGACCACTATGGGAGAGCCAGGATCTGTCATGATCCAGGAGCTTTTCTTTTTCATTCTGGTTGTTCTGGGTCCCAAATGGCTTTTGCAATCCAATGAACTTGAGCAAATGTACACACCATGAACTACTCCCATACTTAAGTCATAGAACATTTCTATCACTCCGACAAATTCCTGGTACAGATTTATAGGGAATCTACTCCCTATACCTCTGGCCAAAGGCAACCACTGATCTGCTTTTCTGTTACTATACATTAGTTTTAGATTTTCATATAAATGGAAAGAATATAGGACGTATTCTTTTGTTCTGGCTTTTTTGCTCAATAGTATGTTTCTTTAGGTTCATACATATTATTGTGTGTAGCTCTAGTTTATTCACTTTATCATTGAGTAGTAGGTCACTGAATACTTTTATCACAATTTCTTTATCTATTTACGTGTTGCAGGCTTTTAGTTTGTTTCTATTGTTTGGCTATTCTGAATAAAACTGCCATCAACATTTGAATACCAGGATTTGTGTGGACGTGTTCATTTTTTTTTAGTGAAAACCTACGAACAGAATTGCCAGATCTTATGGTAGGTATGTTTACTATATAAGACACTAATTGTCACTTTTGCGAAGTGAGTATACAATTTCACATTTCTGTCAGCGATATTTGGGAATTGTAGTTGTTATACATCCTAACCAAATCATGATATTTTAAATTTAAACTATAGGGGTACAGCATGTAGGAGTATATCAATTTTCTTTTAATTAGCATTTTATAGATGACTAAGGATATCGAGCATCTTTTCATTTGCTTATTGTATTTTCTTTTGTGAAATCTGTTGAAATCTTGTACACATTTTTGTCTCCTTATTCTTGAGCTGTAGGAGTTCTTTATAGATTCTGGATACAAGTTCTTTGCCAGATATATATGCACAGAAAATATTTTCTTTTTTTTTTTTTTTTAAGATTTTTATTTATTCGACAGAGATAGAGACAGCCAGCGAGAGAGGGAACACAAGCAGGGGGAGTGGGAGAGGAAGAAGCAGGCTCATAGCAGAGGAGCCTGATGTGGGGCTCGATCCCATAACGCCGGGATCACGCCCTGAGCCGAAGGCAGACACTCAACCGCTGTGCCACCCAGGCGCCCCTATATTCTTTTTTTTTAAGATTTCATTTATTTATTTGAGAGAGAGAGAGAGAAAATGAACGGCAGGGGGAGGAGCAGAGGGAGTGGGATAAGCAGACTCCCCACCAAGCAGGGAGCCTGACATGGGGTTCGATCCGAGGATCCTGGGATCATAACCTGAGCTGAAGGCAGACGCTTCACTGACTGAGCCACCCAGGTGCCCCTGCAAATATTTTCTTCTAGTCAGTGGCTTGTATTTTCATTTTGTAATGCTGTTTTTCAAAGAGCGGTACTTTCTGCCTTTAATGAAGTCTAATTTATTAATTTTTAAAATTATTTCTGCTTTTTGGCTTTATCTGAGAAGACATTGCCTCTGCCAACTTTGTAAAGTTTGTTCCTTTTGTTTTAATCTTGTATGATGAGAAATTGGCAGCATTTCATCTCCTTACATCTTTGTTCCTAGTTTAATTGTCTGCTCACTTTCTAATTCTCTTGCCATAAAATTATTACTTTCTTTCCTCTTCCCTTCTTTCTTTTCTCTTCATTTCTTTTCTCTTCCATAATATTTTTAAGTATTAAGTATAGACTTGAAAATAGAACAAAGATTATTGTCTGTCCATGTCTGGTCTACGGTAGGAAAAGATAATTTAAGATTTATGCTTCATTTAGGTGTGTGTTCTGAACTCACATTGCCTATGTTGGGAACCCCAACCCAAAAATTTAACATAAAAATTGGATCCAGGAAGTGCCTGCCAAAAACAAATGCAAGCTCACTCTTGAAAAATGCTTCTAGAATCTAGGTCACAAAATATACTCAATTAAAACAACAATAACAAAAGAAATCATCTAGATGAGCCTGTTGTAAGATAACATATGAGGAAATAATTCAAGTGCATTAAGAGTCAACACACAAAATACCTGCAGAATTACTGTCATTCAAACGTGAAATATTAGAATGACAGTCTGAAAAAAAATTATATTTAAGATCAATAAGAGTTGAATAGAGGAATCAAAATCATCAAACACATACAAGATACTACAGAAAAAGAATATGAAGATTTGGGAAAATAAATTAAACATTAAGAAGTAAAAAGATACAATCCCTGAACTAAAAATTCGATAGATGTGTTTAACATCAGATAAACACATGGAATTAATGAATAGAAACATGTGTCTGAGAAAAAAATCAATAATGCATTGTGAATGATAAGGATGAAAAACAGGAAAGCGCTGTTTAGAAACAAAAGAGATGACATGAGAATGTCCAAAAGAGAGCTAGTAGGAATTCCAAATGGAAACACTAGAAAGGATGGGACAATGGTAATATTCATAAGAGATAAGAGCTGCCAATTTTCCAAAATTAATGAAAAAAAGGAATCTATAAATTTAAAAGTAGAATGAAACTGAAGAATTATTAATAAAATTTTTAAAAATCAGAGAAAAATAGATTACTTCTAATAAACAAAAAAAACTACACTGAAATTGTAATTCAATTGTAATTCTCAACAGCAATAACAAAGATCAAAAGACCTTAGATGCTGAGGGACAATAACTGCTAATCTAGTTAGCCTGAACTATATAAAAGTGTGGCTGTTAAAGCCTTATGCCTACAGAATAGTAACTGCATACAGTTTAACCAAATAATACATTTTATTCAGGCAACTTCTTATTCAATTGTGATGGTAAAATTATGATATTTTCAGAAAAAGACTGGGAACTTTTCACCTAAGGATCCTTGCAGAAGAAAATGCAGTTTAGGAGAAAGGAAACTGCAGACAGAGGACAGAGAGGAATGCAGAAGGCAGTTGCACAAAGAAATAATTAAACATGGATAGTCTGACATCTAAACAATCATGAGCTTCATGAAACAATCAAAAATAATGACTAACTGGATTACATAAAACTAAGGGATAACTAAAATACTAAACAACACTTACATGAAATTAAGGGATAGGAAATTTGGTTACAAATTTCCTAATAACCACACATTGTTAAGAGAAGGATAAAGATAGTGGTTTCCTTTATATTTTTTCAAACATGGGGGAATATTAATATTTTAATGGTAATCTCAGAAGAACAGAAATCAAATGTATAACCTAATGGAATAAAGGAGAAAAAAAACCCTAGACTAACACATTAGTAGGCAGAAAGGAGAATAAAAGAAATAACAGGGGGGGAAAGCCCACTAAGTGAAGAATTAGATAATAAATAAAAACATATTAGCAATAGGAATACATGTTAGTGAATCAAGTTTACTATAAAAGGTAGTCACAGCTTCATTAGAGAAAAGAAAAATCTGTTTTGTTTTTTGCTTTATCTCCTGAATGCAGAATAAGGCCTAGTATTTAGAAGGAGCTACATAATGCTTAATGCTCATTGAAATAATTAAAAATTGGATTGAAATCCTATTATACTCTGTTTACAAGAGACATAGTTAAAGCAAAACAAACAAACAAAATACAAAGCAGGATAAAAGTAAAAGACAAGTAAAGGACTCACAAAGTTATTACTAATGAAGGGGAAGCTTATATAGTTATATGAAAAACACAAAATACCATTAAAAATGTATTAGAAATGAAGCCATAATTAGGGATAGAATATCATTACATACACCAGTCAGACAGGATAGGTTTTGCTATAGTAAAAATGAACCCAATCCCAGCTGTTTAACATGGCTTGTTCACATTTATATCCATCTTTGGGCAGTGTGGTATTCAATTCTACGTAATCCCTCAGGATCCCAGGCTGATAGAGTCTCCATTATCTTGAGGGAGCCCCATCAGAAGTATATAGCCTTTTTTTGCCATGGAAGAGTAAGAAAGCACCAGGAGATCTCATGCAATGAACTAAATGTTTCATCCTGGAAGTGACATTCACTTCTCCTCTCAGCCTCTTTTGTGTAAACTTGGTCTTGCCTAACTGAAAAGCAGCAAGTAAGTATAGTATTCCAATGTAACCAGAAGGCAAGGACTATACATGGGTGAGCACTAGAAATCACCATCATAATTTGATAAAAGAACATATCTAAATTTTTATATACCTAACAACATGCCCTTGTATAAGGTAATATTTAGCACATTTTTAAAAAAATGTCAAATACACTATCATAGAAGGCTGTTTTTGCACATGTTTCTCAGTAATTGATGGGTTAAACAGACAAAAATTAGTAAGAATAAAATATTCTTAAAACACAATAAAATATATGAATGACCTCAATTAACAGTTAGATTTAACAGATATACGTGGAATCCAGTACCCAACAATTAGAGAATGCTCATTCTTTGCAGATACACAAGTTTTGAAAAAACTAAGTTTTCAAGCTAGAACTTTATACCCAGTGATATTATCTTTCAAAAAAAAAAGGTTAATAAAGACTCATCAGATATACAAAAACTGAAAAAAATGTATCACTAGCAGACCTATATTTTTTCTCTGATTATTTATAAATGATAGTTTAAATAAAAATAGTAATAATGTAGTACAAACCTTTTAATCTACGTAAAGGTAAAATGCATGACAGTAAGAACACAGTAATCTAGAAGGGAGAAATGAAGTATACTATTCTTCCAGTCTTATTCTATAATGTGAAGTCATATAATATCAAGTGAAGGTAGACTGTAATATGTTAAAGATGTATACTATATACCCTAGAAGTTACTAAAATAGTAAAATTAAGAATTATGGCTAGTAAGTCAAAAAAGAAGATAAAATGGAAGCATAAAAATAACACCTAACCCAAAAAGGGGCAGAAAGAGGGGAAAAGGAAGAAAAAACAGGTGAGATCAATAGAAAAAAAAAATAGCAAGATGATAAATAGAAACCTAAGTGGGAAAGTAAAGTGGTATAACCACTTTGGAAAGCAGTTTGGCAGTTTATCAAAAACTCAAACATACATATACCTCAGGATCTAACCATTTCACTCCTAGCTATCTACCCAAGAGAAATAAAAGCATATAGTCATAGAAAGAATTGTTCACAGATATTTATAACAGCTTTATTTGTACTAGCCTTAAATGGAAAATACCCAAATATCCATTAACAGATAAGTGGATAAACAACCTGAGGCATATTCATACAATGTAATGCTCCTCAGGAATAAAACGGAATGGACTATTGATACGCCATCAATATAAATAATCTTCAAAATAATTATGTGAGTGCAAGAATCCAGACAAAAAGAATGCCTACTATATGATTTAATTTTTGTAAAATTCTGTAAAATGCAAACTAATGTAGAGTGATAGCAAGAAGGTAAGTGGACGCCTGGAGGCGGGTGGTGGGTGAGAAGAGATGGGAGGCACAAAGTTGGAGGATGATAATATAATCATTTTCTTGGTTATGATGATGGTGATGGGCCTATATATATCAAAACTTAAGAAAATGTACACTTAAAATATATGCAGTTTATTCTGTAATAAACCTGTCTTAAAACAATCCCACTTCCACTCCTTCAAAAATTATGACCCAACTCTATGCTGTATACAAGAAAATAATTCAAAAATGATGACATAAATTAGGGGTCAGTAAACTATGGCCCATGAGCCAGTCACCATTTTTGTAAGTAAGATTTTATTAGAAAATAGTCACTAACACATTCATTTACATATTATTTATGACTACTTTGAAGCTGCAATGCCAGAATTGACCAGTTTTGACAAAGACCACGTGGATCACAGTATTTTGTGGACCACCAATTAGACCATCAATATTTGCTATCTGACCCTCTAAGAAAGAAGTTTGATGACCAATGATACAGGTAGGTTGAAAGTAAAAATGGAAATAAGATATATTATGCAGATGCCATTCTTTTAAAAGATGGAAAGGTTATACTAATATTAAACAAAATAGATTTTGTACTTAAAACATTATGAGCAATAAAGACCTATGTTACATAATGACAAAAGGCTCAATTCACTAACAAGACTCTACAATACTAAATAATTATGCACCTAATAACAATGCTTCAGAATACATGCAGCAAAAACTGACAAAACGAAAAGGAGTAACTGACAAGTTCCACAACACAGTTGGATATTTCAACATTCCCCTCTTGTAACTGGTAGAACAAAACATTTTCTTGAAGTATTTGACAAATCATTCCAAAAGAGTTTGGTATCTAAAGGTTTCTTTTTATATCACGTTTCTGATATCAAGTGACATATTTTGAGAATTATTCAATGATGAGAAACAAAAGCTTAACTTGTTTTACATATATATATGTTTGGTTTGTTTTCTTTTGTTTTAAGCACATGTTAAGAACTTATTTAAATTTCCATTTCTGGCAGCGTGGTGGAGTACATAAGCAGAAAATCCTCCTGTAGCAAAACACCTAGAAATCCTGGTGAAAATGAGAATTTTAAAATGCATGGTTACCTCACAAAATAAATAAGGGAACTCTCCAGGAGCTACAAGGAGAAGATGAAAACTCTACAGTTGTGCTTGAGGTGGGACTGGAACTGGGACAGGTCTATAGGTTTCAAGCAGACAAGATTTGATAACCATGCAGGAGCAGGAGACAAGACCTACAAGCCTTCATAAAACAATGAGCTAGAATTGAGCCATAAAATGCCACATCCTGATTGAATCAGTAGAGTGGAAATGATTCAATCACCATCACAAGAAGAAGATAAAGCAACTTGTGTATCTTTACCTGGAATTTATAGGAGAGGGTCTCTCTTAAAATTGGTAACCATATGCATTTGTGGTCTGACTTTACATTACCTGCATTTTCAAGAAAACATTCAAGTAAAAATTAACAAAAGTTCCAGGTTAGTGATATGGAAGCACTTAGTGAAAACGAATACCAAATCTATTTCTTGGGACACATCCTTAAAGCAAACTTCCTAGGATTTTCACACATCAGTCTCTACAGACGTGCTCACAATCCAAAATTATAAAGCACAACTGAAAATCAGTGGGCAGACAAAATAAGCAGCAGGTTAGTCTCCCAAACACCCGACATAAAGCTTACATGGACTATTGCAACTGGGAAAAAAGTACCACATTTAGTTAATTTAATCTAATCATTATTTACTTCTTTGCAGCTACAGTCTTCTGCTTCATAAAAGTCACTGCTGTCTGTCACAAAATGATAAACTGTTTAATTTACAAAACATATGTGGACCTCATCACTATATATTTCAAAGTTGGGATCTGACTCACCGAATAATGAGTTTCACATGCAGTTTTCTGTTTTACAGTATGACTCCTACAGAACTCTTATTCTTCCATTTCTCTTGTTCTTGAGATGCAATAAATACAAACAATATCGCATCTAACTTGAAAATAAAGTTGTGTAAATCTAGAGGTCAGTATTAATCTATGCTGATGCAAGACCTAGAATTTAGTTTTGGGATTATTTATTCCTTATTAAGCTTCAGTGATTTTAGCACAGGAAGAGTGAGTGAGTGTGTGTGTGTGTGTGTGTGTGTTTTAGATGCACATGTGTGTATGTGTCATGTGTTTTACAATGCCTGAAGATTAGATTTTTAACATCTTTCAATTTTTTTATTTTGGGTGAAGGGCAGAGGGAAAGGGAGAGAGGGAATCTCAGGCAGTCTCCACACCCAGTGTGGAACCCAATGCACGGATTGATCTCACAACCCTGAGATCATGACCCAAGCCAAATCAAGAGCCAGACACTTAACCAAGCCACCCAAGTGCCCCTAGATTTTTTTTTTTTTTAAAGAAGTGTCTGAGAACCAAATAAAATTTGGGAAAGAAATTTTTATCATCTCATTTTATTTTTATTCAATAGCCAAAATTTGGGACTTTTTAGCTTGTCAACAGTCATTTTCTTTTGAAAGCCCAGTTTATAAAGTATTATTTATCTAAGCCCACTTATGTTCTGTATGAACCATGAGATGATTGGTGCAACTTGGCAATGACCTTGCCTATTTTATATTAAGCACTGAACATTACCTGAATGTTAAGTGGATTTAGGATTGTTTTATAACTAATTTCTTTTTCCAGTGGTGCTCTAATTGCAAATCATACTCAGTCTACTGCTCTGACAACTAATGTGAGTTCAGTAGTTTCAAGGACTTCATACATTATTCGCTGTGAACACAAAGAATCTTGGCAAAGAAGCAAAGGAACACAAAGACAGGTTTTGCTCAGGCACATTTCTGGAAACTATACAGATATTCAGGAAAAAGAATCTGACTACATCGATCATGCTTCCCCCACTCCACCCCAAATTATAATTTGGACTGACCCTCTGTAATAAGGCGGGGGGGAAGAGGGGAAAGGGTCCAATCTTTGTATAGATGTAGTTTGAATGGAATCAATCCGATAACGCTTAAAGCTTTGTGGGCGTGATTTAGGAAGTTTCCTTTTAGTAGAAACAATGAGACTGTCAAATCTGAATTTCAGTTATTCTTATTCACCATTGAAAACCATGAAGTGCTATACAGGGGAGACTATATGGCTTAGGCTTTTGCATACTCTAAAGGCAAACTATACCTTTTAAAAAAGAGTTAAGAAATTTCATAATAGCATAACTCAGTGGTCACTTTGCCAGTGTGCTATTAGTGGGACTGGCCCAGGCTCAACGGTAGGATAGAGGAAGCATGATTTCTGATCCCTAGAACATTCAATTTCTAGGACCCTCCACGTAAGTCAATCCTTCCAAAGAGCCTTGTCCACCAATGCTTTTCCAATCAACCTCATCCATCAAAACTTACTGGTTTATTTCATGAATATTGTGCACGGCCAACATTTCAGTCTTTGGGTAAGATATGCTGAAACTATAACAAAGGGAAGACACAGGCAACTGAGCAAGAATTTATAATGACAACAGATCATTGCTTTGACAGAGTGATGTGTGGGGTGCTCTGAGAACACACAGGATGGGCCCCACATGTGTCTTGGAGGATCCAGGAAGAACTCCTGAAGGAAGAGATGTCAGTCTGAAACCTGGAATAGAAGTTAACCAGGTGGGATGAAGGGCAAGGGCATTCCAGATAGATAAGAGGCCCAAAGGAGAGATCATCCATGTTTAAGAAGGACAGTAGCTTTGCTCAGTGTTCATCAGAATACCCCAGGCCCCGCTTTCAGAAATGCGTGGCAGCTGCTATTTACAAAAACACAAAAATAATTCTGAAGGGTACTTTTTATCAAAGCGGTTGAAACTGAAGTTCTGAATTTCATGCCAATGACTAATCCTCCACAGTTAACACAAACCATGGAGGAAGAATCTTCCTTTGTGAGTCATTTCTAGAGCTCTTTCGGTCCCTTCTTCAGCAAACATCCAGTAAACGTCTCCTCAGTGCCAGGTGCTGTGCCGGAAACCAGGGCTAAACAGACTGGGTTAGGAGACGCTTTGGTAGAGATGACCAATCAAGATCTTGTCACTTCTCAAATCAATTTCATTTGTTTAGAACATTTCAAAAATAAATATTCTTATTACAAAGATTCTTTTCAAGTGATTTGTCCATTTTATTTCTACCATATAAAACACTGATTCATGTACTTGTTCTTTCAACAAATATTTAGTAACCACTTATTATGAAAGAGGACAATTTCACATTCCATGGGGCTTACAGGGGAAACTCCTATAAATTAACGGAGACTCCTATAAATCAATAAGTATAGTGATAAGTAAGTAATTATTAATTAATAATAAATATGATAAGGGTTGCCATTAAAGCTCCAGAAAGGCTCTATGAGTGCTCAAAGGAGAGTATCTCTTCCCTCCACCCAAAGAGGCTATGGAGGGCTTGCCTGGAAGAGGTAATATTTGCTTTGTCTTAAACAAATGATACCAATTTTGTGTTTCTCTCAGAATTGTAAAACATGGCAGGAATGGGAAAGAAATACAGTAAGTATTGGCTAATAAGAAATAGGCAGGACAAAGGCAACAAGTGAGCAAGGAAAGATCATTCTGGGACAGGAAACTGTATGTGCAAAGATATGGAAATGAGGAGCATAAAATAGTTTGAGATGACTGACTGAGTCATGTGGGTAGGTGGTAAGATGTGGTGGCCCATGTGCTTGGAGACATATTCAGGGCTGGATGATAAAGCCCATTTAATCCTCAATACCACCTAAAGTAATAAGCACTATATTATCTAAATGTCAGCTCAATATTTCCATTTGAAAGTCTACCTGGCCTTTCAAACAACAGGTACAAAACCAAACTCTGGTCTTCCTCTCCCTGCTCCCCCCCCCCCCCCCCAANCAATCCGCTCCTTCTGCAGATTTCTCGAACTCAGTAAACAGCATCTTCATATGCCCAGTTGCTCAGGGTAAAGACATTCTTCACTCCTCTTTTCCTCACATCAGGTATCTTGACTGTCTATAAACCCTACTGATTCTACATTCAAAATCCACCCAGAATTCAGCATGTCTCACCACCTCCTGGCCCTAGCTGCCATCACCTCTAATCTAGATAACCGCTGCTGCCCATGAACTTGTCTCTCTACTTCTGTCCTGATTTGCACTCTTATCCCCTTCTTTTCTCAAACCAATGGTCAGAAGGACCCTTTTAAACTCTGAAATCATATCACTTTGTTCACCTTGAAACAGCCTTCCATGTAACTCGACATAAGGGCATTGCGGTACAAAGGGTGACAAGCCCTATAAAATCTATCCCTGCATCAGCTCTTCCACTGCACCTCTTATAACTCCCCGTGTCCCACTTTCTTCAACCACCTCAGCCTCCTTGCTTTTCCCGAAACTTAGCCATCCTCCCATATCTGGCTCTTTTACTTCCTTGCCATGCCCCAGATATTCGCATGACTCATCATCCCCTCATTTCCTTCTGATCTTTGCTAAAATGTCACAGTCTTGCAAAGACCATCCCAGGCTCCCTTATTTAAAGTTGCAACTCCCACCTATATTTCCAGTCTCCCTTCCCACTTTACTCTGTTTCATAGTATTTTATTCACTTAAGTTTTTTAAAGATTTTATGCACATAAGTTTTTTTTTTCTTTTTAAGATGGTATTTGCAAGTAATCTCTACACCCCACGAGCGGGTCAAACTTACAACTCTGAGATCAAGAGTTGCATGCTCTACTGCCTGAGCCAGCCAGGTGCCCCAGAAGTTTTTATTCACTTAAGTTTTCCTCTTAGAATGTAAGCTAATTTAGGGTAGAGCTGTTCGGTTTGGTTTGATTTGGTCACCAATGTACTCTTAGTACTTAAAACAATTTCTGACACATAATGAACAGTTGAAGATATTTGCTAAGTGAATACATCACCCCCATGTTACAAATGAGGGCCACAGAGGGGATACAAAACTTGCTCAAGGTCCTACACTGACTAGCGTGCAATGCTGACCTTGTCTGGTTATCTCACAGGCGACAAAATTTCTCAGAACTGAAGACTTTAGTCCAGGCTATATCTTTTCAGAACTATTAGAGTCTGAATCAGAGTGCACAAATGATAAAGGACAGTGGGGTTCTTTAGGTCCCTGAAGGCACTGACTCCCTTTGTCTTGACAGGTGGTAGGATAGTGATCCCACAGAGCTGCCTGGCAGGGCTGCAACTCCTGTCATCTCCAACCAGCCACTCAGGGACTCTTCCTGCCTTTTTCATGCAGGGACTTTGCTTCTGCCTCCTCTTCCTCTGGGTGGGGAGTTCCCTTTGAAGCTTTAAATAGGGTGGGTAGGATGTGAAGGACTTTGGGGGTATCCATTATGAGATGGGCACCACTGGGCTAAAGGAATGCTTTGAAGACTTGCCTCTGAAAAGGTCCTCTGATGGTTCCATGGGGTTTGCCTTTTAGAGGCTCTATGGGGGAAAAAAAAACTTTATGATAAAAATTACCTATTCTGCTTTGACTGTTTCTTGATAAATATGTGTGAAATTTAAAATCTCATTTCAAAGGGGAAAAAGTGATCCTTGTTCAATAGAATTCTATGAAAAAAATCCAATTGGAGAGAAAGGGGATTTATCTATTGTCAATGCATCTTTCTGTAGGAAGACAAGCTTTGATGTAACTGATAGCTTGGTTATATAATAGCCCATGAATACAGAAACGGCATGTGATGTATTATGCAGCACTTGAGACGAAAAGTTTGCTTCTCTTAGACAAGAATGAAAGTTCAGCCTGAAAGCTTTTGTTGAAAGAGACTTTCTTTGTAATAAATCAAGAGGACCTGTTCAAGTTATCTTCAGTAGGCACCTCATATACACTTTGGAAAAAAAAATGTTAACTCATTAAGCTTAATGGCCCCCAAAGCATCCCGTGATGCTACAGAAGCTAAACCTTTAACAAAGAACTTCACTTCTAAGGAGGTAAGTATTGAACCTACAAAAGAGAAATTCTTTAAAGTGGAGATTAGAAAGCTGAGCTATTATGAAAGAGCCAGAACAGAAGCTAAGTCATTCTTTACTAAGGCAGTGAACAATCCAGAGATGGATACTACAGATTGTGTGTGCTGGGAAAATCATTTAATAATGATCACCTGGCCAAAAAAAAATTGTAAAAGATCATATCCCCAAAATGGGTTAGGAGGAAAAGCTGCTTCAATCAGGAAGTTCTGTAAGAACAACTGCATATGCACGTGTGGGTATGTACCTACGTGCTGCACAAGCAAATTATTCATGCTGGAAGTGGCATGAATTGACAGAAAAAGGAATGGAACACAATAAATGTGTAGGAAGTGACACTAGGGTCTTCGATGAGTAGTGTGCAAATAAAACACTGAAGAATTTCTAGTGCTATGGTCATGCTTTCGGTACAGAAAATGTAAAACTAAATGCAAATGTGGGGCATGACTGCATGTAAGGGGACATAATGCTTTCTGAACTCTGCATTAAATAGAATAGTAAGAGTGGTTAGCTCAGGGCCCCTGGGTGGCTCAGTCGGGTAAGCGCCAGCCTTCGGCTCAGGTCATGATCCCAGGGTCCTGGGATCAAGCCCCATGTCTGGCTCTCTGCTAAGCAGGGAGCCTGCTTCTCCCTCTGCTGCTGCTCCCCCTGCTTGTGCTCTCTGTCCGTCAAATAAATAAATAAAATATTAAAAAAAAAAAGAGTGGTCAGCTCAGTGTCTGGCTTATAATAAGAGCTCAAACACTGATAGCTATCATAATCACTATTATTATTATTAGCCTCCTATAGACCAACCTTTGTGTTAGCGGATTTACATGCACTATTTGACTTAGCTGCACATATAAACGGTTAAAAACACAGAGTGAAAAATTCTTTTCAAAGCGAAGTTGAACACCGACAAATTAAAATCGCAAGGAATCCAGATATGAATCAAAAAGATCTAATTCTCTATTTGTCTACAGATAATGCCTTTCACCTGACCATCCGAAACCACCAAAGTGAATGAGGCATCAGGCAAATATATGGCATGGCTTACGTCAAATCACTTTTCTCAAATAGTTCAGATGTTTGTCTTCCTAATTTATTATGGCCAGACACTTACTCCCAGTTCTTTTCCCATCTTTTCTTCTGCCATTGAAACTCAAACTCCCACCCGTCATTCAGAGACATACTACTTGTCTCGTTCTTGTCCAAATTATTTGCAAAGATGCTGTAATTTAATGTGGGTGACTTGGGGGAGTGCTACAGTTAAAATTATTGCTTGCCTAAGGTTTCATTTTGGGATCCTGATAAGTCATTTCGAATGTGAGCTGTGTCGAGTACATTTCAATTTATTACTTTTTCTAAGTGAACTAATCTAAATTAAAATCTCACCGAATCAATACCTCATTTTTATCATAAAGCATTCAGATTCTACCTCCCAATCATTCATCTATCGCTCACTGTGGCTCAGAAATTTCTAACAATGAGGAGCTATCTCATATCGTATTATGGAAATGACACATCTGTAGCCTGTTGTTTCATACATATGAGCCCAAATTCACAGTAAATGTTGCCTTGCTCTAACCGCCTCATTTTATTTATTCTGTAGAACATTCCCATAACCCCTATCGTGAGGATTATCTAATGCTTATTATGTGTTCATGACATGCACGATTACAATCTGAAAACTGTCACTAAAACTGTCTCATTTGTTTGGCTTCAGTTCCTGATTATAGTAATAGCCACCAGCCTAGACAAATGGGGGGTTATTTTCAGGTTTTTCAAATGCTATTCAGTGCCCTTCCCCCAGTGTATTCATTTTGAGTATTTCTTTTTGGTTCTTAAAGGTCTAGTGTTGGCTTGGGAGATTTTGCAAAGATTTCTAATGCCCATGCCATTCTCCTAATATATTTTCATTTCTGGTGACCTAGAAAAGAAAAGAAGAAAAAAAAATGGTGCAAAGGGAATTTATTCTCATGACAGAGTGTTTAAAAAAAAAAGCTTTCAAGGATTTATTTAGTCAGGTCTCGTCTTTTCCATTATTCTTTTATGTTCCACTTGTATTGCATAGTCTATGGCCAATCCATAAAAGAATAATAAAAAAAGCACCATTTTATGCAACCACGTACTAGAATGTCTGCATAAAATAGGTGATGCATATATTTTATGCCCAGAATTCCAAATGGCTACTCATATTTCTTTTCTCTCAGCTTTCAAGGTTGGGTTCATAGTTTTCCAAGAGCAAAATATCTTCAATGTATTTGTTTCATGAGGTCAGGGACTGTGTCTATCTTATTCACTGCTTGATTCCAGAACCTAAGATGAGCTCTGGAACATAGTAGGATATCAATAAATGTTTAAAAAATCATCTTTCTTCTCTAATTTACCATCACTCAATACCTGAAACAGATACCCCTGCCACTCTCATTGCCTAAAATCCTGAGACATATTTGCAGTGAGACATTCCAATTTCTTGAATATATAAACGCATAGTTTTTAAGCATGGTAATGCAATAGCCACCTTAAGAAAAATGAAAGAAAATTCTAAGTACCATGGCTAAGTGGGAGCCTGTCATACGTGATATTAAAAAAAAAAGTCCAAATAGTGAAGAGGAGAACCACCGAAAATGGTGAGAGTTACTCAATAGGTCCTATGCTGACTTGAATATATATATATATATGGAATATATATGAATACACACACACACATACACACACACCATCTGTGCCTTTGTCCTATGGACTCTAGAAAATGAAGGAGGTTGTATGTTTCTTAAGTTAGAAAAGATGAAAAGACAGTCACTGACTTCAAGATGCTCATAGTCCAGTTGAAGACAAAGTGCACAGACATTTTTTTAAAAAAGATAAATGGGAATACAAGGCTAAATACGGTGGATGCCTAGTAGAATGTGGGGAAAGACCCTATTGGATTAGGATGGGTGGGGGTGGTGGTAGTTGGTGTCTGCAAGGTTTTAGACAGGATCTAAGTCCTGAGGAAAAGACGAAGTTAATGAAATTGGAGAGGAAGGATACAGGGGTGAGGAAAAGGGAGAAAGAAGAGAAGTTATTTCGGGAAGGAGGAACGGTGTCCGCTAGTGAGGTCTGAGTATAAGAGTGAGTATGGTGCTAGCTAGTGATGTTCAAATACAGGGGCACAGACGATGCAGGTTTGCTCTGGAAAGTAATCGATAAAATAGTTAGGCCAGGGTTTATGCAAATATCAGTCATCATGAGAACGGGGTAGAATCAGTTTTTCCAAAATACACAAACGATGATGTTTATACACAAGACTATATTGATTTCCAACTGCAAATGAATCATTTGGCCCAAATGTTGGCTGAGAAATTATATTCACCAATGAAAACAGGGGCCAAAAACGAAATAGAGATGTCTCAGTAGTGCACTAGGAAACAGATGGACTTTGGAGAGTTACTCTCTAGGCTCCAGGGGCCGCTCTTTTTGTAAACTGCCAATAGCAGAAAGTGAGTAAGAAGTGGATTGAAAGCACTAGGCAGAGGGCGATGCAGGGGAGTGTGTACCTGGTGCCTTGTGCGGTTAACTCTGCCGCCTGAGTACAATCCAGGGCAACCATGCACGGTATCCCAAGCTCTTCTCTACCAGGAAGCCAGACATGCTCACCTGCTGCCTCTGTGGCTGACTCTACACTTGATGAAAATGTATATTCAGATCTAGAATGGAAGCAGGGCGAAGGAGAGAGCTGGCTTCCACAGAAGTGTAACAGATGGGGCTTTGTCTGTCCCTGAACGTCAGGGCATCTTGCCCTTAATTGTCACCGTGGAGCCACCATAAGATTTCCCCTGCAGAGGGGACAGGACAGCACTCAGGTCTCCACCGAGAGGCGTGGTGACATTCAGGAGCTCCATCTGTGGCTTACACATCAAGACCAGGTCAAGACCACACATCCCATTTTTAGAAATCTACCTAAAGACATGTACTACATGGACATGGACTACAGTTTACAAATGGCCGGCGGGGGGGCGGTTAAAAGAGCAAAGATTTGCTAACAACTAAAATATCCATCCGTAGGAGCTTTGCTAAGTAAAATGGTATTATGTACATGCACTAGAATAGTGAGAGCGTAGCCCATAAAAGAAGACGACAGTCTCCGAGATGACGGTCAATAGAAGTTCTTTGAAAAAACAACAAAAAAGAATGCCCCATTCAAATACACTTCAGAAACACTGAGTTAAACGAAGCCAAATGGATACAGTTATTTGATTTCTGAGAACTGTTAACATGTGAAGGTACCCAGGGATTCTCCTGGTGCGAGACCGAGTAGGATCGCTTTCCTGGTATCACTGATTTCCGTGGGGGTGGCGACACCCTGCACAGTATTTTGAACACTGTGAAGAACTCAAGAATTACTGAAAGTCTGAGATTGGGCTTTATACCTTAATTTGCTTTGTTTCTTGGTCTTGGTGGGGAGGATTACCTCCCCCACCGCCGCAGCACCCTCTGCAGAAGTCAAGGGTAAGCAAACTTTGTATTTGTCCCATTCCTAATAACTCCAGTTAACTCCGGTGTTCAATTCTGGTATAAACAGTCATTTTTAAGGACACCATTTAGAATTTTTAAAATTAATGTGAAAAAAATGTATTCTTGGCAAGAGCAGCAAATTTTATTTAATCAGCATGCCATCCATCACTGCATAATGTATGCAGACTCCATAAATGCACAGGAAGGTGTGCAAAGTAGAGCTGATGAATTATGGAAACATTATACCTATGCTTAGTGCATTAAACACTTTCTGTTAACCCTTCCCCTCAGCCTCCCAACAGATATGGCCCAAATAATCCTAGGCAAACAAAGCCCTTTAATCACCTTTAATATTCAAAAAAGAGAACACAATTAGCTAATATGCATAACAATTTTAAAATATGATAACATTTTCCTGTGTGCTAAACTCAGCTGTATTATTGTTTATACCGAGTCTGTTAACTAAGGGAAAAAATGGAAATTTGCTCCTGACCGAGGCTCCTATTAATTTTACATATTGTATATCCTATCAAATTGAATAATTAAAAAGTAATTCATAAGTTCAGTGCTTCCATCATCAATAAGGGGGATGACATTTATCATCCAAAAGGAAATAATGGGCCCTGGATCCGGAAGAGTTTTAATCTTCCAGTTGGTTATTTGAAGTTAAACTAAAAGAAGGGCTCCTATTTATAATCAAGCTATCTGAAGAAATCATATATAAATCACATACAAACACAAAGTATGGGTCATTTATTTGCCATGTGAGTGCATTTTTCAGTGCTCTATGATAATGAAGAAATTACTGAACTCCAGGTTAAAGTATTTTGCTTTGATAACTTGATTTTTTATAGTTTGTGATCTTGAGAAATTATTTAATGAGAAATTGCTTCACATTCCATTTGCTCTTTTCTGATCTCCAAAGTAAACCAATATTTATCAGTATTTACTAAGTGTCATGCACTGGGTTGATCCCTTCACAGACCTTACCTCATTTAAGCTTTATGACTGCCATCATGAATTAGAGTTAACAAATAAGGAAACAGAAATCCTGAGAGGTTAAGGAACTTTTCCCAGCATGACTCAGAGGATAAGCTATAGGGAACAGATTTGAACCTAGGCCTATCCAGCTTCTTGACAAAATGCTTTGAAATGTCCCCTCCTGATGATGAAAGATAAAAATGTTTGTCCTACCCATGTCCCCAGTGTGTATGAGGCTTATGGCACACTCTTTCCCAAAGGTGGATGCACCAATATATATATTCCATTCTACATGCTCTTCTTAAATGGGATGTGGATAATCCTCTACTGAGAGACAAAGTCTTTGTTCTCTCTTCGCTGGACTGAATTTTAATTTCCTAGACCAACAGAATGCAAGACATGTGACACTGATGACTCCTGAGGCTAGGTCATAAACGGCACCATGACTCGACTGGCTCTGTCCTTCTCTTGGATGACTTGCTCTGGGGGAAGCCAGCCACCACACTGTGAGGACAGTCGGGCAGCCTTGGAGAGAATCCCACGTGGAGAAAAACAGGCTGCTGGCCAACAGCCGGCACCAATTTGCCAACTATGTGAGCACTTTGGAAGTAAATCCTCTAGCTTTAGTTAAGCCTATGGATGACTGCAGCCTATGGATGACTGCAGCCCATGGATGACTGCAGCCCCAACCCAAATCCAATTGCAACAACATGGGGGACCCCGTACCAGAATTACTTATCCAAACCACTCCCAAATACCCACAGAGAGCAGGAGAAATAATACATGATTATGATTGTTTTGAGCTATAAAGTTTGGGGATGATTTGTTACATAGCAATAGATGATCCAAGGCTCAAATAAAAGTATGTATTTTAAGCTCTATGAACTGTATACGAATCACTTATAAATCTAAAGCCTGTTTTATAAATGCAATTGGGTGTATATATTCTGACCTGGGAAATTTGAGTAAATATTCATTTTTAACCAAATAATCTAGAGTGTGGCTGTGACACAAATCATCTAAACCCCAGTTTGCATCAAGTTTACTTTAATGGTATTAGAATAGCAGCCTGTTAAATAGACTTCCCATCAGGCAACAACTCTGGAAATGGAGAAAATGCAAACAATGCGTTTCATTTATATTGTACCTCCCATTTCACAAAGACCTTTAACAAACATCACTTCAGAAACTGATTTAACTCAAAGCTAGGAAGCTTTGGTTTGGGGGCACCTGGCAGGTACACGTCCCTTCCGAGACCCTGGCAATGTGTTCTCGTGTTCCGTGCTTTTGTAAAATTTGCAAAAGTCAGTACTTTAACTGCAATTTGTTACAATCTCTCTTTACCTTCTGTCACATGTCTCTTCCTGGCCACTTTCTTTGCAGTATTTTTGACATTTGGCTAAAATAAACTTGAGCTGGATATATAGTTTTCATAATGTATTGTGATTCCTTTTCTTATTCTAGATTCCCACATTTATACCTAATTCTGTTTTTATAATTTAGTACTCCTCTTTCTTAACCAGCATACCCCAAATTCTATAAGCTTCAGGCCCCACAAAACCTGGCTCTGCCTTTGACCACCTTGCGTTACAATCACAATAGCCTTGTGAGGTTATTAGGGGACATGCTATTATGGCAATTTTATAGTAAGAAAATTGGAATTTTGAAATTCCAAATGACTTACCAAGGCCAGGTAGTTAATAAGAAACCAAGAGAAAGCTCAAACCCCAGACCTCTGATTCCTGGTTCAGTGCTCTTTCCACGAACCCACCCTTCTAGAAGCACGTAGCCTTCCGCGCGTCTCCTTCCCTTAATTTCCCATCAGAACTGACCCATCCTGTGTCCCATTCTTTTGTATCCTGGTCTCTCCTATGAGTCATATGATAATCTAATTCAACTTCAATTTATGACAAATAATTGGAAACATTATCATTCAAGAGCTGCCTTCAAAGCTAATAATCTTAGAAATGATGGGTGTAGGGATTTCAGGTACAAAGGCAGGCTCCTGTAGGTTACATTTCAAGTGTAAGACTTTTTCCAGTGTTCTCAAGTCTCATAATCCAATTGTATATCGAACTAGGAAAAAAATTCTGGGATACAGCAAATGTATAGGAAGAAAACTTGATGACGCTGGGCTATACTTTCCTGTGAGAGTCGCAGAAGCTACGGGATGATTAATTCCCTTGCAGATGGCGTGGTTGGCATCAGTCTAGATCCTGCTTCACGAAACTACCCTCAGCTTCATGCACCATCAGTCTGGCCAACTTTTCCCTCAATGAGTGTCTTGCCTCCTTCCCAGCCCAAATTATCATCACTCTGCTACGCTCAGAAGGGGAGTGCTCGCATTTCTGCCTTCCCGTGAAAACACAGTCTGTTTTGAAAACTGAATTACCTCACTGAGGCCTCTTAGTAGACCCTTTCACAGAGCTAACAAGTTAGTACCCTACTTGTTGACTCAGCAGTGGGAAGAAATAAAGCCTTCCCAAGGGCAAACTGAACCAGATAGAGTTGAGGCACCAGAACAATTGATTTCAATTCGTTGTAAATAGTAATAACGAATGCTCAAAAGATCCCTTCCCAAAATGTCCTTCAGCTGGTAATTTATTTCTACTCCTTTCCCTCTTTAGAGGCAACACTTAATGGGTGGCTTTTTTGCAGCAAATCTTAATATAACAGTTCATATGCAGATGAAGTGACCGAGTCCCCTTGACGCATGTGTCTGATCTCCATTTAGCAGGGATGGGAGGGAGGGAGGAAGGAGCGAACACTCCAGTGAAGATGTGGTCCCTTCCCCCACCACACTGCAAAGTACAGGGTCTGTGTCATTAAGATTCTTCTACTAGTTTCTTGCAAATCTCTCTCCAAGGACAGCGAATTCTGGGGCCATCTTTTTTTGATTCCACTAATGGCATTTTGGCTAAAATATCATTTCTCCATTGGATATTATGAACAATATTTATAGTTGATATTTTATATTCTGTACGATTTTAATCATTTAATCTGTTTCAACATAAACAAATAAGACATTAATTTGTCTAGCTCTTTTTGCTTCAATTTATATTTAAAATATCCTAACTGGTCTCTCTTCCTGTCTCTTCTTTGCCTTATCCCAATTTTCTAATGAACCACTCATTAAAACACCCATTAATCTGTGTATCATTTTGACCCTAAGCGTTCTTGTCCCTCTCACTTCTTAATTGTCTCAGGATTCCCAGTCTTGTTCCTACCAGTCTCTGTTTTTAGCTTCTTCCTTTCTTTTAATAATGAGGTTTAAAATTAGATTCACCAGTTTTCCAGGGGGCTGCCCCTGGAATACGAGTAATCAGACCTGACCAGATTTCCTGAGTGCTGTAAGCAGCTGCAGGTCAGCCCTGTGGCTGCCAGTCCCCAGGCTGTGGAAGGAGGCAAGCTGGCCGTGAGAGAGACGTGGAGGGGACAGCCCAGTGATGCTGTGAGCACTGTGTGGACCCAGACGAGAGAATCTGGGAGAAGACATTTGTGAGTGACCCCCATGAAGACCTCAGGAAGATAGGCACAAGAAATTTTAGGATGGGTAGTAAGGAGGGCACGTATTGCATGATGCACTGGGTGTTATACGCCAATTAATGAATCATCGAGCTTTACATCAGAAGCTGAGGATGTACTGTATGGTGACTAACATAATATAAAAAAAAATCATTAAAAAAAAAAAAAGAAAAGAAATTTTAGGATGCCCCGCTGTGACTTGTTGTGTCCCTTCTTCAAGAAAACCTACAGTAAAAGAGATACATTATTTTTAAAGTTCCCCTGTACCTGTGGGGGGAGGGGTTGTTTGCGAGTGGTGTGGGGGAATGCGGCTGCGGGATAGCCTAGAAATATTTTGGAAGCAGATCTCTCCCTCCCCACGTCTTGGTTCACTGCCCTTATCCACCTTCTGCCTACAGAGCAGCCCCACCCATACCAGTAAGAAAAGATCCCACGAGAGACAGGAATTGCCTTGGGCTACAGTTCCACTGAGCTTTTAACATAGATTAGAGACAACACATTGATGGTTCGGTGCCTGCTGTGGGCACCGCTGTTGTGTTGGCTTTGACTTCGGGCAGCAGGCAGGATGTCATGGCTGTGCTAAGGAAGTCGTTTGTAAGATTTAGGAAAGAGTGGGTATGACCAAAGCTGCCATGCGTGAGTGTGATACTTCCTTTCAGACCCACACAGGCTCCATTATTCACTCTCAAGAAGTCACCTTCCCCTCTCTGGCAAAAGGTCTGGACCTTGTAGGCTACCCATCACAGCTTGTGCATCAATTTGGCCATTTATGTTTCTAGAACAAAGTTTTCTCTTCATCAGGTTTCATGAATAAAATAGGAAAATTAGTTATAAATGTGTGTTCTGGTGTTTACGTCACTCTCCTGACATACATGTATATGTATCACTCTCTCCCCCATGATATAAAAAGTCGTTTTAAAGGAGGAAGACCTGAGAAGCACCTGGGTGGCTCAGTTGGTTAAGAGTCTGACTTTTGATTTGGACTCAGGTCATGATCTCAGGGTCGTGAGATCAAGCCCTGCATCAGGCTCCATGCTCAGCAAGGAGTCTGCTTGTCCCTCTCCCTCTGCTATTTCCCTTGCTTATGCTCTCTCTCAAATAAATAAAATCTTTAAGAAAATAAATAAAGGAGAAAGACTTTAGACAAAGAGCCCTGAGCCACGTACAATCTCAGTAGCATCCATTCCCTAGTTGGAAGTCAAGGGCTTTGTAGTTCTAATTTTTTTTGTCAGATGAGAATCTTAACCCAGTGAAATGGGTTGAACATGTGGATGGTTCTGACCCCTGTCCCAGATTTCCCCTCCTCCTTTTTCCCCTCACCCCACTGCTGTGTGATCTTGGGTAAGTTCCCAAAGATCTTCTGGTGCAGTCCTATGCCAGAGGGAAGACAGCAGGGCCTGCCGCATACTGTTGGTGTCAGGCTTAGACAGGAGGGCCCATGCGAGACCCTTGGCTCCCTCCGATGCCTGGAAAAGAGCGTGCTTAGTAAATGGTGCCATTGCTGTATTATTAGTGGCAGAATTAAGACAAGAGCCTTTCTCACTCTTCTTCTGGACTCTTACATTTCCCTATATGGAAACATACATAACCAGTCCTCACTTTGCTTGGGCTTTCCCATTGTTATTTTCACTGTTCCCTCGCCTGCCGAGCCCTTGTTATGGACCAGCAGCCCCAGCGCAGGCAGCAGCCTGGCCAGATCACCTAGTCTGTGAGCAAGCTGGTGCACGTGCCCAGAGGAGTACCCAGGCTTCTTTCCTGCAGGGCGGGATGGGTTTAGACAGTCTTATCGCTCAGTACTGTCGTATCACCTTGTGTCTGTCTCTCCCTCTCAGACTCAGCTTTTCCCTCTATGCCTTGTAAAACGGGTTTTTTTTCTGTCCCCCTCTCTCCACTCTTTTTTATAATCTCCTCTGCCTTTTCCTCCCCTTGTTTGCCTGACAAGCTTACTCTCCTGTCTCCTTGGTCTCTCCTCTCACCCAGTCCTGCCTCCTTACTGACAGATGAGCCTACTTGATTACATGCTGGTTCTGTTCCACCAACTACATCCAGCAAGCTCCCATGGTCTTTGCCTCAATCTGGAGGTGTCATCCAGGGACCGAGTGCTATACGATGCTTGTGGCAGGATCATACCTCACATCAGGTCTTATGGTCACAATAGGCACACTGTTGGAATAAATATGGGAACCAGGTGCCACTGATGGTGCCAGTACAAGGTCCCTAGTCCCCAGTCAAGGGATCCATGAGACCCACAGTGCCATGCTAGCCAATGAATAAATGCCATCTGGATGCTCAAGTCTGGCCAGGAGGGCAGTAAAGTTATAGTGCTCAGTATTTAATTTTAATTTCCCCTGAATAACCCAGAGTGAATTTTGCAATTTGCAATATTATAAATTTTGTCAACATGTGGGGAATTAAAACACTGTTTATCCAGTACACTCTGGCTAATCATACCCTGGCTGTCTTTCTGATTGCTGATTCATTTGCTTCATGCTTACAAGGGAAGGAACATATTCCAGAGAAAGCATTTGTCTAGATGAGCTCTGAAACCAAAGCAAAGACTGAACTACTGAGGATAATTGGGCTCAGAGTTAAAATATGCTGTTTCCAGGGAAAAGTAAATCTATGGATACTGAAGGAGTTGAGTTCTCAGGTATAATTGAGATCAAAAAATAAGTCTTCAAGTAAAACTTATTTCCCCAGATTCCCTGGCCATTCAAGGCACTTAACTCTAAATCATTTATTTCATTGGCCAAGAATAAAAATTAACCTGTCTTACCAAAAATTCTGTCAACTAGAGAATTCTATTAACCAGAAATATCTATTGTTGATGCTTTGCTAGTATAATTTCATATATAATTATATGATATATAACCATGTAATGTGAATGTACTCTATTATATAATTATATATTTCCTATGCTATACATTGCATGTATAATATATAACAATCAGTACTTTGCTAGCAAAATTCAATATGTAATAGGTATTATGTAATACACATAGTTGTAATAAAGAACTCATGGTTTGGTTAAATTATGAAGCACATCTCTAGTAATTTAAGAAATTCATTGATCATTTCAATAAATATCTAAGAAACTTCTGTATGTGTAAGACAACCTGAAATACCAAATTGTGTTCAGTTAGTCCCCATGGTAAAGATACTTTATTGTAATTTAATTACTTAAAGATTTGTGTGTACATATAGGATCAGATTTGGTTTTTCTTTCTTGTTTCTTGAGAGCTGCATATTGAATGATATATGTGATTCCATATATTATAATCCGTGAAAAGTACATCTGCTTCTTTTTTGTGTCCATCTGTCTTCTTCCTTATTGTGAATTGTGCCCCAATTTATCTTTGGGGAACTACCTCTCCCAATTGTGAGCAATAAAATAATATATATTTAAAGGATATATATTTACTCAAATAGCTTCCACAAATAATTCACTTGTTTTTCTTCTTGGATTGTTTGCAGGTCAAGTGGTTGCCTTTTATCTCCTCTTCAACACATTTCTTCTTCCCCACAAATCAATGAAATTGAGGCCATCAGGGTAATGCTTCTCTCAAATTCATAGACCAAGTGGTTTATTTTCATCTCTGCCTGCCTCTCCCCTCCCTGCCTGAGAGCTCGCTGTTTCCACTCTATTTGGTTTTCTGGGGTCTCTATGACTTTACTCTCCTCGGTCAGGAGAGTGGAGAGCAAAGTTAGTTAATAGGAGCACAGGACACGTTCACCCATTAAACAGGCATATCACTGAGGCACCCCCTCTTCCACAACTATTCAGTAGATTTGAGGGTACACATGAGCTATCTTTCTTCCTTGAGCCAGAGACTCAGCCACCTAATAAGGCCAGCCTTACAATAGCATCCCCTATAACCCAAGCCCCCAGCCTGGACCCCAGAGCTGTGTCTTAGAATGAGCTAGCAGCACCATTAATCCACGGGAAAAGCTCAAAGCATTAATAACATTTGCTCTCTGTACTGCAAGTTTTACATCCCAATGACTTTTTGGAGGATTAATTACAGTTTTCTCTAACAGCAAATTGTGAAACTCAGTAGTTCGCCTTATTTTGCTGCAGGGACGATTCTCATTTGACTAAAATTAAGAATTTAAATAGGTGCCCTAGGAGCCCAGGTAGCTTAAGAACTCCCCAGGTCCTCTTTATAGTTGAGTTATGCTCTATAAGCTCCTGTTCGAGGAGCCGCCTGTGACCGAAGTGCTGTGGAGACCACTTCTTTTATACACTTCCTAAACACTTCTCTTCCTCACCTCCCAGTAAAAACCTGGCAGTTAGGTGGTCTGTATCATTAGGGGGCAATGTCATCTCTATTTAGGGACTTCACCAAGAAGTTTCTTCATTCATGAGTGAATAAACGATTTTTCTGTCAATTTTCCTGATGGGAAGCACTCATCCCTCTAATTCTATCCTACTCCCCTTTACATATTTCCCACATTGTATATCATAGAAGACCCTGGGGAATGTCAAAGGCAAAGGTGCAGCTGCCTCGTTTGAAAGTGTCTGGTTTGGGTTCAAAGATAAATCCCTCCCATTCCTCATCCTCCCAACCTGCACCCCGACTCTTATTGGGAGTGGCTTCTGGAAAGCGGAAATAACTTTGGTGGCTCTGAAAAGGAAGTGGCTGTTTTTGTATCATCTACCTCTAGTCAAAAAGCTTCTTTCTGTCCGCTGTACTACATCATCACTGAATTCCCGAAATAAATATTGACGCTACCTAGTATTTTAGTAAAGACCTAATGATTTAAACTCCATGCATTTAAATGTGGACTGAGCGTTTCATGTGTAACTCTGGGCAGGCTCTTTATCTCTCCGTGCCCCAGTTTTCTGTAAAATGGGAACTGATAATAATGGTACCAATCTCATAGGGCGATTGTGAGGAGTAAGGGAGGCAATCTGTGCAAAGTGCTTTCCACCGCTGCTCTATCTAGTAAATGCTCAGTTGATGTTGGATATTAAATTGCTACAGCAGAGGCCACTGGGCCAAGACCCCATCCTCAACTCGAACACACACTAAGCATCTACCGTTCAGGCTTCTCTTGTGTCTGGGCTACAGGGTTGAATAAAGTACAGCTCCTAACCTCAGGGAAAAAAGCAGTTAGCCCGGGGCAAGGCTACGGAATCTGTTATATAGCCTACAATATGGTTATAGATAGTAATAACCATTAACATTTATCGAGTCCTTAATACTATGCTGGGCACTTCACATGGATTATTTTATTTATTATTTTCAGAAACTTATGTGGGAGGCACTATTATTTATTGTTCAGATGAAGAAATTAAGGATTAGGAAGATTAAGTAACTTTGGAGCTGTCAGACTCCAGACACTACGCTTTTCACCATTTTTCTATACTGAGTGCTGACACAGCAATACGTACCACATGTTAAGAGTGCACACAAACAGAGGAACTAACTCCTTGTTTTGAGAGCCTGGGAAGAGGAGGGGATACTTGAACTGGGTCTTGATGGAAGAAGAAAAAATTACAAGAACTAGGGTGTGGCCATAACATGATGGTATCATGGGTGCAGAGGTTGGGAAGGGGTGATTAAAGGGAAGGTCCATTGGGAAAGGCCCGGGACCCGGTGCTAAGGAATTTGGATTCTGGTCCTGTGTTTGAGACAGGTTTTTTTTTTTTTTTTTTAAAGATTTTATTTTATTTATTCGACAGAGATAGAGACAGCCAGAGAGAGAGGGAACACAAGCAGGGGGAGTGGGAGAGGAAGAAGCAGGCTCATAGCGGAGGAGCCTGATGTGGGGCCCGATCCCATAACATCGGGATCACGCCCTGAGCCGGAGGCAGACGCTTAACCGCTGTGCCACCCAGGCGCCCCTTGAGACAGGTTTTGAAGAAGCATCAACACAAGATCAAAACAAAACAAAATTTTGCCAACTCAAGGGCCAGGGAAGACCCCTAAACAGAACTCATGAATAAAATAAAGGCAGTGAGTCCTGGACACAGAGAGGAGGTGGGAAGAGATCTGGGCAACACATTTATTTGCAGGCTTATTTGATGACTTCCTGTCCCCCCCCCCACGAGATTGTTGATTTTATAAATGCAGTGATTATGCTAATTTTGCTATTTTAGTTCCAGAACCTAACATCACAGTACATAGTGTGTGTGTGTGTGTCTTGAAATTTTGGATGACTAAAAGCTCAAAAGAGGGGCACCAGACATTGTGCATAGTCAGGAAATCCAAATGAAGGGATTCTTGAGCTGAACTTTGGAGGACAATTGGACATTAAGAGGCAAATGGTAGGAGATAGAGATGCACTGGAGAGGAAAGGTCATTGGGCAAAGATACGGAGGAGCAAGGACCATGGTGCCTTCAGACAACTCCAGTAGTTGGTCTGGCTAGAACAGGGTTTCTCGGCCTGCAGCGCTACTGACCTGTTGGCTCAATGACTCCCTGCCGTGGGGAGCTGTGTTGTACACTGTGGGATATTTAGCACCCGCCCGGGCCTCTACCCAATAGAGGCCAGTAGCATCCCCGTTCCCCCCCAGTTAGGACAACCAAACATGTCTCCAGATAGTGCCACATGTTCTCCTCTACCACTGCCAATTCAGAACCACTGCCAGGGCTTTTCAAGTGGAGAGAGAGAAAAAAAAAATATGAGGACATAACACAATAGAGAGAAAACAGGGTAGATTTCAAAAGATGGCTGTGTGTCACGACCAAAGTGGATGGGCTTAGCCTGAACCCAGTGGAAAATTCCCGAGGAATTCAAGCCAAGCAGTGCCATGAACACAGCATGTGTTTGGAGAAAATCACTTGGCAGCTGTGGTTTGTGCGGGGTGAGGCTTGTCTACCAGGAGAACAGGCTGTTTTCATCCTCCAGGCGAGAAAAGATGAGCCTTGAACTGAGGACACTGCAAGAGAACAGGAGGGGAGATGAGAGCTCTTAGGAGGTTCTGTTAAAGCAACAGAACCAAGAGATGGTGTCAGCATCGATGAGAGGAGATGAAAGGGACTCATCCAAGGATTCAGGGAAAGCTAACAAGACACCACTCGCTGGAAGCTAAGTGGTTAATTCACCAGAGAAGGATGCTAATCGAATGAACAAGCCTGAAGTGAAAATGCCAGCCCAGGTGAAGAAATCCTGCTGGATTGAGCTCGCATGAATGGAGGGAAAGGCAAGCAGCGTTAGTGAGGAGCTCCTGAAAATGGAGTCTCACTGCATTAAAGGTTTCAGACAGAGGGAAACAGATGGTCGCCATGATGTCCTCAGTCACTTGACAAGCTGGATAAATAACTGTTGCCAGGGAAGGGATAATAAAAGCAGGATTTTGCCAGCATGAGTTGCTGCTGTGCGTGGCCTTTGGTTCAGAGCATGCTTCTGGAGGCAAGGGGGAAAACATAAATATGGAGTGACGGAGGGAAATCAATTAGCCCCTCACAGATGGGCCTCCAACATCCTAGAGCCCGTTATTGTCATGAATATGAAAGGTTAAGTAAGGTGGGAAGGGAAGTAACACGGCAAGTGTCCAGGGCTTTGTGATACAGCCGCGCGGCAGCAGGAGGCCGCCAAGGATCAGGGAACAGCTGCAAGGACAGGATCCGGACCGAGCCGGCCAGGCCCGCGCCTGGAGCTCTAGCCAAGCTCCCGGGCTGTGGAAACTCAGGCTTACAGAACTGAACGGAGACAGCTGTAGGCCTTGAAAAGTCCACGGACCAGAGAAACCCTGAGGGTGGAGGAGGGGTTTTCATGGAGGGAAGAGACGGATGGATGGCCTAAAACAGCTTGTTTTTTTTCCCCCATGAAATATACTATTTCCACAACTTTGTATTACACAGATTTATGTGTTTTAGTAAGTATGCAGCACAAAAGGCTGGCTAACAGAACAGAAAGAGTACAGAAAAGAGATTAATGTATAATTAAACGTAAAGAATGGCGATAAGGTACTGAAGCTCGTATCTGGCTTCATGGAATGCTCCACAAATTGGGATGGAGGAGGAGAGAGGAGGAGGAAGAGGGGAAGGAGGAAGAGAAGGAGAAGAAAAAAAAGAAGGAGGAGGAGAAAAAGAGACAAGCAGAAGAAAAAGAAATATGTAAGAAAAATCAGCGTATTTTTTTTTCACGGGAAAGAATATTTATCAAGCCAGAGCCTGGAGTTGTAATTTGAGGTTTTGCTAAAGTCTCTCTTTTATCATTCATAATTGAAATGATAGTGACATATCTTGGGCATCTGAAGATGAGTTTAATTTATTTTCATCTTTTCCAAATTTGATATCAATAATATGCATGAAGCCACACTGTGCCTAAATGAGACTTCAAAAGCAGTTGCTATAAAGAAATTACTTGCATTTTTTACAGCTCTTTACATGGTTTTATTTGATCTTGACAACAACCCTGTGAGAAAGGCTGAGGAGGTGTTTTCATTTTACAATGGATACGGCGATACAGAGTCACAAAGCCTAACGAGTTTTCCAAGCCTTCCCTGCTTGCTAGGACTGAAAATCAGGTGATGCGATTCTCCATCTCCTACTCCTTCCACAACAGCACAGTGCTGCCCAAGGGAGCCATGTTTAGCTAGAACTGCAAATCCTTTATCTTTCAAGCAACTCATCCCCACCAGAGCCATCTCTGCCTGCAGCACGCCCGACCCGATTTATCCTACTAGCCCATAACCCTACTTTAAGAGCAGTAAAGTTCACCTCTTCTAGAAAGTTCTCTTTGATTAATTCCACCTTAATTAGCCCCCCTTTTAGACCAAGAGTACCTTAATTCTTAGTTTGCACCATGTTGGACTGCATTTTTTAAAATAGTGATTTTAGCTATAGTAAAGTCTTCTTGATATACCTTTCAGTAGTAACAAAAGGTTTCAAAAATATTTAAAAATTTGAAATTGTTATTTTGTCAGTAAGGTGGGCTGAATATTAACAATTTCATATGGGTCAGCTTACTCTTAACTGCCATTTTGTAGAGATTATTTTCTTCCAGTTTTCCCTTCCTCTCACTCAAGAAGCTATGCTTGTCTCAGCTAATTGCTTGCCTCGGTTCCAAAATAAAAAGGTGATAACAAGATGCAGAAGAAAAAGAATCTTTTCTGCCTTTCAGTTCTCAAAAAAACTGAAACTTAAAGGAAAAAGAATGAACTTAAGAAACAGATAAAAGCTTTGGGGAAAACACTTTGGGTAAAAGCAAAAAACAAAACAAAACAAAAAGCCAAACAAAAACCACCACCTTTCCATCCCCTTGGCTAGAAGGAAGGAAAAAAAAGGATTCATCAGACTAAGGAGAAGACGGGGGAGGAACAGTGCTGAAGAGATTAAAGCAAGCTCCACGTATACGTGTTTAAATGGTCTCAGACAAGACGGCTGAGGAATGCAGATTGTGAGAAAATCTAGATGTGCACATCCCCATGCTCCTCTCAAGACAGCACTGCCCATGGCTGGTGGATAGAGGCCACTGGGAAGCTGAGGCAGAGCCTGCAGTCTGCTGGGATGGTGACCAACCAATGGTACCTGCCTCAAAGCTACATGTGCTGTCCTTTGATGGTCAGTAGTAGGCTGATCCTTGATCATCCCAAAAGGAATAACTCCACTCTGTGACCTGAGACTTTGCCTGGTGTGTGTGTACTTTCCTCTCTATGGAAAGCTCTTTCCCTTTGCATGCAAAGCCCCAACTCCAACACTGTCTACTCAATATTTTTGCAAGGTGCTTGACAGATTCACCCCAGGCAGAAATGTCTCTCAGGTGTGCATTTGCCATTGTATGCTTGCATATGAATTCAGAATGCAAAGCACTTCTCTAGCTAACCTTTCTTCAAAATTTTCCAACAGATTTTCAAATAAAAGAGAAAAGCGCTAAGAATTAAGTTCTTTCTTTTTATTCTTCCCGCTGAGTCTTCGTGAGGGGATACATCTAGATATTATTAGGACATAGGACATTTCTCACCCATTTTAATATTGAGTTTGAAAAAAGGGAAGAGACTCAGTAATGGAGTTATGGAGTTAGTTGTGTTCCAGGGGCTTCAAGAAGATAAATCTGGCATCGGTGTGCGAAATGGATGAAGTGGCAAGAAGCCAGGTTTGGGAGGCTTTGGTAGTCATCCAGCAACGAGGTGACCTGTTCAGAGGTGCCAGGCTTTAAAAATGATAATTCTTTTAGTGATATGTTATCTAAAACCTGGGCTAGTCACTAAAACAAATAAATTATTCATTCATATGTTTCTCATTCTTTGGTGCCCTGAAATGACTGGACCAGAAAAGATTTAAAGGCCTAAGACAGACTGTTGAAAGAAGGAAGATCAATTTCATGGAGATGGCTTCCTTTTGCCATCAACAGTCTCCCTCTTCTTTAAACTCCTTCCCATGTGGTGTCTTAGCAGCATGTTAGAGCCCTCATCTGAATAGGAATTGTAAAGAATTCTGGTTTTGTAGCTATTTGTTGATAAAACAAAAACTGACTTTCGGCAAGAGTTAGCATGGGGGAGAAGTTAAATATGGAAGACCATGGAAAGCCTCCAACGCATTCATGGGCGTTGAAGATAGACTGTGCTGTTCAGAGACTCCTCGAGACTAAGCTGGTCCTTCCCCGGGTATCAGTACGCTACGAACATAACTCCACTTACAAACTACTTGTGTGTTGTTTATCTTGAATTTTATTTTCCTCTTTATTGCCCAGTTGCTCAAGCCAGAAATTGGACATTGTCCTCATTCCCCTTCCTTTCCTTCCACCTGCACATCCAATCAATCACCAAACGGCTGCGGCTCAGGGGCAGTCCAGCGTTAGCACGCATTAAAATCACCCAGATTGTTAAAGCCCAGATTGCTGGGCTCCAGCCTCAGAGTTCCTGGGAGAAGCCCTGAGAATGAGCATTTCTAACAAATTCCCACGTCATGCTGTCAGTTTAGCGACTGCACTTCGAGGACCACTACCATAGATTGATTCCTGAGCACCCTGCACATTCAGCTGTGTCTGTCTATTCCTGCACGATCTGCATTCAGGTCGCCGTGGTCCACCGCCTGTATTCTGGCAGTGAGCTCCTTCAAAACACAAATCTGAGTAAGTCACATCCCTGCTGAAAACTCCAGCGGCTCCGTGGAGCCCACAAAGAGGATGTTCATCTTCCCTACCCTTTGAGGCAAGATGTTAATCCTATTGAATTATTATAGTAAGGACTTCTCTCCGTTAGTGCTTTTACCATTCACGAACCCTATACATGCCCTGATTCTCTCAGTATGTCCTACTTTTGGTTACCCTTACTATTCAGTGGGTAGATATTATGACTAAACACCATTCACATCACAGCCATTTATGATAACTTTGTTTCCCACACAACTTTTTGTTTCCCTGCAGTTCATAATGAGCTTAGGAATCAAATTCTTCTGTTCTTTTAAAATGGGATGGGGGGGGGTGTATTAGTTTCCTCGACTGCCATAACCAATTGCCACCAACTTAGTGGTTTAACAGAAATGTACTCTTTGATAAATACGGACAAGCATGAACTCAAAGTGCTGGCTCTGAAGGAGAATCGACTGCTTGTCTCTTTGAGTGTCTGGCTGCTACAGGCACTCCTTGCTTTGTGGTCACATCACCCCATCCTAGGTCTGTGGTCACAACGCCACCTCCTCTTCTGTCTCAAACTCCTTCTGCCTCTGTCTTATAAGACTGTGTATCCAGATAAACCAGGATAACTCCTCTCAAAATCCTTAAACATATCTCCTGCCATGAACATATAAGGAATAGTCCCTTTTTTGCCCTGCCAGATAGTATTTGTGGGTTCCAGGGATTAGGACATGTATACATCTTTTGGGCGCTACTATTCAACCTCTTACAAGGAGATTTCTCTTTTTTAAAAAAAATATTTTATTTATTCACTTTAAAGATAAAGAGAGACAGAGAGAGAGCACGAGCAGGGGAAGCAGCAGAGGGAGAGGGACAAGCAGACTCCACGCTGAGCACAGAGCCTGACATGGGGCTCGATCCCACAACCCTGAGATCATGACGGGAGCAGAAAGCAAGAGCTGGACACTTAACTGACTCAGCTCCAGCCAGGTGCCCTATTTCTTGTTTTATATTCTGGAAAAATTTTTATAAAATAGAGATTAATCATTCCATGAAACTTCCTATAAAATCCCCCACACATTTTGAACTAATTATACTAATTATAAAAATCTTTTTTAACCAGTTATTCAATTCCTTTTATGTTTATAGATTGAATCAAGCTTTCTTTCCCTTCTTAGATCAGTTTTGTCCAATTTTGTTTTTCTAGAAGATGGTTCAGTTTCTCTAAGTTTTGAAATGTACTGGCATGATGGCATTTAGAATATTCAGTTACGGATTTCTTATTGTTCCTGCATCTCTACTTACCTTCTCCTTTTCACACCAAAGCTATTTACGAAACTTTCCTATAATTCTAGATAAATCTTGTCTAAGATGTCTCTGCTTTATTACCCCAGAACATGAAACAAATTTGCATTTTTAATGCTCTATTACGTCTTTGTTTGCAATTTTATAAATCCTTACTCTCACTATTTTTCTTTTTCCACTTTCTTGGGTTACTTGGTTGCTCATTTTCTAACATCTTGAGTTGACTCTTATGTCATTAATTTTAAATCCTTTCATAGTTTCTAATGTAGGCATGAAGGCTATAAATTCCCTTCTAACTACCAACTTAGCTGCATTTGGGAAGTTTTGACATGTAATCACTTTTATTTTTCACTTTAAATATTATAATATTTTCTATAACCCATGAGTTATTTAGTACATTTGAAATTTTCCAAATATACTTTTGCAATTGATTTCTAATTTTATTGCTTTATTGTAAATGAATGGGATCTATATGAAATGAGTCCTTTGATGTCTGTTGAGAATTACATTGACTGATTTTTGGTTAGTTTTTGAAAATGATCCCTAGGGAATCAAGTATAATATATATTGTCTAGGGGCGTCTGGGTGGCACAGCGGTTAAGCGTCTGTCTTCGGCTCAGGGCGTGATCCCGGTGTTACGGGATCGAGCCCCACATCAGACTCTTCCACTATGAGCCTGCTTCTTCCTCTCGCACTCCCCCTGGTTGTGTTCCCTCTCTCACTGGCTGTCTCTATCTCTTGCAAATGAATAAATAAATAAAATCTTTAAATATATATATATATATATATA
>NC_048226.1:82350328-82404519 GCF_002007445.2 Ailuropoda melanoleuca
TTTTTTTTTTTTTTTTTTTTAATTGTCTCCAAGTTGGTTAAGCATTTGCCTTCATTTCAGGTCACTATCCCAGGGTCCTGGGATCGAGTCCCACATCAGGCTCCTTCTTCAGCGGGGAACCTGCTTCTGCCAGCCGCTCCCCCTGCTTGTGCTCTCTCTCTCTTTCTCTCACAAATAAGTAAATAAAATCTTTAAAAATAAATAAATAAAAATAAAAATGGATTCCAGTATACATGAGAACAAGATTCAGATGCAGTCAGAACTTATACATTGGAAGACTGGTGTATTGATTTGAATTGAAATGATTCAGAGTCACATAGCATGTAAGTGGTAGTCTCTAAAGACCTACTGAGATTTGGACATGGCTCTGTCTGATGCCAATGACTGTGTTCTTTGCACCATGAGGGATGTCAGGGGCTATGAGAGTATACTAGACCAAGGAGGGAAGGTTCCTGAAGGAAATCACTGAACTTACCATCTGCAAGTGCTGGGGAAGAGGTAGGTCCAAAGAAGTGAGAATAGAAGCAGGAAAAAAAGAAAAAGAAAAAAGAAGCAGGGAAAAAAGAGAAATACCATTCCATTCCTTTAGATTTCACCAGTCACTAACATGCCAGGAGTGGAATCCGTGACACAAGTCATTCTCCACAGCTAGGACAAGAAGGCAAAGCACGCTCACCATTCTGAAACAAGACTGTAGATTTCATGAAGGAAATTCAATTCTTGCTTCCCATCACATGTGAGCACATAGCAGGCAGCTGAATAAATACTTAATGAACAAAAGAACATGAAACCAAAGCAATTATGTTGCTGGAGTGATGGTTCCAGCTCTCCTTACAAAGCTGTAGGCTCTCACATTTTAGTTGGGCTTATTTTTACCTCAGAGTTCTCAAGGGTTGTTGTGAAGGTAAAAACAGAACTTCTCTGAAGGAACGATTCTTATTCGGAGTCTTATCCCTACCATTTCTGTGTAGTGAAGGAATTTTCCGGAGAGGTCCCTTAAATACTTCACATCTCCAGGCAGTGTTACTTCAGTATCTTTTAAAATATGAAAGCTTTCTTTCCCCTGCAATCTTCTGCCTGGCTCTCCCCCCGGGGTGACTCGCTGAACCGCACGGCATCCCCGCTGCACCTGTGTTTGATCTCGCACACATTGAACTGCAGTCCTTGGGTCTTGGACTAAAGGCAACTGCCAGCACTTACATAAAGGCTACTTTGAGCACTCTGCCAAGGACTTGGGAGACACTTTTTTTCACAGAAACAAATACATTTAGTTTCCAGAGTTAGCACGAAGCAAGGCCAAGTTTCATTCCCCCCGCCCCCACCTGCTCTTTTTCTTAGTCTCGGCTGAGATGTAGCTAATTATATATAGGAGCTTAAAGGAGCAGTCACCAAAATCACGACTTCACATGGATTCTATGCTACAAGGAAATCTGGGTCAGGGTTGTCTTCCAGAAATGCAAATAAAAATAATAGTTCTGCCTGCGTGTCGGGGCGAACAAGCTTCACAACATGGCGGCACTAGAGGAAGTGTAGTTAATTCGCAGGTTCACAATTGGTAACAATGTGCTCTTTTCATCTTCAGTGATAGAAATTGATTTTCTGAGCCTTTGCACATTGTCCCAAAATGCCTTCGATGCTAAATCCCAGAAGTGTCGACATGAAACAAGAAGACCCTGGTGCCAAGATCGAACTTTCTTTGGGCTTGAAGATGGCCTGAGAGTCTGGTTTCCTACCAACATCGCTCTTCAGTTCTAGTGCGGGAGTTGTGCTCAATAGCTGGTTACCTCCCAAACGCAGGTGAGCAGACTCTGTGACTGGATTTAACCCGTGGTCAGCATCTAAGAACATACAGGTATCTGTCTGGTGGAATTTAGCATAGCCTGTGTGGAATCCAGTTCACATAGGAATGAACATAAACAGAGAAGTCATCAGTGGCCTCCTTTCTAAGTCTTAGCATCTGGAAATTTTTCCTGGCCTGACATTCAAGGTCATCCTACCTTGGCAGGATTTTATTCTACATTTTTCCTGATCTCACATGACATTTCAAATTGCACAACTGTCAAATAACTATCTGCATGTGTATTATATGCCCACACTCTACTATGCAACTTTACAAATATTCCAGTATTTGTAACTTTATGAAAATTAAAACTTTATAAAACCTTACAAATATTACAAACATTTCATATTCTTCATTCATTCAAAAAAATTATCTTGAGCACCCACTATGCACTAGGCATTGTTCGAGGCTTGGGTACTAAAGCTTCACAGAGCTTATGTGCTAGTGAAGAAACACAAACAATATCAATGTGTGACTCATTAATTAGTTCCAGAAAATCATGGGTAATGAGGAAATAGACTCAGGTGAAGAGAAAGAGGATATAGGGAAAGGCATTAATTCAGAGAAACACCCTACCTAAAGCCCCCACCCCACCCCAACTGAATTATCAAAGATGTGAGTCATGCAAAAATCCAAGGAGAAACTCTTCTAAGCAGAGTCCAAGAAAGCCAAAAGCCTTTACCTCCCATCTGGTGCATTTGACAAATGTCTGGGAACAAATGAGGGGAAAAAATGATCGGAGAGGAAGTCAAAAAGAGAGTCAGTGACCTGATCAGACATGGCCTTGGAGGCCTTGGTCATGAGTTTATATCTTATTCTAAAGATAACAGGGAACTTATCTGTAGGTTTTAAATATCATTACATCTGCTGTTGGGTGGAGAATAGATGATAGTGGGGAAGAGGAGAAAGAGAGAGACAAGAGGCTCTTGCAGAAGGTCAGGTCAGAGATGTCAGTGGTTTGCTCATGTGGGGTCCGTGGGGTGCATCTGGGATGTATTAGAAGGCACAGCTAGTAGGACATGCTCTTTTGATCTTACAATAATTCTTTGAGATGAAGAAACAGTAACAGTGGGGCAGAGCCGTGGTATATTTAGAGATGGCTATAATAGGAATTAACCTTATAATAATCCAGATTAGTGACAAACTGAGCTGAGAGAAGAGGCAGAATCTATGGCAAAATCAAGAGGAGAACAGGTCAATTAGATAGATAACGTGGGCTGACACAGTCCACAGTTGTTTTTCTTCAACTGCTACCTGGAAATTTCCAAGGAAATTCATCATTTTGGCATTCTTACAGATAATCAGCCCGTCATTTGATGTGTTTCCACACCGAGAGCAACTCTGACACTCCACAGTTTTTTACTTACTGAGACTGTTCATGTTACCATTTGACGCATTTGCTTCTCTCATCACTGCTGATGAGTTACCAGGAAACAAACAAACGGCTTTTTACAAACTTCCAAAGCTGCCTTTGTTGCTCTGCGATAACAAGAAAGAGAATGCTGTTGGCAAAATCTGACACGGCTGGCTGTTTGTTTTCTTAGAGGACCCAAAGGTGAATATAAATAATTTAAAATAGCTTTTATGATCTATCTGTCTGCTTTGGGGTGACAAAATTAAAGGAAGGAGGCTAAGATTGAAGAGGGAGGAATATAAAAGAAATTTTGAAGGAAAGCAAAATTTGATTTGGCTTAACCAATGTTTACGGAGCAGTCATAGTGTGCAAGGAAGCCTTTATTTACTGAGTGCTATGTGCCTATGAACACGTGACTCCTGCAAAGACACAATACAAAGATACAGCTCTTACCATTTTATAGATAAGGAAGTGAACAGCTTTAGAGCAGTGAGGGAAATCGCTCTTAACTCTTGTATCTAGAAAATGGCAGGATGGGCCCCCAACTGCACCTGCCTGATTCTAAAGTTCATGTTCTCAGTGATCACATGGACTGCTTCTCAATTAGGGAGCTCATCAGGTGTCCACTATCTCATGGGATGGGATGTGGAAAGGCTGTTAACAGCCAGTAGAGACTTAGGGTCACTGAGAGAGGTTACATGGAAGAGCTGTCAAGGTAGCACATGACTTAAACAGCAAGAGAGGGAGGCCAAAATGATGGGGGAAAAGTGAGGAGTCCAGGTTATCACCTAATGACCTAAGCAGTGTTCTCTGGTTTGCCCAAGCAATATTTTTTGGCATATTTACTTCATTTTATTGATAACACATATATAATGTATAATATACCTACATATTGCAAGTAAAACTAATCTATATTATATGTCATATAATATGGAGGGCATAGTATATAATGTAATATATAATACATGCTCTATATAATTTCATATAAATGTATAACTTTATATATACCTACATAACACTATATTCATAATACTTATATACCTATACTGTATATATTATATATATTTCTTTCAGAGACTTGACTGACTGACTTGGTTTCAATCTGTATAAAAGAGAAAGAGCCACACCGGAAGTTGAGAGCTGTCAGTTTTTGTATTTGTGTCAAGTCCCTTCATTTCTCAGGATCTCATGCTCCTCTTCCACACAATGAAAGGGTTGGACTAAATATTTCTAGGATCCCTGCCAGCTCTAAAATTCTTTGATTTGGACATGCAGACCTGGCCAATAAGTTCTATGAATTGGTGACTGTGTCCTGGGCATTGGCGCTGGTGTACCTGAGTGCTTAGGTGCCTGTCAGCCCCTCTAGACTGTGAACTCCCTGAGGGCAGCAATGGGATCTTCTCCAACTTTGGAATCTAGCCCATAGGAATTGTCCGATAACTAAATAGTGTTTTTCTTGAACACCACTCTGTTTTATATGATTCCGTATCACTTTTTTATGTGAAAATATCACTTCAAATAAGCTTTGTTCCTCGTTATTTCGAAATAGTTTTATTTCCAGCCTGTTAAAAATAAACAGTTCCTGTCAGCTGGGGTTTAGGTTAGAATCCCTTTTCAAAACGTTGCTAAAAAGGCTTCATAATTACTATATATTTATCCTTTCAACAAGAAATCTCAAAACAATTTACTAAGAAAGCTATTACTTCATAATTCAGACTGAGGGACAAAGGGATCAGCGACTTATTAAAGGTTAATAAATTATTCACTGATTGGGACTTGTGTTGCTGAGCCCCGGAATCACAACTTTTATTATAAACCCAAAAGAGAAGGCAAAGGAAATAGTACTCAGAGGTTCTGTATACCCAGTACACTTAGAATAATCAGTTTACCTATGTCAATTTCATTACCGTTTATAAATAGGGATGCTGCCTCCTGGGAAAAGAAAAGCTTCCCTACTCTTTTTCCATCTTCAAGCAGGGTAATTCACCATTCAAATCTATCCTGAAAGGGGCCCAGAATTTATTTCAGTAAGCTCTGAGGAAGGAGGGAGCTCTCTGCGGAAGCAGCCCCTCTGGGGTTTGATTGGGGTTGAAAGTATCCTAGGTTAGGTGTTACATGTCCCTCAACCATTCTTTCTGTCTGCCTTCTTCATCAGAACCATGTTTGAAAATCCTTTTATCTTCCTTGGACCCTGCTAGGCTGCTACCCAAAGGAATACATGCTAATCCTACTCGGCCTGTCTGGAGAGATTTAGCTCTCAAAGGGGTTTCAAAGAAAAGATTTTCAGCAGTCCTGGAAGGGAAAAGTATTGTTGTCTATAAAGAAATGGGTCACATTTACTTATTTTTGTGAGTGACTTGCAGATGCTTTGGGAAACTTAGGAACGTTGTGTGTGTGTGTGTGTGTGTGTGTGTGTGTGTATGTGTGTGTGTGTGTGTCATCCTCATTTCAGTATTTCAGGGAGAAATCTTAAATTTATATAAATTTGAATAAGGCTAACTGCATACTCCAGATGAGCTTGAATTATGGAATATTCAGCACTAAAGAAATGTTCTTTTGTTACTTTCCAGCACAAAATTAATTCTGATTAAGAAAACTGTGCCTAATCAAAGTCCTAAGGGAATTTGCTTTCTTGAATAAATAAGATTGGTTCAAATTAGATTGCTTCATGGTAACACAGAACAGACTTTCTCCGGGCACTTTACACTTGGACAAACTCTGTTTCATCACCATTTAGAATATTCCCTTTGTAAACTTATTTACACTTTCAACTGCACAAAATTTGTCTAAGAAAATAGTAGAGAAGGAAGCGAGTTGTCTCCTGTCAATAGTGCACACTTCAGATCACACCTGGTTCCAATTCCAGCTTTGCCACTTGAAGGCTGGGTAGCCTTGGGGATATTTCTTAACCTCTCCAACACCTCAGATTCTCCTTCTGTAGGAATGTTGACAAACACCTCCCAGGGGAGACAGTTGTATGAATAAGATAACATAGTCATAGTGCCCAGCAGCTGGCAGAAATTTTAAAAGCTACTTTCCATTTTTAAGCCAAATCTTGTCCCAATTGCCCTAAATGTTGAAATAATTGAGATTGAATTTAAAAAGTATTTACTCTGTTACCTGTGTTTCTCTCTTTGCTATGCTGACTTGACTCTTTCCCCATTATGTTTCTCTAATAAATATTTTTTAAATGTGACTTGTGGTAAATTAGAAAAGGTGAGTTGGCTTTCTCTTTTCCTTTGGGGAAAGGAAATGACAAATGGCAATTACTAAAGAAGTAGTCACCTTTCCCTAAACCTACCCTGTTGCTAATTTACAGATATTCAAATTCACAGTTATAGAAGTCTAATGGCAAAGACATGTATGAATTTGGAGATTAACACAATGGAATAAAACATACTAAATTTCCTCATCTCCATAAGGTACTTGTGTAGTTATCAGTCAGCTGTGTGACCTGGAACAAAACACCTGAATTCTTAAAAAATCTAGTTCCTTGGGGCACCTGGGTGACTCAGTTGGTTAAGCATCTGCCTTCTGCTCGGGTCATGATCCCAGGACCCCGAGTCCTGCATCAGGTTCTCTGCTCTACAGGGAGTCTGCTTCTCCCTCTACCCCTCCCCCTTGCTCATGATCTCTCTCTCTCTCTCTCTCTCTCTCTCAGGCCCTTTCTCTCTCAAATAAATAAATAAAATCTTAAAAAATAAAAATTAGAAAAATTAAATGTCTTTAAAAAAAAAGAATCTAGTTCCTCAACCACAAATAAGAAAGTATTATTACAGGGATTGAAACCTGAAATAGCTGCTGGGACCAAACACACGTGAATGAGGCACAGGGACCACTGGGTTTGATACTAAATGGTGGCTACTAATTTAAAAAATAAAATTAAAAAAGGGGTCCAAATGGTGACCTCCACTTTTGATGGTCTTGTCAGCTTCCTCCTGCTAGGATTCATCAGAAACAGGCCTTGTCTGTAATAAGTGACATTAATAGATTTCCTTTCACAGAGCTCAACTTGTCTTATTTCTGTGGTTTTGTGAGAATCAAAAAATTCTTAGAATTTCTCAACAGTGGATAGCCCAAAAGATCTAGTACAACTATACTAGAGCATAGGAAGGAAGGTGATGAAAGAAATGTCTCTAAAAGGTCATTTTAAGATCACGAATCATGTTTTATTGCTTTCAAGGAGGAAACTATGGTTCCCTGGTATGGCAGACTTCCTGAAATTCTCCCCGGGACTTAGGAAACTCAGCACGACGTGTACAAATAGCCAACTTGTTTTAATTCTCCTTCTTTCCCCCAACGGACATACGACTATATGCATTTTTATAGGAGAAAATGTACATGTATTTGAATATATAATTGTCCTATTTCCTGCAATAGAAAAAAGCAGAACCACGTTCTACTCGTTTATCACTCCCCATGATAGTATATTTCAAGTTGTTATTTTTTTTTAAGTGAATACGTGATCTTTGGTGACTAATTGGAAATCTGTGAGTTTTTTCTGTGAATTCTGTCTGTATGCATCAGTACTCACATCCGTGACATAAGAGCTTCCAGGAAACAAAATCCATCAACCCATTCTCACTCTGTAACTCTAAGCAAAGAGCCAACTTGCAACAACTGTTTTAACTGAGCAGCATTATAACAACCTGTGAAGGCGGCCTGTTTAGCAAGACAAGGCAGCAAGGCAGGAGAAGGCACTCTTGAAGGATGATGATTGGTGGTGAGTAAGATAGTGTCTAAGAAACTAATAAAGCCACAATACAGCAACAATCACTTTATTATTAGATGTTCAAGAACATCGAGGAAGATTTATATCTTCTTTTAACTTCACCCTGAGACAGTTTCAAATTCAATTGCTCGGTTGTTTTAGAGTAAAGCAGAAGTTCAAGAGGAGAATGTCTTTCAACAGGCTTAAGATGATTTAGAGAAGGTTTAATCAACTTCTGCTCTCTCCAGGAAGATTACTGACGTGACTTAAAAAGCAAGAATGTACATTGATTTCAACCTCAGAGAGGAGGAGAGATGCTAAAAGCTCATTATGAACAAATGCATTTGCATGCAGCCTACTTCACATTCAGGGAGTGAGCAGAGATTCACAACACGGAATCCGAAACAGAGTATTTAGAATGTAAAACATGGTGTGGCTTCTAATGTAATAAACAGAATTCTTAGAGCCTCAAGGCTGTTAGCATAAATGAGCTCTTCTCTAACTGCAAACTTGATCCCCACCTTAAATAAATTTAAAATCTCTATGTGTATATGAGGAAGTAGTTTCTAAGTGAAAACCAGTGGGTCTGTCTGGGGATTTACGTGAGATGTCTTGATTTTCCAAGTATGGTCCATCATCTCACATTCTGCTTTCCACACCGTGATTTCCAGCCACGCAGAATTATCCCCAATTCCCTGTATTCTGAATTTGCTTCACCTCTGCTTGGAGCCACTGATAACACTCTTGAATGCTCTTCCCATCCATTTTGCATCCTAATTATCCTTCAAGGCCCAATTCAGATATTACCTCTTTCAGAAAACCTTCCTTATCTTCCCAGATGGAAGTAGCATATCTTTTTTTTAACCCCCATAGCTGTAGTATGTGCATAATGATGACACTTTCTATTTTACACTGTGGCCATATATAGATCCTGTTTCTTATTTCCTTGACTGGCTCCTCTAATTCAACTTTGTAGCTCGCACAGTACTGAAAACAGTCTTTTGCCCCCAAGAGATTTCCCTTACAATTAGTCAGAGGAACCTAAAATTTCAATCACTGATGTTCCTAGGTACACAGAGAAGTGCTGTACGATGGTCAGTTTTCATTCCTTTATTCCAGAAATATTTATTGGGTGCCCGCTGGGACCCAAACACTGTTCTAGATACTGGAAACACACAGATGAACAGGACTGCCTACGTTCTAGTGAATAAATATACGAGAAAAAAATATATGATTATAAATAGCATATATCACAAATTAAATTATAAGGATGTGATAGTAAGTGGCTGGATGAGGAAGTATTAGTGAAACTGTAATCCAAGTCACAACAAGGAAGCAACGAGCTATGTAGAGATCGGGGAGAAAGACAGAACATTCCAAGAAGAAGGGTGACGTGGAGAAAAGTTATAAGGCAATGAAGTTTGACATATGTGTCAGTCAGGATTTGGACAGGAAAGTAGAAGTCATTCCAGATTTTTCAAACAGAAAGGGATTTAACACAGGAAATTAGAGGCTTTGGAAGCCTATGAAAGGCTTTGTGATCAAAAGTCAGAGATAGCCCCATGTAACATTTGGAAAATCTGCACACAGAGGAATCAAAGGAAACTACCAAGAAAATGTGTAATTCTCAGGAGGACACCCAAAAGCAAATATAGGTGCCATTACAACAGGTCTGCATATGGATGGAAGTGATTCAGGAGGCAGTAATAAATTGAGAATGCAGAGGGAAAGTGCAAATTTTAGACAGATTGTTCTTGCAAAGTCTATAGGCGATGGGACCCAGAGCTTTGATGGGAATGAAGACATTTCATCCAGAGGGAGAAAAGAGAAGGCAGAGGTTGTAGGAACCAATGCGGGTGGCATTGTAGATTTTGGAGTCGGGAAAAGGAAGTGTTTCTCTTCAGCAGATTTTATTTAGTTTCAGTGATGAATGAAGGAAGTCACTAGCTGACCATGTAATGTTGGAAAGAAGAGGTGCAAGGATTTCAGGTGAGAAAAGTAGCTCTGAAACAGTCACTTTGGAAACTGGCAATGCTAGGGAAGTGATGTAAAACTGAACAGCAATATACTGAATACCCACATGTGATTCAAAATCATGATTTTAAGATGAAAGCAGCCATCGGCAAACTCTTCTTTTCTCCACAAATGTGCAGCTCCTGGAATGTGGGCAAAATAGGTAGATAGTTTGATTTATTCAGACTTGAGGCTTGGCCAAGTGAGCACAATACAGGAAGGGAGGTATAAAGACATTCAAGTGTTTGCAAGGGTGTGCTGGTCATGACCAACAACGGAAACTACAAAGGAGACATGTGAAAACGTGAGAAGGTTGATACAAACAAGCGGTAGAGTCCATGAATTAGAGGACCCAATAGAATCTGGGTTTAACTGGTAGAGTACTGGTATGACTGTGTGGGAAGGACAGGAGTAGTGGTCAGAAGTGGGTCGCGGGGTAGGGCAGTTGTTGGTGAGGATGAGGTCAAAGGTATGTCCTTGAAATGGTGTCAAGTTGCTCTGAGTCTTTGTGAAGCTATTGAGATAAAAAGATCCTGACCTTCTGGTGTTTGTGATTCAAGCTTTCCATGTGTCTTTTTATACTACTGTTTCTTATCTATTTAAAAGAATAAAAATTTAGGAGTGAATTAGAAATTAACAAAAATATTAGGAAGCCAGTAGAGATTAAATAAGATAGTAGAAAATGAGTTCTGATTTTTTAAAGCTATCTTTAAAGGCCAACTGAGACCCTTTGCTTAAATGTAAAGACCTGAAACAAATCAACGATGTCCCACATAATAACAAGATATGTCTTGGCTCCAGGAAAAAATCCCATAAGAAACTGGGTCATGACCGAGGTTCCCAGAATCATAAGCGGAGGATCCTTTGCCCTGCACTTCAGGCAAGAGTCTGGACTACAATGATGGTGGTAATTCACAAGATGGTACGAAAGCAATGCAGACGATGACACTAACTGAGCACTGAGTATGTGCCAAGCGTTTCACATTGGTTTGTTTTTCCACTTAATTATCTCAACATATTGTGCAGGTAAAGAAACTAAAGCTTAGAGAAGCTCAGTAACTTGCCCAAGTAAACAAAACTAGTAACCTTAAAACTCTGGGCATTTTGACTCCAGAGGTCATCCTCTTAACGACTTCAATGCACCACCTCCCACTCTAATGTGTGAAAGAAACACAGAACATCTGTTCGAGCTGATCCTTCCCGTTGGCTAACTGAAGACTGACAAGTCAGGGGTGATGATGGAAAAAAAGCAAAGCCACAGGATTCAAACAGACCAGGGTCGGAATTATAGTCTGGCCACATATTCACCATGTGATCTTAGGCAAATTACTTAATCTCTTTGGGTCTTAGTTTCTTATCCATAAAGATAAAGAAAATATCAATGCCTTACTAGCATTAATGGACAGATTGAATGAGATAGCAATCTGTGTCGCTCTTGGTATCTTTCTTCCTCCTTTGTCTAGCTGAAGGGGATGGAGCCTATTCACCTTTACGTTACCTAAAGTATGTAGGAAGTACCTTGCGGATAACTAGTGACCCAATGAATGGATTGATGGATAAGGGAAGACCAGTTTGAAGTTATGGTAGATTAAAAAGAAGAGAGGTGTGGAAGAGATATGAGATATATTGCTGGCTGACTATCTGCCTGCCCCCAGCCCCACACTCTCAATACTTTAGCACTTGGGCAGCATCTCATGACTTGTTTTGGCCAATGAGCTATGAGCAGAAGTGATGCGTGTAACTTCCAGTGGAAAGCACTTAAGAGCCAGATTCAGTGAGTGACTTCCCAGCTCTCTCCTGTCCCATTGCAGCAATTGCATACAATCTGCACAGAAACAAAAGGGCCACAGCATGGGAACAGCCAGGATGTCTGAGGCGCTGCAAAGAGCCTGCCCGGGAGGTACAGGGCTCCAACCACATTTTGAATAAGATATCATTTTATTGAATTAATTTGTTTCTGCAGTATAAGCAAGCTTATCTTACAGCATATTAAAAGCTTTTTTTTTTCCTTTTTGTCCAGAAAATCATCTTTCTGGCATGTTCAAATTGTTGAATTTATGATCAGGATCATAATAATTAGAAATAATATCAAGGATAAGGGAAAAAAAAAAAAACCATGAACAGAAAAAGTGCCTTGAATAAAATGTGTGATTTCAGCAGCTTCACAGAATAAATCACTGATGCTGTATAATAATTAAAAGGCACCATCTAATTTAAGCTAGGAGATACCTATTTCAGTGTATTAGAATATTTTATTAGAGCTCATTTTCTCACATATTTCAGATCTCAGGTATGAAAAGATTTCAAAGGTCATCAAGTATGACTTCCTTACTGATGAAAACATACGAGGTTCACAGCACTTAACTGAGTTTCCCAGGCACCTTAGCGACTCAAGGGCAAGGCTGGCCTTAAACACGCCTCAGCCATGTCTTTCTAACCTTGCACCCAGAGACCTCTTCCATTGTTATAATTCCCTGATGACACCTGTGTGCTCTGAAAGAGTTAGTGTATCTTCCAAAGGGTTATTTATTTATTTTTTTTAAGTTTTGAAGAAAGCCAAACTGGATAACAGCCATCAGAGTATTTGATCCCTCTTGAGGGTGCTTATCCAGAAAATGTTAGAAGATGAAAGTTATCCCCACAGAGATGTCGGTAAAATACTTATATGAAAAAAAATGAATGCTAGCTACCCAATTGAGAATTTACATAAGTCTTTAGAGGATTGATGCCAGTGAAGTCAGCAGTTCTCCCAGGAGGATAATGGGATCGCGTCTTAATTCTTTTCATTTTTTATTTTTGAAGTTCTACCACTAGGTGTATCTGAATGAATCAGCAGAAAGTGAATCTCTTTAAAGAGCTGGTCTGTGAAAGGCACAGTGTTTATCACACAGTGATGACTTATCTGTTTGGAACAGTTTCTAAGTTTTCTGCAGAGCCCAACTTTTTCCCTGGTTTTCCCTGCTTCCTTAAAAAAAAAAAAAAAAAAAAAAAGTTCTAAGGCCCCTACCTAAAGTATTAATAAATTCTTAATCTCCCTTCAAAAAACTCAAGAGATTTTGTTGTTTTTATCAAAATAATAGGATCAAGTGTCAATCCCACATTTTTCTCACACTTTACTGGATTCTCAGGAACTTCTGATTAATTTAGGTTTTGGGGATAACAAATGTCTTCTGTGTAGAAATAAAACATGGCAAAGAATAAAAATAAAATAAAAAACAGCCCATGGTTACAAATGTTCTCTCCATGAAAGTGTATCACATAGAAGAAGCATGTCACCATGAACAGAAAGCAGTGGATTCCCAAAATACTCTGGAGCCAACATCCTAAGTATATTTAAATTTATGTATTTTATTTCAGCCTTCTTATTTGGCTTATCATGAGTTTTATCAATGAAGAAATATCAATGGCATTAAGAAGAAAGAAAAATGAACATGGCTCTTTCAACAGCAATTATCCTTGGAATTTTCAAACCATTGCAAACTGCTCTGTTCCTGAGATTCTGATTGACACCTCTGATACCTCTGAGTCAAATGGGGATGGGTACTCATACCCTTGTACAACTCTACTTCCTATCAAATATTTGAGTATTTGCCATTAAACAGTCAGAAGTATCTCAAAATTTTGATTTGCATTGCTTTATTAGTGACATTAAGCATCTTTTCACATGGCTTACTAGCCATTGTATTTTGTCTTCTGTGATTTTTCTTTTCCAAAACATTTCTTACCCCTTGCTTATTCATTTTTTCTCATTGATTTATGGGATTTTTATAAACATTGATAACCTCCTATATGTGAAATGTATGGAAAATATTTTGCCCAGGCAGGAACTTACATATTAAGTATATATGGCTTCTTTGACTATACAAAGATTTTTATTTATCATATATCAAATATGTCAGTCTTTTCTTTTATGGCTTTTGGGGTTGGTTCATGCTTAGAAAGTCCTTCCCCATTCCAAGATATAAAAATATTCTCCTGAATTTTCTTCTGGTGTTTCCCCAGGTCTCTTCAATGCCAACCCTATATACCTAATCATATAAGCATATAACTGTATTACAGATTATAAACCATGATGGTGAAGAACATAAACTCCAAAACGAGTTGTTTTGGCTCACTTTCTGGCTTCACTTACTACCAATGCTATGACCTTGAACATCTGAGAAAAGCAGTAAAAGTAGTTGTTGTTTGTATTGAAAGGCTGTTAATATTAATCAATTCATTCATATGAAGTATTTTGAATGGTGTTCCATAAATATTAGTGTGTGAAGGCACTGGACATCATTTCTCTCTGTGAGTCTAGTCTGAGCACAGTTCCTGGCTTACAGTTCACACTCAGCAAATAAAAAGCTAATCAATTCATTCAAAATATGTCTTCCTCATTCTGTTTTTTCATAAATGATTTATTACAAAGTCCACCTGGCCATAGTGCCCATAATCATCTCAGCACCTCTTAGCATAAATAGTTGTTTTGATTCTCGATCGGTCTTGAGGCTCTTAGATGCAACATGTGAGACAATTTTGCAGTAAGACTTAAACCAATCTATATGAGGTTAAAATGTGGTCTTTCCTCACCTATCCCATCATGGCCACAATTCTTTGGAAGGCAATGAACATTTGTTAGCCGGGAGGTTTAAATAAGGACCTTCCATCTTTTTCTCTTGAGTGTGCAAGTATTTTCATCTTGCAGCCTCTACCTAGTAGCTCAGTGATGATTTGCATAGTCATTGGAAAGAATCCATCCTTCTTTTGCACCAATAAATCAGACACTGAACTCTGGGATGTGGGGAGTTTTTGCCCTGGAGGATCCTACACCTTCACAAGAGGGAAGGGAATGACATTGAAAAGACACAAAAATACAGAACCCCGAAGTTCTATCCGTGTGACAGAGCTGCTGAAGTTATTCAGAGAACTGAAGCTGGAAACTGAGGTAGGGTCTCCCTCAATGTATCAGATAATGCTCCTTGCAGGACGTGTTGAGAGTGCAGAGACCCAGCTGCCTGCCTCAGTTCCAAAAGCCATTCATTTCCCATGAGTCACCAAAGCTATAAAAGATTTTCCCTCTTTCACGGTTTCAATGTTATTTCTAGCCAGATCAGCAAACCTTATGGCTTAGCTATCACAGAAGATGCTTCGCATGCTTCTTCTAGGCTTTGTTCTTACTAATAGATTGGAACTAGAGGAATTTGGGAAATTCCCTCTTTCTCAGGAAACCCGGTCAAAAGCTAGCTCCTTACTGATAACTATTACCTCGAATGTCAGAAGTTTAGCATTACCTTGTTGCTTCTCGATTCTTTCCTGTGCTAACAACCGGATTTTCTCTTGGTGGATGGATGCCTCAGTCCCACTAGGGAAGTCTATGAACCTGAAAATCAAAGAGAAAAATGTATTAGCATTTTCTAAAAATATTATCCTGACTAAAAATGTGTGGCTTTGAGGCAACCAACAGGCATGTTGTGTTGTTTGAAGTGGATAATAGGTAATTTTGTTCGACTAGAAACTAAGAGGCACAGTAGGTCAGAGTAGTGCTATAGGAAAAACAATTTAGTAAGGAATTTGAATCCTATAGCATTTGAGCTTAATTTGATGGAGAACCAGAAGCTTTTATTTGCTTCCATGAAGAAGGGTATTATGATCAACATGACACTTTGGAGCACAAATCGTACACTTCATATAAAAACAGGAAATGTATTGTGAAGGGTAAGAATGGCGCATAGTAAGGGGAAGTAAAGCTCCTGTGAGCCTGGTGAAATCATTCTGGGGTGGGGGGGAAGTGTCTCTATCCTCAGCAAGGCTTGCAAATCATATGGAAAAAAAATGGACATAGCCTATATTAGTCATTTATGCACCACTGGAAAGCAATAGTCAATGAAATCTAACATTTGGCTCAAAGCCCATGTCTATATGACAGAGCTGCTGAGGTTATACAGAGCACTGAAGCCAGGAGAGCAACGTGACTCTCAACTCATCCGCTACATTGTCTACCTTTAGATCACGCCTTTTCCTTAGTGACCAGTAGAGGGCAGTGATCCTTTGAGGTAGGTGCGATGATCATTCCCATTATACAGACGCATGGATGAAGTTCAGGGACATCAAATAACATGGCCACAGGCACCTGCTTTGGGAATAGCAAAGCAAAAATTTGACCCCAGACCCTCTGACTCTGGAACCTGTACGTTAACTCACTGGCCCTTTAGGTCTCTGCTACAGACCTTGTGTGATTCAGGAAGAAAGGAGGGACTTGGGTGAGTTGACTATAGTGGCCAATAAGAAAAAGGATTTAAGATGACTTCAAGGTTACTAACTGTCAACAAGTACCAGTGATGGAGATAAAACATTGTAAAGGGAGCTGATAGTTTCATAGGAGAAAATTTAAGCTCTTTGGTCCTTAAATAGCTATTTATTGAGGATAAGTTGAGGATCTAGGCACAAGTGGCCACCAGACACTGTGCTGGTTTCTGGAGATAAAGAGGTGAAGGAGAGAAGTCCTTGCCTTCAAAGAGCTCACACCAGCAGAGGAGTTAGATTCCCTATTTATCTCTAATTACCACCATAATGAATTTGCTTAAATTTAATATAATGTGCAAAGCATACAGCTCATAGTAAACATCCAGGTATGACAGGAACTCAGAGAAAGGTACCTATTTGAGACAGGGATGAAGAAGGCTTCTGAGATAGTGGTGTACACATTGAATTGTAATGGAAAATAAATGGCACTAGATGGCAAAGTGGGTATATAGTGGTGCGCAGAAGGATATGCCAGGACCAGCGATGGAATGGACAAGGGCACACAGCCAAGATGGAATGTGCCGAGTCATCACTGGAATGGTTCTTGGGCTTTATCCTGCAAGGAGTGAGGTACCATCCAGAGTTTTAAGCAGTCAGGCTCATGGTTAATTCTGCATTTTGGCTAGATCTCTTTGGTAAATGTGTGAAGGATATATTTGAGTGGGATAATCTGGGAAGCAGGAAGACACACTGGGAAGCTCTTGTACAAGTCCAGATAAGAGGTTACCGGAGCCTGAACCGGAGAAATGGCCAAAGGTTTTGCAGAATGAAGGCCAGATATGAGGAATATTCAGATAGGATGTTTGGTAAGTGGTGGGATGAGAAGGCAGATGGTGGGGGTGAAGTTAAGGATGACAAGCTCGGTTATCTATTGGAATAGTGGTGCCACAAAATAAGTTAGAAAATACGGGCAGAGAAACACATTCAGAGAGGTAAATGAAGAGTTCAGCTTTCAGACCCTGTTATTAGTTTCCTAGGGCTGTCATAACAAATTACTAAAAACTTAGAAGCTTAAAGCAGGCAAAATTTATTTTCTCAGAGTTTAGGAGTCCAGAAATCCAAAATCAATGAGTTGGCAGGGTTAGTTCCTTTGGGAGACTCTGAGGAAGAATTTGTTCCATGTCTCTTTCTTAGTTTCTGGTTGTTACCAGTAATTCTTGGTATTCCATGGTTTACAGACACATCATTCCCATCTATGCCTCTGTCCTCACATGGTCTCCTTTCCTTTGTCTCTGTGTGTCATTCTTGTTTTCTGTCTCCTGAAAGGACAACTCTCACTGGATTTAGGACCCACTATGATCATCTCAAGATCCTTATCTTAATTACATCTGTGAAGACTCATTCCAAAAGGTCACAATCTGAGTTTCTGGGTGTGTAAATCCTTGGGAGAGGAATCACTATTCAACCCATTACAGACACTTTGAGAATACCCAGGGGTGTTTCAGAAGCTAAAGAAGGGGTCTGAATGACCTGAGCGTCATCAGCATTTGAGTACTAACTGAAACCAAAATAATGGATGAGAAACATAGAATTAGGGGGTCAGGGAGCCAAGAACAAAATCTGGGCACATCAGTACTTTCTTGACAGACAGGAAAAAAAGGTGTCTATAGGGACAACAGGAAAGCATAGTTGTTTCAAAGAAAATCAAAGCATTATTTCACGGTATCGGTAAATGATAGATCGATTGAACGATCTGGTATCTATATATACAGATATATAGACCATGGTACGTATGTACATATGTATGTATGTATGTATGTATGTATCTACCTACCTACCTACCAATGATTGAGTACTTACTATGTTCCGGGCACTACAGTAGTTCTTAACACTTACTTAGTTCCCCAAATAGGTGTTCACAAGAGGCGTTTCTATCTCCAGTTTATACACACACTAAGGCTTGGGAATTTTAAATAACTTGAGCAAGATTCAAGAGCAAATTAATGATGAACTCGGGATTGGAACATCCGTCTGATTCCAGAGCTTCAGCTCCTTTTCTTCCTTGCCCTTTTTGTAACATTTCAACAAGGAGAAAATTTGAAGATATTAAAAATGACTTAAGATATCATGGCAGTGACTGAACTGCTTATTCAAATTCATTGTCACCTTTTCCGTTTCAAACAGAATCCTTGTTTGAGGGAGGCAGAGATGTGTCAAGCTCTAGAAGAACTGTCTCTTGTCTTTCCTTGCAGACGGGACCGGCTGTTATGACAGTATGGTACCCAGTCAGACAAACAAATTGTTGGGTGTAGGAAATCTCCTTGGGAAGATGACTATCTAAGCTGTAAGATACCCTTTTTAAAAAACTAAAGTATAAACAATATACAATATTTTATTAGTTTCAGGTGTACATCATAGTGATTTTTATACATTATAGATGATCCCCCATGAGAAGTCTAGTTATCATCTGTCACCCTACCAAGTTATTATAAAATTATTGATTATAATAAGATGGCCTTTTGATTTTTTTTCCTTTCTTCTTTCCTATTTCCAAATATGTGGACATGACGGCTAGAGCAACAGTGACATGAGACAACTCTCTGGGATGGGACTCAAGTGCTAAGTCCGGAGGGGCAGAAAAATAAAGGAGCCTGGCCCACTGGTTGCCACTACAAAGCTTCTGCCCCAGCCCCAGAATATTCCCCTCTTCCCAATCACAGTGATATTAGGGGAAAGAAGTCACCTAGCTTTTTAAAGCCACTGTTTTTCTGGACAGTCCACAAGCAGCCAAACAAGTGGTTCCCCCCATCCCCCATGGGCTCTGAAAGGCAAGAAAAGGATTAAAAGACGGAAGTGGATATACGCAAATTTAGAGGGGAGGCGGCACAGTGAAGGGAGATTAAACTTGATGGCTTCAACTGTTAGGCTGAAGTAAGAGGTAATGTCTACTGAGATTGAGTGTGATAAGGCTTGGAGTAGGGAGATTTTTAATCACTTTAATGGTGTGCTGAGATGAAATACTGTACTAACTGCTGATCTAAACGTACCTTGCCTACTTTGTGCTATCATCTGTGTTTTAAAAAAAATGGATAGCTTTCCTCCTTTTCTGAACATAAAGAACATTTGGTCTTTGTAGTTGTGCAGACTAATTCCATTTTGAAAGCTCATCATGAACCGTTTCCATTTCTCAGTGTACTAATGACCTGCAAGCTGGTTCAACCTGAAGAACATTCTTCCTTTTTTACTTCAGAAGAGCTAGCAGCACCTTACTTGACCTCACAAAAATCTTCAAAGTGGATCTGGAGGCAGTCAGACAACAACTGAAACTTTTGTGGTAAACATTAGCACTGAGCCTCTTCTCTATCAGCTTAAAAGAAAGTGATTGAGATAAGATGATTTCTGGGGAAGACTCTGAGGTTAGCTATTTTTTGTTTATATATATATATTTTTTTTTTTTTTGCCTTTTTGAGTGGTTAATTTTCTTAAGTCAATTTTTCAGTGTACTTGGAATAATCAATATTCTCAGATTTTTATCACTAGCTTCTTGGCTACAGTCCCTAAATTCACTGCATCTTGATTTATGCTCAAGCATGGGTGGCTGTGAGATGAATTTTTATTTTTGCCAGCACTGGCTTTAATGATAGGATCCCATGGTGTTTTTGTTTTCCTCATCAGGATTCATATTCTTAGGAACACACCCTTCTAAGAGGAAATGTTTTTATTCTCTGAAGTACTTTGTTAGTGATAATTCAACCTTATTTTAGCAAATTTATGATGGATTGAAATAATATGGGAGAGAGAGAGAGAAAGAGAGGGAGAACCACTGCAAAATCTGAAACATCATTATTAAATAACAAGATGACACATATCTATCCCAAATGCTAAGACTAAAAAGGGTATATATTAAGATAACTGGGTCCACATTGACTTTAATTTTTCAATATTATTTATGTATGTGTTCTTTCTAGTCCCCACTTAGTTACAGTTGTGTGTTGAGTGGACCTGAGATCTACTCTCTTGGCAAATTTCCAGTGTACAGTATTATTAACTGAAGCCACCATGTTGTACATTAGATCTCCAGAACTTATTCATACCATATAACTGCAACTTTGTACCCTTTGACCAATATCTCCCCATCTCCCTCACCTCCTCTCCTCTGGTAACTACCATTCTACTGTCTGCTTCTATGAACTCAACTTTTTTAGATTCTACATGTAAATGAGAGTATACAGCTTTTTCTTTCTGTATCTGGCTTATTTCACTTAGCATCTTGTCCTCCAAGTTCATCTATGTTGTTGTAAATGGTAGGATCTCCTTTTTATTATATAAATCACAATTTCTTTATCCACTTGTCCATTGATGGATACTTAGATCACTTCCATATTTTGGCTGTTGTGAATAATGCAGATGTCTCTCTGAGGTACTAATTTCCTTTGGATATATACTCAGAAAAGAGATCGTCGGGTCATATGGTAGTTCAATTTTTAATTTTTTGAAGAACTTCCACACTGTTTTCTGTGATGCCTGTACTATTAAGATTTTTATGATGGAGATATACAATAGGAAGCAGGATATAATCTGCTTTAGAGAGGCCTGGGTTAGCAATATAAAGTAGGACATCATGAGCACATGGAAAGAATATTTAAAATTGCCCCAATAAAAAAGCTAATCCAGGAGGAGCATGTAGAAACTAAAGAAAATCAAGAATGACACAGCACTGGTCACCCATCTCCTATTCTTAGGTCAGACGGCTGTTTATTTCTTTAAGACTAACATAATGACAGCTTCCCAATGACAACCTGCATGATCATCGATGCTCAAGCTCTCCTCTCCTGAGAGAGAGCCCTCAGAATGGTTGTGCATGCCATGATTTTGTCACTGAATTTCTTAAAGACAAAGAGCATATTTCTTTGTGCCTCTGCCTCTAACATAGCCCTCTGCACAGATCAGTACTCAATAAGAGCTTGTGGGTAAAAATGATGACTACCGGTTTTGACCATCAGAAAATGCAAGCTAAAAATAGACAAGCTTTAGCAGATGTAACAACCAAAATCACTGTCATCCCACTATGTTTATTAAGAAAAAAAGGGGGGGGCTCAGAATTATCCATGCTCTGAGCTTAGCCACAGCAGCACAGACTGCATAAAAGAAGCCAGACATTCTTTTTTACGAGTAGTTTTATAAAAGTTCTGAGCCAGGTTTTCCCTTAAGACAGGTTCTATTATACAAATCCAAATTCTATATGGAAATTCTGTGCGTGAAACTCTTTCTGGTTATACTTATTCAACTAGCCAAACTTAATTAAACCCTCAATCACTTTCCCTGGAACTGAGATGATAAGATGCGATTCAATGATCTGTAATTTCTGGAATCTCCTCTCATCTCCCCTATTTTTCCCTGATGGGTGCAGCATTAGCAATTTTTCCTCCAACCTTTGAGGAGAATTGCTGTTTACAGAGGACAGGCTGCATCCTTGCTGGCCACGCCGGTATTTCAGTTTCTCTCCCTCAGAATTCTCAGGTGAATACCAGAGAATCCTAGTGATTTATAGTATTGGAGTTCCTCAAAGTGACTCAAGAACTGAATCCTCAGAGACTGAGACACACGTGAGTTTCCCAGAATATTTGTGCTGTAGAAATGTGAGGATTCTGGTCTCTCTTCAACGTGCTGGAACATATTACCAAACAAAGCTTTTCATTAAATGTGGTCCCTCTGGTGATCTTCGGCCACAGTTTACAAAAATAGCAAGTTAGAAACCTATTTTCATTTTACTTAGTGGGAGATTTTACATTTGCATATGATTTTAGGGCCCAGATGACCTTGTTCAGAGTTCAGATTCTTGCTCAGTGTTTATATCTTACCCCTCAAACTGGTGAGGACAACTCTTGTGACATTAGGAGAATCGCTCCCAGAACACAGCAGGGCTCTAGGACTTTCTCAGTCCTGGTGACAACTCTTCACTCATGTTGGACCGTGGAGTGGACATGTGTTTTTGTTGTTTCTACCCAGCAACCATTTACTTTTCTTCTGAAAATGAGCCCTCAGTGTGAGAGGGTCGCCCCATCCCTACTTTTGGTTCATGTTGCTCAGATGGAATTGACCTCAACACCTGGCCCCAGGAGTTGGAATAGCTTGAGATGAGGTCAGTCAAAGCAGCACATTATGTTGGCCACAGTGACTGATTTACGGATGGCATAGCCCTCGAGCCAGACTAAAAGTCTCAACCCTGGTTTGTTGCTGGGAAATCCCTCACATAGTTTCCATGATGACAATTCTGGAAGATCACATATTTCTTGGCTGTCCTCTTATAATTCTCCTCGTAGCCAGGATTAAAACCAAACTGAACCTTGGTCCATAAAGCCATTGTGATCTAACTCCTGTCTACCTCATTTACGTCATCACCTGATATTTCTAAACACTCACTTCATCTCTCCCTCAAACATGGCTATGCCGATTCCCATGTTAGAGGCTGTGCACTTGCTCTTCTTTCCCCTTGAAATAGTCTTTCCCTAGATTATACCCGGCTACCCTTTTCTTCCCATCATAATGCATGTCTTAAGTCAAATGCCTCTTGTACAGAGAGGACTCACAGGAGGGTAAAATTAAGTAGCCATCATACTTACTTTCTGCCACATTATCATATACATTCCCTGTATTGTCTTTTTCATATTAATTCCCAAGGCCCAAATTACTTTATTTATTCATTTATTTTCTTTCTTCTATCACCAGAACATAAGCTCTTTGATTAATTATCTAGGTCACCATTGTATATATCCCCTATTTCACACATATCAGGCTCTCAATAACTATTTGTTGACTGACCGAGGAGTTCCCTTTTGCTGGGTTTGTTAAACTGGTAAAATGGCAGCCAGGGGTATGAGTGTCAAACTCTTAGCCAATAAGACCACCACAGGGGAGAAAGGAGAAAGGAGAGCTGAGAAACGGAGAGAGACAGGCTCCCAGGAGTATAACCAAAGCCAGTTATGCTGGGATGTTGGTTATAAAAGCCAGTAAATTCTCCTTTATGCTTAATTCACCTTGAGTTAGGTTTCTGAAACTTGTAACCAACAGAGTCCTGACAGAGAAGTATGTGAAAAGTCTTAGAAAAAGCAAAGCACCACGCTCGTGTAAATTCTGTGTTCCTGCACAATACCCACATCTTGTCACACCACACATCCTTCTCTTTTTCTGTCTTCGGCCAGAATTTTAATTATCTGACAGGGCGAAAGACCTTATTTGAAGAGATTCAGGTAATTCAGCAGTGGAAAATTATTTGCAAAGTATCTACAAAGTACAACTTTTATAACTAGCTTGACTGGGGATATCATTTTATAATGTATACATATATCAAAACATCATGTTGTACACTTTAAACATACACAATATATATTTGTCAGTCACACCTCAACAAACCTGTAAAAAAATTCTGGAAAAGGAAAAAACACAAGCTACATATTAAGGTAGTCAGAGTGACAAATTATATTATGGTCTATGGTATTTTTATTGATATATATAGTTTAAAAGGTGAAGATGTGGTCCATATATACAATGGAATATTACTCAGCCATCAGAAAGAATGATTACCCAACATTTGCAGCAACATGGACGGCCTGGAGGAGATTATGCTAAGTGAAAGAAGTCAAGCAGAGAAAGACAATTATCATATGGTTTCACTCATTTATAGAACATAAGAGATAGCAAGAAGATCAGTAGGAGAAGGAAGGGAAGAATGAAGGGGGGGTAAACAGAAGGGGGAATTAACCACGAGAGACTGTGGACTCTGGGAAGCAAACTGAGGGCTTCAGAGGGGAAGGGGGTGGGGGATTGGGATTGGCCAATGATGGGTATTAAGGAAGGCACGTATTGCATGGTGCACTGGGTGTTACCCGCAAATAATGAATATTGGAACACTACATCAAAAACTAAGGATATACTGTATGGTGACTAACATAATAAGATATTATTTTAAAAAATAAAAAATAAATAAAAGATGAATTTGGGGGTAGTTCTCCAAGGCATAATAGAGTAGCTGTACTAGAATTGTGCTCACAACAAAAATAGCTATAGATACACACTACATATACATCATACAGACACCACACAAATACCCACACCACAGTACTCCACACAAACATAAAACACTGAAACAACGCACACCTGACACATACACCACCACAGAGACACCATCCACAAACCACCCACATGCTGCAGAAAAACTGTTGTACATAAAAATAAAAAACAATAAATATAGATAAAAATGTCAGACAACTTTTTTTTTAGATATCAAACAATAAGCAGCGCAGTATCACAAACCCTTGTGAGAAGAGAAATACATAAGATAGGAGTCATGGTTATACCATGATCATCCAGACTATCTCCCTGCTGCAAAACAGGGAGAAGCCCACTTGGGATAGGAGTGTCACTATGTTAAGGAGCCAGATATTGGAATTGCCAGTTTCTGAAGTGGCTGGAATTTGTAGGGCAGGATACCTGAGAAGAAAGAGCTGCAAGGGATGGTGGGAGGTGGACTAAAGACTCCATGGGATTCAACAATTATATAAAATATAAATGGACCAAATACTTCAAATGAAGGGCAAAGATTTTCCAGGAAAAAGATCTAACTATTTCCATCTACAAGAAATCCACTTTGAAAATAAAAGGATAGGAAAAGATATAGCAGGTGAACAGTAAGCATTAGAAATCTGGAATAGCCATTTTAATGTTAAACAAAACAGACTTTGAGACAAGGAGCCTTGCCAGTGATATCCCTAAATTTAAAACTATGAGTTTATATTGAAATGTTAAATTTTAATCCAAGCCCACAGGAGACCTTGTATTCTTCCTCCTTTCCACATTTGTAACTCCCTTCTCTAAGAGTGAGAAACCTGGCTTCCTTCCCCATCATATATTACTCATTTGCTCAAACCTATATAGGATATAGCTTAAAAATGACTAATAAATATTATGGAAAGCAAGCCTACGGAGGCAGGAAATACACAAAATGAGCTTGGAGCATCTGGTAGGGCCAGAAAATAGGGAAGTGCTCAAAAACAAACAGACAAAAACCACATTAATAGGAGTACACCAAAGGGACAGAGGAACCAAATGAAAGAGCTCTCAATGGGCTAAGCTAGAACAATCTCTGAGCAGCAAGATAAATAAAGTAGTATTGGATTATAATCCCAAGTACAAAATAAATATCCATGAGGCCATACTGATATAAATAAATGAATACATAAGTAAATGAGGGAGAAGAGACAAATCTCCCATGAAAGAGTTCCAAATAATTTATGTAGATACTTCACCCTCAAGGACAGAAAACACTGTGGGCTTTGGGTAGTGACTTTCTTCCAAAGAATACATTATAGAAGGGGTGGGGGGAATAATCTTACTGTGGAGAAACCTGATAAATGCTCCTTCTGCAATGTGACCAGGGTCAACGTCAACAGTGAAAAATCATATTGCCAGTATGTACCCTTGATATGATGTAATGAAGATGTCCTTTTATCTCTGTGATCTTCCTCTAAAAAACCACACAATTCTAGTCTATTCATAAGAAAAACATCCGACAATGCCAACAGAAGAGCATCCTATAAAATATCTGACCAGTATTCCTCAAAACTGTCAAGATCATAAAAAGTGAGGAAATGTTGAGTAATTGTCACAGTCAAGAAGAGCCTGGAATGATATGACAACTAAATGTAATATTGTATCTCAGATGTGACCCTAAAACATATTTAAAATTTGGGTAAAGGAAATATCAATAACTGTGAGTTTTAATTAACAATAATGTATCCATATTGTTTAATTAATTATAACATGTACCATAGTAATGAAGGTTGTTAATAATAGGGGAAAATAGGAATGAAACACAAGAGAACTCTCTGTAGTATCTTCCCAAATCTTCTCAATTTTTCTGTAAATCTAAAACTCTTGTAAAAAAGTATCTATTAAAAAGAGTTAGTGCTGTTTTAGTAGTTTAGTACTAAACACGAAAAAGAAATAGTGTTTCTAATCCTTCTGATTATTTCTGCCATCTATAAAGTAGAAAAATAATACCCACCTATTTTCTATAATTAAACAAGCAAAATTAGTACCCTAATGTTCAAGTTTGTTGAAATAAATATATGTGTGTGTGTGTGTGTGTGTGTGTGTGTGTGTGTATTATACCCTAGCTCTCTCCACTGTGAAGTCACAAAAGTAATAATAACACACCAGAAGCAATAAGCATACCTAGTGATTGATTGGTCTCAAAATTACATTCTACTCTAAAAAGCAACAGGTCTCCTTGGAGAAAAGATTGATTCTGGGGTTCAAATATAAAGCAATTCTGAAACATTTCCGTGCACCAAAAAATAAGGAAGCAATCAAAGATGATGAGGATGTATCAGCAGGACATGGGAATAAGCTTGAAAGAATCCCCTTGGCCAAATCTGGGTGAAATTGAGCCTCAATATAAATGAGGATATAAACTATTTATAGTACATTGAGTAAACTAAGAATTTATGAATTCATATTGATATAAACAAATGAATCAGTTTTCTTACAGCAGCATGCCAACTAGAAGTACAGAGAAAATGACAGAAATTTTAAAAATCACCACTAGATGCTAAAACTAGTTTGACAAGGAACAGATATTTGCATAGATCAAAGTAATTCTCCACAAATTATTTACAAAGCAGAACGGAGAAATTCTGCAGTGTAGAAATCTAGGAGACGCCACTGTAACCAAGTGATCAGGGATAATATCACCAACACTGGGACAAATCAACATCATAGGACTCTTCTGAAATGAGGCACTGAAGAGGACAGAACATTGCATGTCCAGTATTCCCACCAAAAATACTTACTTCGAAGTTAATCAAGAAGACAAATCAGAAAAATCAAAATTGAGGGCACATTTCGTAAAAATACTCGTCTTTAAATTTTATGAGGTCAAGAAAGACAAAGAAGGGCTGAGGAAATACTCCAGGTTAAAGGAATTTAAAGGACCATGATAACTAAATGCAATGGGTGATCTAGATAGGATTCTGGAAGTCAGATGAAAATAGCTATAATAGATCTATTGACAAAAACTACATAATTTGAATATTATTGCAGATGATGTAATAGTATTTTGATCAAAACGAAATTTCCTAGTTTTGATCATTACACTCTGGTTATGTAACAGAATGTCCTTGTTCTGAATTCTGCCAACAATCTGAATGAATTTGGAAGTGGATTCTTCCTCGGGGCCTTTAGATAAGAACTTGGCCCATGTGAATACTTTTTGAGTGCAGTGTGGTGAGATCCTAAGGAGATAACCCAGCTGAGCCTGCCTGGATTTCCGACCTTCACAATTGTGAGCTAATGAAGGGATGTTATTTTAAGCCATTAAGTTTGTGGTAATTTGTTATGCAGGAATAAAAAAATGAATACAACTCTCCGTGTGTGCACACAGAAATATACACACAAAATACTGTCTCACACACAAATAGCCTATTTACATGTATGAAATATATCTCTAACAAAGTACTGAAGTCAAGGAATAATTGCAAAATTAAGCTGGCTTAAATAGATAAAAATCAGAATGCTTAAACCTTGTTGCCTTCAAGACATATTGCTTAGGATAAACCTCAATTCAGGAAGGAATTTCTATGTTTCTAAAAGATAGTGCTCAAAAGGGGAAGAGCCAAGAGTACACATCCCTTCTTGATCCTAAACACACAAAATAAGACCTCTTCAGAGTACTTAAGGAGAGCATGCATCCAAAGCTATGCTAGGAGGGGTGCCTGGATGGCTCAGTCTAGTTGACCTTCTACTCTTTTTTTTTTTTTTAAAGATTTTATTTATTTATTTGACAGAGATAGAGACAGCCAGCGAGAGAGGGAACAAGCAGGGGGAGTGCGAGAGGAAGAAGCAGGCTCATAGCGGGAAGCCCAATGTGGGGCTCGATCCCATAACGCTGAGATCACGCCCTGATCTGAAGGCAGACACTTAACCGCTGTGCCACCCAGGCGCCCCTACTCTTTTTTTGTTTTGTTTTTTAATTTTTATTATGTTATGATAGTCACCATACAGTACATCATTAGTTTTTGATGTAATGTTCCATGATTCATTGTTTGCGTATAACACCCAGTGCTCCATGCAATACGTGCCCTCCTTAGTACCATCATGAATCTGATTATTAGTACTCAAAGCACAAAGCAAGTCTTAGTTAAGTTTTAATTGAAAAACATTTTAGAACTATGTTTGAAAGTGGACTTTAAAACTTCCTGGGTGTTTACTCCAGAGTTCTGCACCCGTGGGCCCTTACTTCTCTTTTTCTTTTTTTTTTTAAATTTTTTATTATGTTATGTTAGTCACCATACAGTACATCCTTAATTTTTGATGTAACGTTCCATGATTCATTATTTGCGTATAACACCTAGCGCTCCATGCAATATGTGCCCTCCTTAATACCCATCACCGGCCTATCCCAATTCCCCATCCCCCTCCCCTCTTAAACCCTCAGTTTGTTTCCCAGAGTCCATTCCCAATTCTGTTTACCCCTCCTTCATTATTCCTTTCCTTCTCCTACCGGTCTCCCTGTTAGTTGAGCTTCTACTCTTGATTTCTGGTCAGGTCACGATCTCAGGGTTGTGCGATCCAGACCCATGTCAGGCTCCGGGCTCATTGGGGAGTCTGCTTGAGATTCTCTCCCTTTCCCTCCGCCCCTCCCCCCACTCGTGCATACTCTCTCTCTCTCCCTCTTTCTCTCCCTCTCAAATAAATAAATGTCTTTAAATAAAAAAATATTAAAAACAAAACTATGCTGGGAACCAGAGACTTTTAGGGAAGGGGGGAAGGGAAATGGAGATGGGTATAAGAAAGCTGGAATTCAAATGAGAGGTTAACTTAATGCTGTGGTCAAATTAGACAAGTAAAAGAGATTTCGATTTATACTGCACTCTATTCCCAAGTGTTCAAAATGCTTTCATGGCTCTTACCACATTTATCCTCACAATGACCCTTTGGCCCTTCGTTCCTTCTTAAAAAACCTAATTTTAAAAAACGTTGGCTCTCCCTTGACCATAGGATGAAATCCAAAGCTCTTTCCAGCACAAAGAGATTTTACATCGATTTACCTCTCTAGTCTTGTATTCCTGACCCTACCCACCCACATCCTGTAGATTCACACCACAAGTCCTCCAATGATGATCTTGATAATTAAAAATGCCCTTCTGCCTTTTTTTTTTTTTTGCAGATTATACCTCTACCTCAAATGCCCTTCTCAATTTCATCATCATGGTAAATCCTCACTTATCCTTTGTGACTCAGAAAATAGGGGTTCTGATTTGTATCAGGTCTCCTGGAGAGCTATAGTTCCAAGTACGGAATGAGCTCCTCTTTGCTCCTAGTTTATTATGCTATCCCTTCTAGATTAGATTGCTACTCTCAGCGGGAAAGTTACACAAAAGCAGTTAGAAACCTAATCTTAACACACTCTGAAGATTGCTGGCAAAAATGAATAAGTAAGTAAGTAAATGAATCAAGTAAGGAGACAATACTGGGATAAGAAACTTGAGAGTAAGTTAACTTTGATCATTCAATCTTCCAGAACACTTAGAGTTGATTCTGAAATGGTAAGGATTACTTCCAGCCTCATTTTTTGGTTAATCCTTAATGTAGTATGTTCTTCCATCAGAATGACTTACTATTTCTCAATTTCCTTTTTTTTTTTAAAGATTTTATTTATTTATTTGACAGAGACAGCCAGCGAGAGCGGGAACACAAGCAGGGGGAGTGGGAGAGGAAGAAGCAGGCTTCCAGCAGAGGAGCCTGATGTGGGGCTCGTTCCCAGGACTCCGGGATCATGCCCTGAGCGGAAGGCAGATGCTTAACCACTGTGCCACCCAGGTGCCCCTCTCAATTTCCTCTTTTAAACAGCTTTATTGGGATATAGTTCACATATAATTCACCCATTTAATGTGTACAATTCAATGCTTTTAGTATATGCACAGAATTGTGCAACCCTCACCACAATCTAATTATAGAAGATTCTTAATTCCTTTCTGTGCTTAGCTTTGATCCTACCCTTTACTCTTCATTCATTCAGTCAATTGTTTAATATATATTTAGCCAACCAATGTAAATTCTGAAAAAACTTTGATAGGTAGAGTACCAGTTATAATACCCAGTGGTAAGTCCCGTAATTGGGGGGGGGGTATAAATATTGAATATATCTATGTAGGCAGGTGTAGCCAACCACCGATGATAGGGAGGTGATTCTAGGAGGAAGTGAGGTCTATGCAGAGACATGAAGGGTTAAATGGAGATTGCCAGATGACAGGTTAGGACTGGGGTGGTGGACAAACAGAGATGAGGCCTTCAGAGAAGTAGGCTCTAGGCATGAAGAATGCCGTCTGCTAAGACCCAAAGGGAGATGGACATGGTGGATGCAGGGAGCTAAAAAGAATCAAGCCTTCTCTACCTATAAAATTCCAAGTCATTTTTTTTATATGAGTGTTCACAGCAGCTTTATTGGCAATTTTCAAGAACTGACAACAATTCAAATGGCCATCAAACTGTGAATGGATGAATCAACTCTGGCATAATCATACAATGGAATATTATCCAGCAACATAAAGGGATGAACTATTGGTACACACAACAACTTGGAAGGGATAAATAAAGCCAGACCCCCCCCTCAAAAAAAGAGAAAGCACAGCATAATTCTATCTATATAAAATTCTAGAAATGAAAACTAATCCATAGTGACACAAAGTAGACCAGGGTTATCAGGGGACAGAGGTGAGTGGTTGGTAGGGATTACAAAGAAGTGGGAGGAAATTTCAGGGGTAATAGAAATGTTCACTACTGGGGCACCTGGGTGGCCTACAGATTTACAGGTTAACCAATCCACTTGGAAACTTTGGCCGAGGATGTGATCCCAGGGTCCTGGGATTGAGCCCCGCATCAGGCTCCCTGCTCCACTAGGAGCCTGCTTCTTCCTCTCCCACTCCCCCTGCTTGTGTTCCCTCTCTCGCTGGCTGTGTCACTCTCTGTCAAATAAATAAATAAAATCTTTAAAAAAAAAAAAGAAAAGAAAAGAAATGTTCACTACTATGATTATGGTTATGGCTTTAAGGGTGAATACATAGGTCAAAATTCATTAAATTCTATATTTTAAACATGTACAGTTTATTGTACATTGATTATATCTCAACAAAATTGTTTTTAAAAAGATGTCCCTATTTGGATAATAAATTATGATTTCCCTGTTAATAAAGGGCCTGGCTTCTAGAGGGTGTTTAATTAGTGTTGGGTATTAGTTTTACTGTTAGTATTAAAATATTATTAGTAGTACAATCCTACCTGCCAGAGTCATAGAGGCCCAGGAATGAAGCTAGTTCTGGCCTGCGGATAGGCCCAGACAGTAGATCTAAGAGTGGGGGCCTAGGGAAACAGTACCATACAGGGCTAAGAGCTTGAGTTGGGGGTTGGGACAGACTGGGTTAACATCCTAGCTCTGTCATTCATTAGCCAAACTCATATGTCAGCCCTCCTTTAGAAGCCTTATCTGATTCCTCTACTCAAAATTAATGATCTCCTCTTCTGTGTTCCCTCAGCAATAATACAGCAAGGTGGGGAAAAAAACCCCTATTATATATGAAGTATCATGCACTCATAAGAATGAATGAAATCATGAAAGATCATCTTCATTTTATGTCTTTATCTGAAGAATATATACTTAAATCTTTATTGTTTTTATTACAAAAATCATGCCTACTTGATATAACATAGTTATAAGTATTATATTTAATATATTATAAGTTAAATATAAATATATTAAAAATAAAAAGGCTGCCTTCTCCTACAGCCCCTGAGTGAGGGTGTGAATCACCATTCACACATTCAAGTTATCTCAATTCCTAATGAGAAGATCATGCCCCAAAGAAAACAGAAATAATCCAGAAGTTGGAGGGCTCAAATATTTTATACGAAAAAGAATGGCTATGTTTCCTATGACAAATTAATTTAAGTAAATTAACATTTACTTAATCATTGAAGTGATTTCAAATAACACGTAACACCTCTCTTAAGTTAATGATGGTGGAGTTGGGAAAGCTTTTTCTAATTACTGTCATCTTTTAAAAGCTTACTGTTTTAAGTTCAATAAAAATCTTTAAGATAACATCATCATTTTCTAAGCCTAGAATCAAGCCCTTCAGTACTTTTGGACAGAACTTCCTACAGATTTACAGGTTAACCAATCCACTTGGAAACTGGCTGCTTTCTTCGAGGAGATATTACATATCAATTCATTTTATAATTTTGTCTATCTCAGCATTCTCAAAAGTCATTAGAAGTATAAAATTTTAAAGTACAGAAAAAAACATACATATTATTTGGTTCCAATTTTCTATTTTATGGATGAGAAAACTAGGTCCTACAGAGATCATGATCCGACCAAACTCACATAGCAATTGTTAGCAACACTTGGTCTAGAATCCTAAATTCCTAATACCCAGTTTCAATGCCTCTTCTCAACAAGCCGCTTCCCTTAGAGAACAGGTTCCTGAGCCAGGAAAATGAGTCAAGTGTTTCCTCCCAAGGACATCTTTGATAGGGTAATTGACATCCACACAAGCTTTTCTTTTTAAGACTAGTCTCGTCAGTACTGCTACTAATAAATTATCCTGTAATATAGGGGCGTAAGACAACAAACATTTTATTTTCCTTATGAGGTTGCTGTCAAGAATTTGGGAAGGGCTTATTTGAGTAGATGTCACTTGGAGTGCCTCATGCAGCTGCAGTCAAATATACACTGGAGCTGCCGTCGACTGAAGGTCTACCGTGCGCGGCCTCCAAGAGGATGCACTCACCTGGGTGGCAGTTGGTGCTGAAAGCCACCGAAAGCTCAGCCGGAGTTTCTGGCTAGATTATCTACACACGGTCCTACCAGCATGGTAGTCTCAGATGTTCTCACATGGTGGCTAGCTTCCCCCAGAACAAGTGTCCTGAAGTCAACCAGGCCGGAGCTGCAATGTCTTTTCAGAAGTATGCAACATTACTTCTTAAGGGTTATGCAACTCCACTTCTACTGCATTCTATTCTTTACAAGCAAGTTACTAAGGCCGGCTTAGATATCAGGGACAACAGGAACCTCTCAGTGTGACTAGTTTCAAATAATTTGTAGACATATTTTTAAAAAGCCACATGGTGACAGAGGGAGAAATCTCAGGTAAGGGAGGAGATATGATACAAAGAAGAATTGATCAGGCACCTATACCCATCAAAGAAGCTTTGGAAAATAGAACATATACACATCTTTTTGTTTGTCATCCAACACTGTACAGGGGAAAATGTAATTAAGAGTGATCTATCTCAGCTTTGCCTATTTTCCCAGATGATGGGATTGACATTCAAGGTAAAGTTCCAAAAAGGAGATGACCTAGAAAGCAAAACAGTAATCTTCAAAGGCAGGAACTTGAGTTGCAAATCAAGCATTTCACATTTGAGTTAATGAAGGACCAAAGAGACCTTTTACTGTTCCCCCAAAGAGCCTATTGAATTAAATTTTATGGAACTTCTTGGAGAGCTGTGGTTCTGTCTTTTTAACTTGATTTGTATGGCACTCCACAAAGCCCAATCCAGAGATTAGTCCTTAACAAATTTCAGATGATAGATGATAATTTAATTGGAACAGAGGAGTCCATAAATGTCTTAGGAATATAAAAACACCAAGGATACTATAGTACAGGCTTCTATGAGTTCAAGAGTTACAATGAATAAGGGAATATTTTCAAGCATTTGTGGTTTTAGAAAAGGAAAAATTGGAACGATTTCCAATGGTACCTATAATGGACACAAATAGCTCTTAGCATTTTAAATTATATCAAGAAAAAAGATGTAAAGATTAAAGGAAACAACCAGATAGTTACTAGAGAATCAATTAGAATGCTGAAATTAAAGTCTTCTCCATTTCTTACACTTTCTAAAAAGAATATGATATTCAGAGATAGATTGGAAAATGGGTGTGATACAACATAAGAAAGGTATAAGTTCTCCTACCAAGAGGAGAAGAACTGCTTGTGGAAGTCATAAAACTATTTTCCCCCTGCAAAACCTTACTATTGCCAATAAAGATGTTAAATTTCCATATTCCAGAAGGTTGAATTAGTATAAAAATAAATTATTTAAATTAGAGTTTGAGGGTTGCATGGCCCACTACTCAAAAACCTAAGGAGTTAAAAAAATTAATGATTTATCATTTCTTATGATTCTGTGGTTTTTTTGCTGGTCTCAGCTGAGTTCACTGACAAGATTGAATTTTGGACTGGGATAGAAGAATCAAGATGGCCTCATTCACATATCTGGTATCTTGGTGCTGGCTGTGGGTTGGGGTTTCTTTGTTCTCTTGCATTTGGCCTTTGTGGTAGACAGAGAAATGGTCCTCAAAAGATATCTATGCTCTAATCCCCAAAATATGTGAACATGAACACGTTACCTTACATGACAAAAGGGATTTTGTAAATGTGATTAAGTTAAAGATCTTGAATGGGAAGATTATCCTAGATTATGCAGGTGGACCCAATCTAATCACAAGGGTACTTATAAGAGGGAGTCAGGAGGTTCAGAGTTAGAGAAGAAGGGATGACAACAGAAGCAGTAGTCAGAGCAATGTGAAGAAGGAGCAACCAGCCAAAGAATGCAGGCAGCCTCTAGAAGCTGGAAAAGGCAAGGAGATGGATTCTGCCCTAGAACCTCTAGAAGGAACTCAGCAGGTGCTGATCCATTTTAAATTTCTGACCTTGAGAACTGTAAGATAATAGATTTGTGTTGTTGTAAGCCATTGAATTTGTGGTAATTTGTTATAGCAGCAAAAGGAAACTAATACAGCCTTTTATCCTACTAGACTATACCAGGTCTCAAATTAGTATTCCCAATGGCCAGCCCCATTGCATAGACTCTTCAAACTTTTTATGTGATGTTCCTTTTGCCAAAGCATGTTACATGGCCAAACTCAGAGTCAATGTGAGAGGAACTTTAACTCCGCCTCTTGATGGGAAAGGTGGCAATGTCTCACTGCTTGCATATTTGGATGGGAGAAATGTACAGCTGTTAAGCAATCAATCACTTAAACAATCTGATCACTTGCTCTGGAAGAAGCTTTATGTTTTATGTGAGTAGGTTGGCTTGGGCTTTGAAAATCTTAACCCTTTGGTTTAATGTCTTAGCCTGATGCTTAAAGTTGAGATCTTCATCTGTCAAATTCTCCACAATGCCTAACCTAATTGCTACCCTATCACCCTTTTTCTTCTCTGCCCCTCCCTTCCACCTTCTCCTCCCAACTGTTTTTCTCTTCCTTTCTTTTCCATTTTAGCACTACTTCCAAATGAACTTCTCAGATTGCTCAGCCATTGGAACATCAGTGTTTTATTGAGTCTGTAATGTCTTCAAGTCTTTCCCTTGGAGGAAGTTACTTTACTTGCACTTTTATGTGGCAAACAGCTCCTGTGACTCAATCCTGAAATATTCATTTGCAAGAAATACAATGCCAACTGCCAAGGCCAAGCAGCAATTTTTATTAGGCTTTTCTTTTCTGTGTATTTCAACCTGAAGGATGGCACTTGTTGGAGGCATTTTTAAAAAGGCAGAAAGAAAACTCCTCAAGTGTTCTTCAAATTTGCATTTTGCTTCATCTTTTAAGTGAGAAATAAAATACATTAGAACTCTCACATCATTAACAGAATGTGTGGGTAAACTTGGAATTTGCATTTAAATACATTCAAGAACAAAGATTTTTGCAGAATTTGCAAGTAGACCAGGGGAAGATGCCAGTGGGAAGAGAAAATGAATAGTGGCTTCTTGCCAAAAATCATTGAAATTGAATTCATATATGTTCCAATTGTCACATTTGTTTATTTTTAAAGCTTGTATTCATCCATAGAAGTGTGAGTTTCTTGAATAATTTGTTATCAATTTTCTGCAGATAAGTTTTACAAATTAGGTTACTCGCTAACTGATAAAACTTCCTGTGGGCTTCATTAAAGTCCAAAGGAAGGCACTTTCCAGCAACGCATGTGGCCAGGACAGGCTGACCAACAAGAAACCCTAGGAGAGCAAGATCTAGGGAGGAATTTACCATAACCAAGGGCCTAACCAGCCCTTGGGCTTACAATTCCAGAAACCAGATTTTAGCTCTTTCCCAAATGATCCTAAACTTCTTATCAACCATCTTTCTTCCTGGTACTAGTGAGCTTGGCAGCTGAATCTAAAGGCCCTCTTGAGAATAGAATTTGAGCAATGAAAAGCATATTCTCAAGGGTCTTGATGCCATGATGCAGACCGATTAAACATGACTGACCCGACAGCATTCACCTGCTTAGAGACCTGAATGTCCGTCAGGGTCTCTCAGATTTGGAAGTGAACAGTTCCTACCCTTGGCTCCTTTTCTAATCCCTGTATTTCTAGATAGTACATTTCAACTTCTCCATGCTTGCTTTCTTTAAAATATGTCGATATTGTCGATTAAGCCCTAGTGTAGTGAAGGATGCACGAGTGTGTGCCATGAGTCACTACCCTCCCTTCCTATACCATTGCTCATTTGAAAACAATCCCTCTTCCCCACTAAATCTTGCTCAGCATGGCACACCAGGAAGCAACTTCCAATCAATTTCAGCTCTTACACAAAATGAAGTCTAGTGTGTTTGCCACCTCTGGTGCAAAGGCTCTTTCTAAGGACCAGGAAACCCTCTGCCTCCTGTCATTAGGTGCTTATTTCATTAGACCATGAATACAGCTGACTTCTAGCTCTGTAATGATGACCAAGGCAATGGGTTCAGGTCCTCATGACTCAGTTAGTTTTTCCCTGTCTCATAAACGTAACTACACAGTTCCTCCACAAATGTGCTGTCACAAGGGAGCCAAATCTTGGTGGATTAACACAGGTTTGTATTATTGTGGGAATACAATACACTTGTGTTTGCTTGTCTAAGATCTGTTGTCCTTACTAGATCTTAAGCATCCCGAGAAGGACTGTGCCTATTGTGTTAAACCTTGTATCACCAGTGCTGACACACAGGAGCTCAATATATCTTTAGTAAGGACACAAAGCCTTGTCTAACTGGATGAAAGAATAAAAATATCTCCAAGCCTGAACCTGCAAACGGTGCATCATTGCATGTGTCTTTACAGTAAAGTCTCCTAGATATCAGGGATACTATCAGTGATCTATTCAATTCCCACATTACAGAATCTAGTTATTCAACTGTTTTTCTGTTCCACTTGTTTGCTTTGTTTGTTTGTAGTGTTATGAGAATGTCACCAGAAAAGAAGTTGAGAGGAAATTCAAAGTAATTCTTTCTTTCTTTCTTTCTCTCCTCCAATTCTCATGATAATACTAATGGTAGGAGAGTTCCAAACAATGTGTCAAAAATAGATTTGAGAATTATATTCTATTTCATTTTACAAGAATTTTCAAAATGCTTTTTTGGTGAAACCATCAGTGTTTTGGTTGCTGACTTGCCCCCAAGCAGCTTTTATTCTGGATGAAATGAGGAGGCTTACATAAAAATAATTTTGAAAATAATATAACATGTATAACACAATACAATCCAAATGTATAATTGAACCAGTAAACACAACAGGAAAAAATATTAAGAAGAACCAAATGTTCTCTAAGCACCTTGAAGACTGGAAAACATCATTTTTGTTCATATTGGTATTGTATCCAAGACCCAGCACACTGCCTTCTGTAAACCAGATGGCCCATGAATCTTGTTTAAATGAATGAATTGATAAATGAATATTAACTAATCATAGTTTCATGCTCTTTAGGTTCTGACAAAATTCTTTGCACATCACTGGGGTTCCATGCTGACCTTCTGCCCAGTACTATACTTGGTTAATGGCAACAAAGTCTCTGAAGTCACCCCAGATCAAGGCTAAGGGGTTATTCTTCAGTCTCCTGCTTTCTCACCCACACAGAGAGGATGTCCCCAAATATCTTCTCCACCCTCTTGATAACTTGTTAACCATCCCCTCGCTTCTCTCTATCCCCTTGCCATGACCTCGTTGTGACCATCAGGAAGGTTCATCCTCACTTCTCCCCTTCTGCCTCTCTCCAATCCATTCTGTAAATGCCACCAGAATGGCCCATCTGAAGAGCAGACATAATCAGGACACTGCCTTTTCTATAACCTTTTATGGCTTCTCAGTGATAAAGTGAATTCAAGCTAAAGCAAACTGCTTGGTATGGGGGGGGGGGCAAGACCCACCTTCCCTCCTCTTCCATTATCACTATTCCACCCTAGATTTCAATCAACTTCTCAAGTTCCTAGGTGAAAGCACTCTCTCCCAGCTAAGTTGAGTTAGATTCTTCCTATCTCCAGTTTAGACTCTAGGCTGGAATTTTCCTCTCCTGACTGCCTGGCTCGCTCAGAATTGCCCTTGAGATCTCCTTTAGACCTCACTCCCACTAGAAAGCTCATCCATGATGCTGGTATATAAGTTACTGCAGCAACTCTTACCTGTCGTAACGCCTCTTCATGGCCCTTATGTCCCTTATAACTGAACTGCAGGCTTCTTGCACTGCCTGAATATGTCTGATTTACGGCTGTACCTTTATGCCTACTCAAGGTAGGAATTAAATCACATTTAAGGAAAGAGAGAATGAATGAGCAACATGTATGGCGGAGAATAGAGGATATTTATGAAAAGTAGCCTGTTTACCCATTGCCTTATTTCCAATAGAAGCTAAGAATCCTCGTCCCAGGCATACGCAGGACCTTCTTCAAACAACTGCCAGGACCACAGTGCTGGGGAAGTTAGAAAGACTTCCAGGCCACCCTAAGCTAAAGCTGCACTGTCATCTTGCAGATGGGCTCGCTGGAGTCCACCCTCCTGGCAGAGTGCTGGAGAAGCTCTAGGAGAAGAGCACCCAGGACTGCAATTAGCGCTGGAGGAGTAGAGGAGGAGACAGGGGTCAGTGGAAGCAGTCAATAAACAGCGCACCTTCTTCCCCGCCCCCTCAAAGCCCCTATCCAGAGAAAGGCTGAGGAGCGGGCTTAACTGCCGTTCTGATTTTAGGCAGTGCACTTCTGCCATCTACTGGTTTCCTTGCACTTTCCAAAAATCTGTTCGGCAGACATGGATTTCCTGTGGTGAAAACCCAGCAGAGGCAGAATCAAACCAGAAAGCCAAACTTAAAAACAGTGCCCCAGGATCATCAGAATCCAAATCATGAACCACGATGTTATTTCTGTGTCTTTGCCCGTATGCGATCTTTGGAGAAGAGACCATCTTGACCTGTGTTCCACAGAATACAAGGTGGAAGGCTTGTGTCACACGGTAAGTTAATCAAACTGATAATCACACCTGAAGCTAGCTTTTATTTTCACTGGGAAATAAGAAATGATTTTGGTTTATCATGGATTGAATTTTTTTTCCACTTTTCCCAAAGGATTCTAAATGTGTCACAAACATTGCCTAGGAATCATTTTTACCCAACAGGGAACTAGAGAATATGAAAACGCAAAGAAAAAGCCAAGAATGTCTCTGCTACTCTCTGCACCTTAATGCCAAAATAGCCAAAGATGACACTGCTGAAATTTAACGAGGACAACAGTGCAGGGACCAGGACTGACAATGGATTAATACACTTCTGGTGTCCATGTCCCTGAGGGAAGCTGGCTGGTGCTCTTACTGGGGTGTGTGTGGGTGTGTGTGTGCGTGTGCGTACACGTGCATGCTTGCTATGGCGTCCCTGAGGTAATTCATTAAAAAAATCGGTAGTCTCTGTCGGCTCTGGGGTGGTGAACTGGGACAGACCCAGCTGCCTAGGAGTGCATCAACACGTGGAAAAAAAAAATCAGCTAATCCAAATGTTTGACATCAAATATGAACAATCAACTCAGTTACTAATTACAAACTCTGAGCTGTTCTAGCACACAGCCACAGTCTTGTGTCGTGAAGAACTAGCTTTAGGCCGCCGGCCGGAGGGATGACACTTGCTTTGAGTGTACAAACCACACTGATGGAGCAAAGCTAAAGGCTTCCTTCCTTGTCATTCAACTAGGGTAGGATATAAGAATTCTGGACAAATTATCTACGTTTCTGGACAAAAAAAAAAAAAGGATGACTAATGATGCTCAGGTTTAAAAAGCACACACATACTCACAAAACACCTTCTTGGAGAAAATTTCCTTTTCAAAAAGATAAATCGACCATTCATCTTAGTTGGGGGGGGGTCATCTTTAAATAGCCTTACTCCTGTACTGCTTGTCACTAAGCAGCAAAGACAGAAGGAAATGCCAGTGAGAATGTAGAGACTGGGTTAAGGTTTTCAGAAAAATACAAAAGGAACCAAAATGCTGCTGAAATAACAAAGTCCAAAGATGGGAAAGCTTTAGGCTCCTCTGTTACAATAGTAGGTAATTCACAAATGGCTTAAAATATGGTTTTGTTAAAAATGACATTCCCAACTAACAGACTATCAGGTAGGATGTCTGAATTGCTTTTGCAGCAAGGGGGGTGGCTTGCAAAGAACTGGTGATGCTTTTCTGCTGAGATCGGCCACTTCATCCCTCCCCCATGACCTGTTAAGGCTTGGTGCCCAGCCCCCTGGGGTGGCAGGAGTGGCTAACTGGGGTAACCTACTCTGGCAATTTAGGTTTGAATCCCAATTTTACCACCTCTTAGCTGTTTGTCTTTGGGCAAATTACTGACATTCTCTGAGCCTGTTTTCCCTATTTGTAAATGGAAAATAATTATTAGGTTTAGAAAATGCAGTTTTTATAGGCCAAACTATCAAACAGCAGCAGTTTCATTAGTATTACCTACTAAGTAGCTCCTTTCATGGGCCTGGGAACCTGTGGAGAAAGCCAGCTGTGACGCAGACCTCAGGGGTCACTTCTAACCAGCGGAGGGACAAATTGTGGAAAGAGCTTCCTCAGACAAGAAGGTCCCAACAAGACAGGTTCACAATCAATTTATCTGTCAGGATCCCTGTCAGCTGTGTCAAAGGGGCTGTGTAAGTACACACATACATGAATTCTTTAGTACCCTGCACTGGAAGGGTGAAAAAGGATATTAGAGTATGTAAGGAAGCAGGAAGTGCTTTGAGAACACTATATAATGGACAGAGCGCTGGACTTGGTATAAAAATATTAGGTGAAAACCTCTACTCTGCTGTGTGACCTCAATGTGCGCTACAGTCTCTGGATTGTTTCCTCTTCTGTTCACCCAGAATAAGAAACAGGGCCCTAAGTGCCACACGGTAATGATAATAGCTATCGTTCATTCGGTACTTACCCTATGCCAGGCACCTTATGCCAAGTCTCACTTTCACTCCCCACAGCAATGTTTCAAACAAAGTATTATTGCTAAAATTCCCAGCTCGTTAGTGAGGGAACTAGAGCTCAATACAGTAAGTTCAAGACCGCACAGCAATTAAAAGGTAGAACCGAGATTTGAAGCCCAGCAGTTTAATTCTAGAACTCACTGGCCTACACGCTACCCAGATGCTTTTAGTCAGAAAGCCTGAACTCTAGTGTAGATTCTATTACTCATTTGCTTCACTGAACCTTGATTTCCTCTTCAGCTAAAGGAGGGGACTGGACTAGAAACAGATTCTAAATGATTCATCCCAAATACCCACCCTGATCACTTCTGTTAGAAGCTTCCAGAAGCACAGTGCTCAGGAAGGTTGCAAGAGACATCTTGGTTCCGTGGGAAATGGTGCTGTGATGAACCGGTGATGTCTGCCAAGGGCAGGCAGGGGAGACATGGAGGCATTTGTAACATAGCTGCTATCCCTGGGGGAGATAAGGAATCTTCTGACTGCTACATTTCATTATTCTATCCTGCATATTCACTCAGGAGCTGCCGAAAGGGAAAACAAGGGTGGTATGATCAATCAAGGACTACCTGATAGAATGGGGTTGTCTAACAGAGTCTTCTGCCATGCTGAAAAATGTCCAGTACAGTAGCTACTAGGCACATGTGGATATTGAGTACTTGAAATCTGGCTGAGCAGCTCTATTTTTAATCTTATAAAATTTTAATTAATAAAAACATAAACGTAAATAGACACATGTACCTAGCAGCCACTATATTGATCAGTGCAGTTTTAGCATGAAGGTCAGTTGACTGTAGGTAAATGTCATGGGCATGAAAACTGGGGGAGTTTACTCAGGAAGCTCAAAGTCAGGAAAAGGTGAGGTTTAGCCAAAGGGGATCCTGAGCAGGGATTCGGATGCCAAAGCTGATAAGTGATGCCAAGTTTAGAGGCAGGCATGAAGAGCAAGTAATTGAGAGGGGATAGAAAGCAAGAGATTAATAATCTCATTTCCTGGCTGTGCAAATCCTGTGCTAGGGGCTCCCTATTAATCCTGAAACAGCAGGGTCTGGGCCTTGGTCATTTGAATGCTAATTGTCATGCTCTGCTTGGAGCAAAGGTGTTCTAGCTTCCCATGCATTCCCAGCTATTCCTCAGAACATTCCTTAGGATCATACTAATAGCCAATGTCCACCCTCTGGCTTTATGAAACAGTCCCAACTGCTCGGCATCACTGATGCCAGGGGAATGGTTAGCATGCCTAGTTGGCAGGTCAATAGGGAACTCTGTTATCAAAATCCAAATTGAATTAACTTAATCAAAATGAGGAATTAATAGAAAGGTTCTGGAGCATCTCATTCAAGAGTTGAGTATGTAGGCCACAGGAATGGACACTGCTAGCCTTCTGCAGAAAACAGGATTTGGTCAGGACTTCATTCCCAGTCTTTCATTTCCAGCTTTCTCATTCCTCTCTGCATGTTAGCTACCTCTGCTTTCAACATGCCTGCTGAGAACTCCACCCAATAAGGAAAGACAGCTCGCGTCTCTCTCTGTTTCCAAGTTTTCAACTATCAGGGAAGGAACTCTGACCCTTCCTGGGTCCCATGCCGCTCTCTGAATTACAGCGGGGAAGGGTGAGGAGCAGGATCATGTCTGACTATGAGCATTCCTACTAAAAATCAGAATGGGTGCTGTGCCAGGAATAAAGGAAAGGGAAGTTAGAAAAATAAAATAGTAAGTTTCCACCGAAGAAACAGTGGGATGACATAAACACCACATATTCCTTAGCAAAGGCTTCCCCCCCCTCCACTTATAATGCAGAGCAAGCATGATATGGAGCTTTGCCATCTGCAGAACTGGGATGACTTTTAGTCTTCCTTATTAACAAAAAACAAAAACAAAAGAAAAGCAACCCGATGCTTTAATTATTTTGATTGTAGAGGTGAAGGAGAGCCTTGCTTTTAAATGAATATCATGTTCACCATCATCAATTGTGTCAGGAAATTGAAGAGACGCTTTGGTTTTATATTTGATTATCTCAATACCTATTGAATAAAAAGGTATTTTTGCTTCATTAGCAGTATATAGGAATAATGATGGATCGCTCTAAGTATTATTTCCTTCTTTCTGGTTATAATCACTATATTTAATAAGGAAGAGCCACGTTCAATAAAGGATGCATCTGGCTTCAAACGATTAATCAATTTTTATAGAACTCACATGCTGGCCGTTTCTTTGGGAAACCAGACAAGACATCGTGAAAGCACAGCTCCCTGCATGCGCTCCCCAGACCTCCCCACCAGCTTTGCTTTTACTAATCAGCTTCAACGGACTAGCTGGGGCACTTTTACAAAGGTGCATCATTTGGCTCTCACGTCCGGAATTAATGTCGCAGGTCATTAGCTTTGGGAACTGAGGTCTCTTTCATCTGCACGCCAAGTCAACGAAAGGGTTTTCCTCTGCTACTTGAAATGTGACTCTCTTCCTTTCATTCCCTCTTTGACCCTCCTCCATGGTTACTTTAATTAGGATGTCAAATTGTATCATACTGTAGGGAGCTCAACTTTTTGAGACTGTTCTGACCCGACTTTTCTTGTGTCAGGGGGCAATTTTTCTTTGTAATGTCATTTCCAATTCCTCTGGGTGGGAGATGAGCTAGTCTTGCACATTGACCACAGTGAGGCTGTGTGTGACAGCCTGCAGATGCTGTATATCCAGAAGAAAACATGGAATCAGTAGGAGACAAACACAAGTACATGCCAAGATGGGCACAGCTGGCTTGAATGACCGAGGATATCTCTGGGAAAGGGAATAAAAGCCAAAAAAATTCAAAAAAGACCCCCCAAAACCCATAAAAAACAAACACAAACCAAAACCCAAAATCCTGTGAATTCCTGTTGCCAGGACATTTTAGTGACTTAAAAACATGCATGTGTCTTATTTATTGCCGTATCTTCAGAGACTGGGAAAGGGATAGCAAATACCTGGTGTGTCTGCTGCCACTCCTACCTATGCCTTCCTCCAGAGCTGACGTCACTAATCACTCAGGGCACTTTCCTGCTGAGCCCACATGCAAACTCGGATGGCTACGGACAGTAACCACAACTGATCAGAGTTGGCACACAAGATGGAATCCATTTGTAATTCCTGCTCTAGAACACGGAAGCATTTAACGAGTGCTTGTTGAAGGCACAAGTAAATGAAGACATGTTTCTAGAGATCAGAGAACTTCACTGCTCTTCTCTCTTACATTTAGAGTGCTTTTTTCTTTTCCTCAGATGGCTTCCATGGAGTCAGATCCAATATTCTTTAAGTTTATCATATTAACCTCCAATCTTATCTAAGGCAGGAATAAAACGAGGTTATCCTCCTGCTATGTTTACCCTTGCATTCAGACACACCTGGGCAAGCAGTGGGTCTGAGAAGTACATCCTAAAACAGGGTATTTGAGCACGTGAGTTTGGTTCTAAGGCAACTGGCCAGAAGAGAAGGGAGGTAAGATCATGAGGCTTGAATTTGTCACTGTGATCATTTCCCAGCTTGTCCCATGCCAACTTCTACAAGCAAGTGGGCTACAGTGGAGGTCTAGGAAAAACCACTAAAAGCTAAGGCACAATATAGGGAATATAGTCGATGATCCTGTCACAGCCTCGTATGCTGACAGATGGTAATGACAGTTGTGGTGAGCACAACATAGCACACAGAGTTGTTGCATCACTGTGTTATACAACTGAAACTAACATAACGTTGTGTGTCGGCTATACTTCAATACAAAAAAAATGCCAATGAAAGAGCAGACACATCCTACAATATAATGGACACCTAATCCTCAAACACACACGCACACACAAAAAGCTCATTCCACAAGATAATCATGAAATAGTGCAAGGAGCAAACCCTGGGGGCGCTGGGCACCAACGGGGAATGCCGGCAGCAAAGATGAGTGGCGGCTGTTCTGACCTCTTCCATCATTATCCCGAACAGGGACCACTGGCTTAGCTGCTGCTTTGGGATCGACCCTTCCAGAAGGCATGACAACAGGGAGCTGGAATAGGACTTGGGAGGCAAACCGACAGCAGGACCCACAGGGCACACAAGATGACAAGGTGTACCACTCCCAGGTTACACACCAGCTGGGGACTCTCAGAACCACTTGGGAGAAATATTGGGGTAGTGGGCAGAAATTCCTGCCACACCCTTGGAGAGGGATGAGAAGAAATGCTGTTATATTATTGTGACTTACTTTATAAGGACTGAGAAACTCAGGTTGCGGGTATTTTGAAGACTTTACGACCTCCAGGACCTGAACAGAGAAGACTACAAAGGAAACACACACCTCAGAAAGTACGTCAAAAGAGAAACAGTATTTTCTTCACAGTAGCTTGATCATCAAAATGCACGAACTTAGTAGCTGATGTCATGCAGTATTTGGCTTGCTACAAAGGAAACACCGCAGAATTCAGACTCAGCCCTCCAGGAGTGTGTACAAATTAAGAATACCTGTATACACTGTAACAGCCAAATACAAACCTCAAAGTAATGCAGGGATTGTTGGTGCAACGTTTCTATCACATATAGGTCATTTTGCCAAGAGGACTGCGAGCTGCTTTGAAGCACATGAATATATCATCCAATCTTCTTGACAAAAATAAAAGCTCAGAAATTCAAAATGTCAGGAGCCAGGTCTATACGGCTGGAGGGGAATCAGAGCAGTCTAGAAAATTTGATTAACTCAATTTGCCCCAGTTTCTTAGGGAAGCTTCAGAAATAAAAATTACTATTTAATAGTCCAAATCGTCAATGTGGATTGAAAAGGTCTTTCTGACCTTTCTGCACTTGCGTTTGAGGCACAATCTTACCTGAAGGGTCAGAGCTAACGGAAGATGAAAGAGTAGCATTATTGAGCCTCCAAAATACAAAGACCTTTCTGTCACAAAAGAGCAATAAAATCAAGGGTTTGGATGGGAAACTGGGCCCTCCTCAGAGAAGCCCTAATCCTCTGTTTCCTCTGAAGAATTAAGTAACGTGAGCCATGAGCCGTTGTGGCACGAAGCAGTTCTCAACCTTTAACATCCATCAAGATCACCTGGAAAGTTTGTTCTAACACTTTTGCTGGGCTCCACCCCCTGAGTTTCTGATTTAGCAAGTTTGGGCTGGGGACCAAAGCTCCCCACTTCTCACAAATTCCTAGGTGATGCTCATGGTGAGGCCCAGGGGAACACCATTTGGACGCACTTGTGAAATGACTGATTTCCACTGTCTGAATCAGTTACTTTATTTGGGCTCATAAAATGCAGACTTAATAATTTATCCCTTTATTTGTAGAAATTATTCTTGATAGAACTTTCCTTTAGCCATGAGAGCTAGGTGATAACTTCTGGAATATACACCAAACTAGAAAGGCAAGGTAATTGTTGAATTCTCTCCCTTGGATTATTAAATTTCACAGTAATGTTTAGAGCTTGGCCAACTCCAGTGGTGTCCAATGAGTTGTTCTTTCTCTCTCCAAAGTCACCGATGAGGTTAGTCACTCCTCTCCATGGGATAGAAAGGTCAGAAGTGTGACACTAACGGATAACCTCTTTCTAACCACCTCTTCAATTTGATTAGGAAATGCTGGGGCCCCCGGCTGGCTCAATCAGTGAAGCGTGGGACTCTTGATCTCAGGGTCATGAGTCAGAGCCCCACACTGGACATAGAGATTACTTAAAAATAAATAAAACAAAATTTGCGCACACGTGCCCATTGCAAGAATTTTTTAAGAATATTAGGAAATGCAGATGGAGAGGAGTTAAGATGGCAGAGGAGTAACGGACCCCTTTTTCAGCCGGTCCCCTGAGTCAAGTTGGATAGGTACCAGACCAGCCTGAACACCCACGGAATCAGCCTGAGATGCAGGAAGATACATCTGGATCTCTACAAATGAACACCTCCAGTGCTGAGTATTGAGGTACGAAGCGGGGAGCCGTGAAACCGTGCACAGATATCGGAAGATAAATGGAAGGGGGAGGGAGCCGCCACGTTCGGGCACCGGGAAACAGTAGCCACCTGCACGGGGGAGCGGGCGGACTTGCGGACTCGCAGACACTCGCGAGAGAGCTGACTGAGACCATGAGCCAGGAGCGCGTGCCACCAGAATGAAACGGAGCTCCGATGCGCTCACTGGAACCAGACTGAGACCAGGAGCTCCGGGAGCGTGCAGGGGCGACTGGCGGCTGGAGGCTGGCAGTGTTAGAAGCACAAAGGACAGAGACGCGCCGGCCCTGGAAGTGAGGGCTGGGACGCCGGGTGTGGGGCGCGCATTTTACCTTCATGACCATTAACTTTATTTTTAATTTTTTCCGGCTTGATTGAGACATATTACACTGTGTAAGTTTAAGCTGTACAGCGTCATNTGCGCTTGGGTTCCCTGGTCGGTCCTTACAGTTACTGCTTTGTACACATCCTCCTGGCACTCCTGCCTCTTCTCCCTTTGTTATACTCCCTTGGCTAAATCATAACCTATTTGAATGAAATCCTCGTCCTACCCGTTCCCTGTATTTGTTCAGCTGATTGTGGCTGGATAAAAGGCGCATCTGAGATTCTCCATTTTACCTTCATGACCATTCACTTTATTTTTAATTTTTTCCGGCTTGATTGAGACATATTACACTGTGTAAGTTTAAGCTGTACGGCGTCAGGATTTGATGCACGTATATACTGTGAAGTGTTTGCCACACTAAGGTTCGCAAACACATCCTGCCCCTCACAGAATTATCATTGCATTGTTGTTATGGGAAGAACTTTCACACTCTACCCTGGGTTGCACCTGTGAGCACACGACAGTGGTGCTAGCTGTACTTGCACCCTGTACATCAGATCCCCAGAACTTACCAAAACCAGAAGTTGATCACTTTTGACCAGCATCTCCCCTTCTGCCCCACCCCTCGGCCGCTGGCAACTACCACTTTAGTGTCCTACGTGGTCAGTGCTTTTCGATTCCACATATGAAGGCACAAAGCAGTGCTCGTCTTTCTCTGTCTGACTTGTCCCACTCAGCATAATGCTGTCAGGTTCACCCACGGTGTCACAAATGGCAGGATTTCCTGTTTCATGGCTGAGTAATGTCCCATTGCATTTTCTTTATCCATGTATCCATCCGACAACACTGAAGTTTTTTCCACGTCTCCTGAGTAACGCTGCCGTGAACAGGGCCATGCAGATATCTCTTTGAAAGAGTGATTTCATCTCTTTTGGATGTGTCCCCCAAAGTGGAGTTGCTGGATCATGTGGTAGCTTTTTCATTTGTTGAAGGACCTGCATACTGTTTTCCCTACTGCCTGAACTGGTTCACATCCCCACCAACAGTGCAGAAGGGTTCCCTTTTCTCCACATATCTACCAACACTTGCTACCACTTGTCTTTCTGATAATAACCATTCTAGTGTGAGGTGATGTCTCATTGTGGTTAAGAATAGCATTTTTAAGTGATCAGTGATGTTGAGTACCTTTCCACGTACCTTTGGCCATTTGTATATTTTCTTTGGAAATATGTCAATTCAAATCCTTTGCGCATTAATTGGATCATTTATTTTTTCCCTGTTTAGTTGTAAGTGCTCCTTATATACTTATCTGTTTATTTATCACTTGCTACCACTTGTCTTTCTGATAATAACCATTCTAGTGTGAGGTGATGTCTCATTGTGGTTAAGAATAGCATTTTTAAGTGATCAGTGATGTTGAGTACCTTTCCACGTACCTTTGGCCATTTGTATATTTTCTTTGGAAATATGTCAATTCAAATCCTTTGCGCATTAATTGGATCATTTATTTTTTCCCTGTTTAGTTGTAAGTGCTCCTTATATACTTATCTGTTTATTTATCACTTGCTACCACTTGTCTTTCTGATAATAACCATTCTAGTGTGAGGTGATGTCTCATTGTGGTTAAGAATAGCATTTTTAAGTGATCAGTGATGTTGAGTACCTTTCCACGTACCTTTGGCCATTTGTATATTTTCTTTGGAAATATGTCAATTCAAATCCTTTGCGCATTAATTGGATCATTTATTTTTTCCCTGTTTAGTTGTAAGTGCTCCTTATATACTTATCTGTTTATTTATCACTTGCTACCACTTGTCTTTCTGATAATAACCATTCTAGTGTGAGGTGATGTCTCATTGTGGTTAAGAATAGCATTTTTAAGTGATCAGTGATGTTGAGTACCTTTCCACGTACCTTTGGCCATTTGTATATTTTCTTTGGAAATATGTCAATTCAAATCCTTTGCGCATTAATTGGATCATTTATTTTTTCCCTGTTTAGTTGTAAGTGCTCCTTATATACTTATCTGTTTATTTATCACTTGCTACCACTTGTCTTTCTGATAATAACCATTCTAGTGTGAGGTGATGTCTCATTGTGGTTAAGAATAGCATTTTTAAGTGATCAGTGATGTTGAGTACCTTTCCACGTACCTTTGGCCATTTGTATATTTTCTTTGGAAATATGTCAATTCAAATCCTTTGCGCATTAATTGGATCATTTATTTTTTCCCTGTTTAGTTGTAAGTGCTCCTTATATACTTATCTGTTTATTTATCACTTGCTACCACTTGTCTTTCTGATAATAACCATTCTAGTGTGAGGTGATGTCTCATTGTGGTTAAGAATAGCATTTTTAAGTGATCAGTGATGTTGAGTACCTTTCCACGTACCTTTGGCCATTTGTATATTTTCTTTGGAAATATGTCAATTCAAATCCTTTGCGCATTAATTGGATCATTTATTTTTTCCCTGTTTAGTTGTAAGTGCTCCTTATATACTTATCTGTTTATTTATCACTTGCTACCACTTGTCTTTCTGATAATAACCATTCTAGTGTGAGGTGATGTCTCATTGTGGTTAAGAATAGCATTTTTAAGTGATCAGTGATGTTGAGTACCTTTCCACGTACCTTTGGCCATTTGTATATTTTCTTTGGAAATATGTCAATTCAAATCCTTTGCGCATTAATTGGATCATTTATTTTTTCCCTGTTTAGTTGTAAGTGCTCCTTATATACTTATCTGTTTATTTATCACTTGCTACCACTTGTCTTTCTGATAATAACCATTCTAGTGTGAGGTGATGTCTCATTGTGGTTAAGAATAGCATTTTTAAGTGATCAGTGATGTTGAGTACCTTTCCACGTACCTTTGGCCATTTGTATATTTTCTTTGGAAATATGTCAATTCAAATCCTTTGCGCATTAATTGGATCATTTATTTTTTCCCTGTTTAGTTGTAAGTGCTCCTTATATACTTATCTGTTTATTTATCACTTGCTACCACTTGTCTTTCTGATAATAACCATTCTAGTGTGAGGTGATGTCTCATTGTGGTTAAGAATAGCATTTTTAAGTGATCAGTGATGTTGAGTACCTTTCCACGTACCTTTGGCCATTTGTATATTTTCTTTGGAAATATGTCAATTCAAATCCTTTGCGCATTAATTGGATCATTTATTTTTTCCCTGTTTAGTTGTAAGTGCTCCTTATATACTTATCTGTTTATTTATCACTTGCTACCACTTGTCTTTCTGATAATAACCATTCTAGTGTGAGGTGATGTCTCATTGTGGTTAAGAATAGCATTTTTAAGTGATCAGTGATGTTGAGTACCTTTCCACGTACCTTTGGCCATTTGTATATTTTCTTTGGAAATATGTCAATTCAAATCCTTTGCGCATTAATTGGATCATTTATTTTTTCCCTGTTTAGTTGTAAGTGCTCCTTATATACTTATCTGTTTATTTATCACTTGCTACCACTTGTCTTTCTGATAATAACCATTCTAGTGTGAGGTGATGTCTCATTGTGGTTAAGAATAGCATTTTTAAGTGATCAGTGATGTTGAGTACCTTTCCACGTACCTTTGGCCATTTGTATATTTTCTTTGGAAATATGTCAATTCAAATCCTTTGCGCATTAATTGGATCATTTATTTTTTCCCTGTTTAGTTGTAAGTGCTCCTTATATACTTATCTGTTTATTTATCACTTGCTACCACTTGTCTTTCTGATAATAACCATTCTAGTGTGAGGTGATGTCTCATTGTGGTTAAGAATAGCATTTTTAAGTGATCAGTGATGTTGAGTACCTTTCCACGTACCTTTGGCCATTTGTATATTTTCTTTGGAAATATGTCAATTCAAATCCTTTGCGCATTAATTGGATCATTTATTTTTTCCCTGTTTAGTTGTAAGTGCTCCTTATATACTTATCTGTTTATTTATCACTTGCTACCACTTGTCTTTCTGATAATAACCATTCTAGTGTGAGGTGATGTCTCATTGTGGTTAAGAATAGCATTTTTAAGTGATCAGTGATGTTGAGTACCTTTCCACGTACCTTTGGCCATTTGTATATTTTCTTTGGAAATATGTCAATTCAAATCCTTTGCGCATTAATTGGATCATTTATTTTTTCCCTGTTTAGTTGTAAGTGCTCCTTATATACTTATCTGTTTATTTATCACTTGCTACCACTTGTCTTTCTGATAATAACCATTCTAGTGTGAGGTGATGTCTCATTGTGGTTAAGAATAGCATTTTTAAGTGATCAGTGATGTTGAGTACCTTTCCACGTACCTTTGGCCATTTGTATATTTTCTTTGGAAATATGTCAATTCAAATCCTTTGCGCATTAATTGGATCATTTATTTTTTCCCTGTTTAGTTGTAAGTGCTCCTTATATACTTATCTGTTTATTTATCACTTGCTACCACTTGTCTTTCTGATAATAACCATTCTAGTGTGAGGTGATGTCTCATTGTGGTTAAGAATAGCATTTTTAAGTGATCAGTGATGTTGAGTACCTTTCCACGTACCTTTGGCCATTTGTATATTTTCTTTGGAAATATGTCAATTCAAATCCTTTGCGCATTAATTGGATCATTTATTTTTTCCCTGTTTAGTTGTAAGTGCTCCTTATATACTTATCTGTTTATTTATCACTTGCTACCACTTGTCTTTCTGATAATAACCATTCTAGTGTGAGGTGATGTCTCATTGTGGTTAAGAATAGCATTTTTAAGTGATCAGTGATGTTGAGTACCTTTCCACGTACCTTTGGCCATTTGTATATTTTCTTTGGAAATATGTCAATTCAAATCCTTTGCGCATTAATTGGATCATTTATTTTTTCCCTGTTTAGTTGTAAGTGCTCCTTATATACTTATCTGTTTATTTATCACTTGCTACCACTTGTCTTTCTGATAATAACCATTCTAGTGTGAGGTGATGTCTCATTGTGGTTAAGAATAGCATTTTTAAGTGATCAGTGATGTTGAGTACCTTTCCACGTACCTTTGGCCATTTGTATATTTTCTTTGGAAATATGTCAATTCAAATCCTTTGCGCATTAATTGGATCATTTATTTTTTCCCTGTTTAGTTGTAAGTGCTCCTTATATACTTATCTGTTTATTTATCACTTGCTACCACTTGTCTTTCTGATAATAACCATTCTAGTGTGAGGTGATGTCTCATTGTGGTTAAGAATAGCATTTTTAAGTGATCAGTGATGTTGAGTACCTTTCCACGTACCTTTGGCCATTTGTATATTTTCTTTGGAAATATGTCAATTCAAATCCTTTGCGCATTAATTGGATCATTTATTTTTTCCCTGTTTAGTTGTAAGTGCTCCTTATATACTTATCTGTTTATTTATCACTTGCTACCACTTGTCTTTCTGATAATAACCATTCTAGTGTGAGGTGATGTCTCATTGTGGTTAAGAATAGCATTTTTAAGTGATCAGTGATGTTGAGTACCTTTCCACGTACCTTTGGCCATTTGTATATTTTCTTTGGAAATATGTCAATTCAAATCCTTTGCGCATTAATTGGATCATTTATTTTTTCCCTGTTTAGTTGTAAGTGCTCCTTATATACTTATCTGTTTATTTATCACTTGCTACCACTTGTCTTTCTGATAATAACCATTCTAGTGTGAGGTGATGTCTCATTGTGGTTAAGAATAGCATTTTTAAGTGATCAGTGATGTTGAGTACCTTTCCACGTACCTTTGGCCATTTGTATATTTTCTTTGGAAATATGTCAATTCAAATCCTTTGCGCATTAATTGGATCATTTATTTTTTCCCTGTTTAGTTGTAAGTGCTCCTTATATACTTATCTGTTTATTTATCACTTGCTACCACTTGTCTTTCTGATAATAACCATTCTAGTGTGAGGTGATGTCTCATTGTGGTTAAGAATAGCATTTTTAAGTGATCAGTGATGTTGAGTACCTTTCCACGTACCTTTGGCCATTTGTATATTTTCTTTGGAAATATGTCAATTCAAATCCTTTGCGCATTAATTGGATCATTTATTTTTTCCCTGTTTAGTTGTAAGTGCTCCTTATATACTTATCTGTTTATTTATCAGATACCCGATTGCAAATACTTTGTCCCATTCCATAGGTTCTGTTTCATTTTATTTCTTTTTCTGTGCTGAAATTTTTATTATTTTATTTATTATTTATTTTTCGTCTTTAATTCAAATTTTAATGTTCATTAAATAATCTTGGATGCAGTGGTTCAAGTTACTTCCTAAAATGCACACTTAGTTACTACTGAATAAATAAAAACTCCACACACACACCCAAAGGCAAAATGTAATGCTTTTAAAAAAATCCACACTCAACATGTTTTATTTCTACAGTTTTTCATTAAATGAGTTTTTATTTATTTTATTTTTTTATTATGTTCAGTTAGCCAACATATAG
>NC_048226.1:82405070-82453976 GCF_002007445.2 Ailuropoda melanoleuca
CGTTACCTTGGAATTAACTTAACCAGAGACGTAAAGGACCTATATGCTAGAAACTATAGATCACTTTTGAAAGATATTGAGGAAGACATAAAAAGATGGAAAAATATTCCATGCTCATGGATTGGAAGAATTAACATAGTTAAAATGTCCATACTACCCAGAGCAATCTACACTTTCAATGCTATCCCGATCAAAATACCGAGGACATTTTTCAAAGAACTGGAACAAATAGTCCTTAAATTTGTATGGAACCAGAAAAGGCCCCGAATCTCCAAGGAACTGTTGAAAAGGAAAAACAAAGCTGGGGGCATCACAATGCCGGATTTCGAGCTGTACTACAAAGCTGTGATCACAAAGACAGCATGGTACTGGCACAAAAACAGACACATCGACCAATGGAACAGAATAGAGAACCCAGAAATGGACCCTCGGCTCTTTGGGCAACTAATCTTTGATAAAGCAGGAAAAAACATCCGGTGGAAAAAAGACAGTCTCTTCAATAAATGGTGCTGGGAAAATTGGACAGCTACATGCAAAAGAATGAAACTTGACCACTCTCTCACACCATACACAAAAATAAACTCCAAATGGATGAAAGACCTCAATGTGAGACAGGAATCCATCAAAATTCTAGAGGAGAACATAGGCAACAACTTCTATGACATCGGCCAGAGCAACCTTTTTCACGACACATCTCCAAAGGCAAGAGAAATAAAAGATAAAATGAACTTATGGGACTTTATCAGGATAAAGAGCTTCTGCACAGCCAAGGAAACAGTCAAAAAAACTAAGAGACAGCCCACGGAATGGGAGAATATATTTGCAAAGGACACCACAGATAAAGGACTGGTATCCAAGATCTACAAAGAACTTCTCAAACTCAATACACGAGAAACAAATAAACAAATCATAAAATGGGCAGAAGATATGAACAGACACTTTTCCAATGAAGACATACAAATGGCTAACAGACACATGAAAAAATGTTCAAAATCATTAGCCATCAGGGAAATTCAAATCAAAACCACACTGAGATACCACCTTACGCCAGTTAGAATGGCAAAGATAGACAAGGCAAGAAACAACAATTGTTGGAGAGGATGTGGAGAAAGGGGATCCCTCCTACATTGTTGGTGGGAATGCAAGTTGGTACAGCCACTCTGGAAAACAGTGTGGAGGTCCCTTAAAAAGTTAAAAATTGAACTACCCTATGACCCAGCCATTGCACTACTGGGTGTTTACCCCAAAGATACAGACGTAGTAAAGAGAAGGGCCATATGCACCCCAATGTTCATAGCTGCATTGTCCACAATAGCCAAATCATGGAAGGAGCCGAGATGCCCTTCAACAGATGACTGGATTAAGAAGCTGTGGTCCATATATACAATGGAATATTACTCAGCTATCAGAAAGAACGAATTCTCAACATTTGCTGCAACATGGACGGCACTGGAGGAGATAATGCTAAGTGAAATAAGTCAAGCAGAGAAAGACAATTATCATATGATTTCTCTCATCTATGGAACATAAGAACTAGGATGATCGGTAGGGGAAGAAAGGGATAAAGAAAAGGGGGGTAATCAGAAGGGGGAATGAAACATGAGAGACTATGGACTATGAGAAACAAACTGAAGACTTCAGAGGGGAGGGGGTGGGGGAATGGGATAGACTGGTGATGGGTAGTAAGGAGGGCACGTATTGCATGGTGCACTGGGTGTTATACGCAACTAATGAAGCATCAAACTTTACATCGGAATCTGGGGATGTACTGTATGGTGATTAACATAATATAATAAAATAAAATTAAAAAAAAAAGATCAACTTCTCTGGAGGGAAAAAATAAAGTAACTCAACTCAGAATAAAAAAAAAAGAGTTTTTATATCTCAACACTGAATATGTTATTCTGGTGTCTTCTGGCCTTCTTCATTTCTGATGAGAAGTCATCTGCTAATCACAGTGTCTGCAGGAGGTAATTATAATTTTTTCTAGTTACTATCAAATACTCTCTTTATCTTTTGCTTTTAGAAGTTTGACTCTGAGGTAATTTAGCACGATTTTCTTTGTATTTTTACTGCTTGTGTTTTGGTGAGCTTACTGAATATGCAAACTTGGAAAAATCTGGGGAACTTTAAAGTCATTAATTCTTTAAATATTTTTCTGCCCCTTTCTCTCCACTCTTGCTGGAATCCAATTTTATGTATATTAGAACACTTGATGTTGTCCCACAGGTTTCTGAAGCTGTTATTTTTCTTTAATTTTTTTCCCCTCTCAGTTCTTTACATAGGATAATTTCTATTTACTTATCTTCAAATTCACTCACTTTTCTGCTATTTCCAAGCCATTCTTAAGCCCAGCTAGTGAATTTTTCATTTTATTCAATTTACTTTTCAGATATAGAATTTCCATTTGGTTCTCTTTATAGGTTTTATTTCTCTGTTGAAATTTCCTACCTATTCAGTCATCAAGACTATATTTTCCTCCAATTCTTTGATTATGTTTTCTTTTAATGATATGAACATATTTAAAACAGGTGATTTAATCTTCACTAAATCCAACCAGGGCCCTCTAAGAGTCAGTTCATGCAGACTGCCTTTTTCCTAAGAATGGGCCACACTGCCCCATTTCCTTGTATGTTTACAAATTTTAGTTGAAAACTGTACCACTTAAGGAATATCTTGCCCTCATAGAACTTTCATTTTGTTGGGATATTAAGTAACACCTACACGGTCGGTGCTTAGTAAGTTCCAGACATTGGTGTAAGAGTGTCAGATATATGCTAACACATTTAATCCTCATAACAGTCATAAAACTTAGGTAAATTATTGTCTTGGTTTAGGTTTTCTAGAAGCAGTCCGTTAAACAAGGACTGAGGCACAAGTGGTCTATTTTAATGGTGATCCCAGGAAACAGAATAGGGAGTTGGAAAGTAAGGTAGAGAGGAAAGAAGACACTGAATATGGGTTATCAAGTCAGATATTGTGATATTTAACTGGAGTTTCATCTCACTGGGAAACAATAGGATATGAGCAGAATAAGCCTCAAAGTCATCCCAAAAAAGGATGTGAGGGAGATAAAGTATTTATCACCAGCCCACATCTACCACTGATTGGGAGCTCCTTCCAAGGACCCCCTGGGTGGGCTGAGCATACTCCCATGACTGGAAAAAAACCGTGTTCGCAGGCGGGGATTCACAGGGATCCGACATTAAGCATTCTTAACCATGTACAGGCAAATGCCAAGAGGGGGATGTGGTTAGACAACTACTTCTGCTATAATTATTTTCTCCATGTTACAGGTAAGAAAACTGAGGCATATAGAGGTTAAATGACTTACCTTGGACTATAAACCTAGTCATGATTTGACCCTTGAAATCTGGCTCCAGGGTGTATAACTCTTAATGATAATAATATGCCCCATCATTGTATAGGAAAGAAGGAAGGAAGGAAGGAAGGAAGGAAGAAAGGAAGGAAGGAAGGAAGAAAGGGAGGGAGGAAGGAAAAAGTCATAGTTCTTCATGAACACATTTTATTTCAACTACTGGATTCAAGCTTCCAGAGAGCAGAAATTTTTTAAAAAGATTTTATTTATTTGACAGAGAGAGACACAGCCAGCAAGAGAGGGAGCACAAGCAGGGGGAGTGGGAGAGGAAGAAGCAGGCTTCCAGCAGAGCAGAGAGCCCAATGCAGGGCTCGATCCCAGGACCCTGGGATCATGCCCTGGGACAAAGGAAGATGCTTATCGACTAAGCCACCCAGGCACCCCAGAAATTACATTTTATTCATCTTTATATGCCTCCTCAGCTGTCTTTCAACCAACCCTACAACACTGAACCTACCCTGAAAGCTACCAAAAAATGCTCTGCACCTAGTAAATCCCAATAAATATTCGTGAGTGGGTGAGCAAGCCCCTGTGTAAGGAGATAACCATATGGCCCTGACGACTAGGATGCTTATTAGAAAAAACTATATTTTTAATTCCTGACACAGTGTAGACTAGCAGGCTTTGGAGTCGGAATCACTCCCAGGAATCATTTACTCTCAGCACTTCCCATTCCACGGTTGATATTCCTAATGGGTGCCTAATAAATCATTTCCTATCTGCAATATTGCATGATTGCACAATTTGCCAAATGTTCACATGTTCCTCATTCTATTTATTTCTTCATGAGTTTCTTCAAACGCATATATACCTCTACTAGTGCACTCTCAATTGCCCTAAATCGTATAGAAGAGAAAAACAAAGGTCAGCGTCTATGAAAATGAAAATAAAAGTATGCTTTATGGGATTCTTTTTCAGCAAATATTCACTCCCCCTCCCTGGGGGTAGAATATATGTCCCTGGACCACCGACATAAAGCCATGTCATTTATTTTGGCCAAAGGAATACAAGCAAAGGTGATGTGCCCATCCCAAAAAGAGGCTTTAAAAACAGCAAGTTTCTTCTAGCCCTGCAGTGTTCCTGCAATTTGCCATGGGAGTAACATACCCAGGTACCTGCTGCCCCTTGGTCCTGGGTTCCGGAAGGAAAGGTACGGAAACTGACATGAATCTGATCTTGAACCTGAAGCAGAGCTGGGCCCTGCTGACCTACAGTCCTGTGAGCAAGAAATTGATTTACATATTCACAAGGAAGAAATATTTATGAGTACTTGTTATGTTTGTTGTTATAAGCCTTTGAGATTTGGGAATTAATTTTTATGTAGTGTTACTGCAACAACAGTTGACTAATACCACAGGTGTGTAGTATTTGAAGTTCTCATGTGTCTTTGATGGCCAGGGTCTCGGTGCTTGCAGAACTCCTTGGTCTCCCCAGATGTTTCCCACTTGAGCAACGGAACTGCATGGCTGGGAATGGAAGCTTTGCTTATTTCAGTCCATGGGCTGAGGACCCTCAGAGGATTCAGAACCGGTGGAAAGCCACAGCATGGTCCAAGATGCAGGCACTCATGCTTACATATAAGTAGATGCATCGTTAACTTCAACAGCAGTAAATTAAACTGATTTTCGGTTGATTATTATATCTCAAATGAAATAAAATTAACTTTCTAATAATTAGCCACAAATTCCTAATGTGTTTATCTTCACCATCCCAGCTCTGCTAAGTTGAAAGCATCAAATCCATCAACCAATAAATCGTTCCTTGGGTTTCACTTCAGGGACCAATTAAAAGCATCAACATGTTTTCTTCCATTACACTGGGAGTTTTACCTCCAGCTGCTGGGATCTGGGCCTCTAAAAGTATGAAGCATGGTTATCCAGGGAAAAGGTACTTCAGACAATTGGAGGAAAACAGAGTCTGTGGAAAGCCAGTTTAGGCAAGTCTAGTAGTTCTGCCCTCCCCACTTTATTCAGAGGACACATGCTTCCTGAACATGTGCTAGATAACACAGCTGGCACTGCAGCAGGAAAGGTGCTGCTCCCACGCCTGGGGGGAGAGCTCCTGGCAGGTAATCCGAGGGCTGGTAATTCATCACTTATGCAGGCATCGCTCCTCTTGAGGGTCTCCTTTTACGTCTCCTGTTCTGTGAAACTTTCCACTCAAGACTTAGATAAATGTTTTCCAGATGGTATCAATCATGGTGTTACCTACTAATAGGAATCAAGGAAAAGTAATTGAATTAATTAGAAAGTCAAAAAGGAAAAGGAGGAGTACTGTGCATGAAAGAAGAAAAAGAAGAAACCTCAGAGTTATCTAATCATCCGGAGTCAAGGTCATTGAGGAAAAAGGGGTCTTGATGAATGTCAAGAAACCTGAGACCTGGCCAACAGCACAGTTGCTCCAAATCACGGGCTTTGGTTTCCAACAGACATAGGCTGGGATTTCAGTTCAGTCTCAAATTGACTATACATAAAGGGCAAGCTACTTGGCCTCCCTGAGCCTGTTTCCTCATATGCTTAAAAACAAGGTAAAATAATGCAACTGAATAATACCATTTTTACAGACAATGGTGTATCGATGTAAAGCACCTAGCCAAGTGTCTGGCCTACCCACAGCCACTCAAAAAGCTGTTCATTCCCATCTGTAGTCAGTTGAATGATTGGCCCCAATTCCTCAGCCTTCCTGAATCCACACCATTGCCATGACCACATCTGGGGCAGAGTGTACTTTCCCACTCTTTCCTTTGGGCTTAACCACATGGCTTGCTTTGACCAATAAAAGTGGGCAGATGTGACAGTGTGCCCATTTGGAGACTAAGCTTTAAAAGAGACCCTACATGTTTCCACTTGCCCTTCCCACTTCCACCTTAACCACAGAAAAACATATTGGCTGGCTTGCTGGCCCAGGAAGGAGAAAAAAGACACAGGGAGCAGGGCTGTGCCAGCCACTCTGCAGAACCAGCAAACCAAACCCAGCCTAGAACTTGTGAAGTCCATCCAACATGAAAACATCTGTGAGATCATAAATAATGGTTGTTTTGCGGTGGATTAATCTAGAATATCTATAACAGCCACATCATCTCCTGTTCCTCCTCTGAGTTCTAACTGCATATCTGCCCAGGACTTACTGAATAAATATCTTGGGCAATGCTGATATTAGAGAAGAGGCCCAGAAAATAGTAATTTTAAATGTATCATACAAACTGCTGCTACACTTCTTCTTACACACTTCTGGTGTTCAAGAAAAGTAACTTTGTTATGATGAGACCTATTTTTTAATATTTTTATTACAAATGCCCTATTCTGCTGAGTAGCAGAGAAATCTCTTGGTCATTTCAGGGTTTCTTCACCCTCCAGTGTCTAAGTTTTGGAGATTTATCACAGGGCATGATGGGGGGGTTGGGGGTAAAGTGTTGGGAAAGACAATGTGGACATCATTGTTTCTGGTTGTCAATCTTTGCAGGTCTCTGCTGAAACGTCTTGGGCTATGTCAGCAAGGATCCAGGCTCTGATTCATTCTTGGTTGACTTTCTTTGGAAGCCTGTGATTATTCTCGGCTGAAGGAAGCTTGGAGCTGTTCTCAGATGTGCAAGAACTGTCGTGAAGCATCTGCATCTTGCTGAGGTGAAGAGGCATATGGTGCATTGGTCTTGGACATTCTGTCTGGAAGCACTGGTTGGACATTTCCACTCCAGGCTCTTATTGACTGTCCAGGTTCTCACAGAAAAAGGAGCATGGGTCCTTTTGCATACGAATTCTATAGGCCTTCTGCCGTCTCTGTCATTCCCTCCTCTCCCTCCTAGATTGAGCATGCACTATGGCAGGATGAAAGGTCCCCTCTGTCAGGAGCCCAGAAAGGTACTCAAAATATTCTCCCTCCAACTTTCATTTCTTCAATTCTGGGGGACATTTTAGTGTCAGATTTGAGGAGATTTGCTGTTTTCCTTTCTTCCATCATATGTGAGACCTATCTATGCTACTGAAACTCAAACACTGAGACAACTTTCCTTTTCTCTCTTTTGTGTGGATAATCACTACCTTGAAACACCAAGTATGCAAAATTCTAACTGTGTCCTGTAAAAAAGTCAAGGGGCAATGCAATTCAAGAAAAACAACCAACTCACATCGGTTGATATTTCAAAACTATTTTCCTTCACAATTGTGTGTACTTGTTTTGTGGAATACAAGATATAATGTACTAAATACTACTTTGTGTTTGCAATCATGATGGATTTCTTATATATTCTACTATTTAATTCAAGGAGATGTTGGGTAAATAAGTGAATTAATAAACCAGAATTTCTATATCAGCTCTTGGTTTTCATTATGTTTTGGGGTTTTTATTTGTTTTGGATATTTGGATGTGCATTCTTTGGCCCAGCTGTACTTATGCCTAGATTAACCAAAGAAGTTGCCAGCTGTGATTTGCAGATGTGTTCTAGTTCCACAGTGCCAGAAAAATTCAATTATGCATACTAAGGTCATCTCTATAAAGAATGACCATATTGACATTTTACGGTGAACAGTGGCCATCAGAATACTTAGCCAAGAGCCGACTGTATCTGCTTATATTATAATGGCCAAAATAACCAGGTGTGAAACCAGTATTTTAGCTGTATTTATAGCCCAATCAAACCAGGCAATGATCCAAGCAAAGGGCTGGCACTCAGTCCAATTCAACCTGAGCAAGGGTGATTTATGCTGTAAAGTGTGAACAAAAATGCGAGCCATCGTATCCTATATTGAGATTTAAAATAGAATAGAACCTCCTGGAGAGGGTAAATATTGAAGTGAGGAAGCTGGCTTCTGAGTATTTACCTCTATTTGCAAGTAGGTATCAAGAGCAAGACAGGATTGTCAAATGCAATAATACTCTATGGGACATTCTCTAGAGAGCTACTTGCAGACTATTATGTTCTGCAAAACATGAATGTCCATAAATTACTTAAGGACTTCTGCTTTTGGCCATGATGGAGTATGAGGGAAAAGATTTACTCTGTTGCTTTAAAAAGCTAAAGACAAAAGACATGGAATAATAGTTCCAAACACTGGACAACAGGCAGTGCAGGAGAGTATTCAGTGAGAAAAGAGAAACTAAAGAGATGAGCCTATGGTTTCCTATCATAATGCCTGGAGATAGTTCTCAGGTTGGTTTGCAGGGAAGGGAATCCATACTGTGTCCAGAAGTCTCCCTGAGGTGACAAGGCAGAGTTGAGAATTTTTGAGCCCATGGTGGCTCAAAATCATAGAGACAACAACCAGAGATGAGACTGCTTTGCAGAGAGGAGAGAGCTGCACAGATGGAAGATCTGGGGATCGGAAGAGGGTTCCTTTGGAGTCTTCAGTTGATTACTGCTCCGTGCACCCATGTTAGGAAACTCCCTGAGGCCAGACAAGGAATCAGCAGGAAGGATTAGAAGGAATAGCCCCTGGGGCTCACACAAAGCAAAGAACAGTTTGTATTCCTACCTGCCAGAGTTGAAAAACCTTGTAATGAATGGGAGCATCAAACTGAGTACTCCAAAGAGTATTGCCTCAATCCTGGGACAAAATTAGTCTCTGACTAATTTCTCTAATCCCACCTTAAATTCAAACCTTGAAAAAAAATCAATCTGTTTCCAAGTAACTTAACGATACTCCAGAACAAAGATCAAGAGTATTCAAATGTATACAAACTATCCAGCAACCAACAAGGTAAAATTGACAATGTCTGGCACACAATAAAAAATTACCAGGGGCACCCGGGTGGCTCAGTCGGTTAAGCGTCTAACTCTAGGTTTTGGCTCAACTCATGATCTCAGGGTCATGAGACAGAACCTTGTGTCTCGCCTCATGCTCGGTGGGGGCATCTGCTTGGGATTCTCTCCCTCTCCCTCTGCCCCACCCCACACGCTCTCGCACACCCATGTGCACACTTGCACTCTCTCTCTCAAACAAACAAAAAAAAATTTTTTTTAATCTTTAAAAAAAAAATTACCAGGCAGGCAAAGAAGCAAGAAAATATGACCCATCATGAGGAGAAAAATCAATCAACAAAAATGGACTCATGAAAACAGATGCTAAAAATAACAGACAACCGCATGAAAACATCTATTATGCCAATATTGCAGATGTTCAGGAAGGTAGAATAAAGCACGAGAATGTTAAACTTTTCAAAATGAAAAGCAAAATGATTGTAATGAAGAATAGGATTAACAGCAGATAAATGAGGCAGGAAAAATGTTAATAAATACATAGCAATTTAAATGATCCAAAATGAAAGCAAGAAAACTGAAAAAAAAAAAAACAATAAAATAATGTGAGCTGTGGGTCAACTTCAAGATGTCAAACATGCATATAATTGTAGTCCCTGAGCTGGGGGTATTAGAAAAACATCTGAAGCAATATGGCCAAAATATTTCTAAATTTGATGAAAACTATCCTATAGATGGGATTTCAATAAATCCCAAACACAATAGAACTACTTCAAGACACATCATAAGAAAATGACTAAAATCAGTGATTAAGAGAAAACCTTAAAAACAGAATCAACACATTCAAAACAGAAAAAAAGAGAGAAAGAGAGACAGAGAAAGAAAGAAAGAAAGAAAGAAAGAAAGAAAGAAAGAAAAAGAAAGAAAAGAAAGAAAAGAAAAGAAAAGAAAAGAAAAGAAAAGAAAAGAAAGAGAAAGAGAAAGAGAAAGAAAGAAAAAGAAAGAAAGGAAGAAAGATAGATAGATGACTGCAGAGTTCTTGTTGGGAAGAAAGTAAGCCTGCCAATAGTGGGGCGACATCTTCAAAGACCTGAAAAAAGTTTTGACTTAGAGCTCTAGACCCAGTAAAAATATCTTTCAAAACTGAAGGTGAAGTAAAAATTTTGTGAGACAGTACGAAAGCTGAAAGAATTCATTATCAGTAGACCTCCAACATAAGAAATGCTAAAGAAAGTCTTTCATGGAGAAGAAAAATGATACCAGATCGAAGTCTAGATCTACACAAAGATGAGGGAAACCAGATACATAAATACATGGGTAAAGAGAAAACATTCTTTTTTATTTTTTAAATCTCTCTAAAAGATCATTGACAGCTTAAATAAAAAATAATAATGAATTGTCGGCTAGATCACACTCATAGAAGTAAAATGCATATCAACAACAGCACAAAGGTCTTGAGTGGGAAAATGGAAATAAACTATTGTTTCTTATAACATACAGAAAGTGGTATAATATTACATGAACACAGACTGTGATAAGACAAAGTTCTGTCTAACAAACCCTCAAATAGCTACTCTAAGAATAAAACTAAGAGTTTAATAAGCCCACATAAAAGATAACAATGAGATTTTTAAAATGTTATTCAATTATTCCAAAAAGAAGGCAAAAAGAGGAAAATGGTACCAAAAAGAAAAACAAGGGGCGCCTGGGTAGTGCCATCGTTAAGCATCTGCCTGGGGCTCAGGGCTTGACCCCGGTGTTCCGGGGATTGAGTCCCACATCTGGCTCCTCCGCTGGAGCCTGCTTCCTCCTCTCCGACTCCCCCTGCTGTGTTCCCTCTCTCGCTGGCTGTCTCTCTGTCACATAAATAAATAAAATCTTTAAAAAAAAAAAAAAAAAGAAAAAGAGATGGTAAAAATAGAAAACAAAAAGCAAAATGTTATATTTAAACTAACCATATCGATAATCACATTAAATGGAAATCATCTCAACTTATCAATTAAAAGGCAGAGATTGTTAGATTGGATAAAAATACAAGACTCAGCAATATGCTGCCTGCAAGTAATACTCTTTAAATATAATTGCACCAAGAGGTTGAAAGTAAAAAGACATACTAATAAGATTAATTCCACATTTGAAAAAGTAATCAAGTAATTCATATAAAGGGGCTGGAAAAGAAAAAAAATGATAAAATAATTCCAATCAATGTAAAATAGCATTTGACAAAATCTAACATCCACTTAGGATAAGAAATCTCACCAAAGTAGGGTTGCAAGGAACTTCCTCATCCTGAAAAAGGACTTCTACAAAAGACCTACACTCAAATCACACAGAATGGTGAAAGATAAAAGGCTACAATCAAGACCAAAACCAAGAAAGAATATTTGCTCTTAATATTTCTGTTTAACATTGTACTGAATGTTCTAGCCAGTTACATAAGACGAGCAAAAGATATGAAAGTAAAACTGTCTTTATTCACAGATGACACGATCATCCATGTGGAAACTCCTAAGGATTTCACCAAGAATCTACCGGTACTAATAAACGAGGTTACCAAGATTTTAGAATAGAAGGTCAATATACAAAAACCAACTGTATTTCTATACACTAGAAACAATCATAGAGTGAAATTAAAACACAACGTCATCTGCAATGCCACCAGAAAATATGAACTACTTGGAATATATTTGAGAAAAGATGTGTATGACCCATATACTGAATACTACAGAACACTGGAATGGGAAATTAAAGACCTCACTAAATGAAAAGTTGCATCATATTTGTTGATTCGAAAACTCAATATCATTAAAACATCAATTCTCCCCACACTGATTGACAGACTGAAAGTAATCTCAGTCAAAACTGCAGCGGACTTTTTGTGGGCCTGTGTGTAAACGAGCACGGTGTCTCTAACACTTATGTGGAAACACAAACAACCTATATTGGCCAAAACAAGAGAGTCCAGAAGTAGACTCTCTTCTATATAGTTAACTGACTTCTGACAAATGTGTTAAATTAATTTATGGAGAAAGCATAATCTTTTCAACAAAATGATGTTGGGACAATTAGGAAGCCAGATACAAATAAATAAACCTCAACCCTTACCTCCTCCATTATATAAAAATTTCCTCAAAGTGAGCCACTGACCTGATTATAAGAACTAAAAACATACAACTTCCAGAAGAAACCATAGGAGGCAATCTTGCCTTGAATCTGGTAAAGGCTTATCAAACAGGACATCAAAAACACCAACTATGAAAGTAAAACATCGATAAATAGGACTTCATCAAAATTAAATATGTTTGCTCTTCAGGAGTCTGTGTTATGTAAATGAAAAGGCAGGCATGGGCGAAGATATTTGCCAAACATATATCTGCCTAAGGACTTGCAACTCTTTATAGAAACATCCTTGTATCTCAATAATAAGAAGGAAAACAACCCAATAAAAAATAGCAAAAGAATTGAACAGTCATTTAAACAACATAAATAAAAAATATGGATGGCAGAACAGCTCATGAAAATATGCCAGCATCGGTTCTCATTAGGTAAATCTAAATTAAAACCACAATGATACGATACAACACATCCACTTAGAATGGCTCAAACTAAAAGGGCTGACCATACCAAATGTTGATGAGGATACAGAGCAACTGAATCCTCGTACATTGTTGACAGGAACGTAAAAGGGTTAGGAAATATGTGACCACTTCTTTAAAAGTTAAACATATACCTTCCACACGACCCAGCCATTCGACCCCTGGGTATTTACTCAAGAGAATGAGAGCATATGCCCACACAAGAAGTTGTACGCAAATGTGCACTGAAACTTTACTTGTAATTGCAGAGAATGGGAAAGTCCTAAACATTCAAATCAAATTGTGATGTATCTGTGTAATGGCCTCTTACTCGACAATATAAAACAAACTGCTGATACATGCAACATGGGTGAATCTCAAAATAATTATGCTGAATGATAAAATACTGGACAAAAACCAGCACATGCTATTATTCCTTCTACACACAATTCTCTAAAATGCAACCTAATCTCTACTGACAGCAGATCAGTGTTTGCCTGGTTATGGGAAATGGGGAAGAAATGAGTTACAGAGACCCAAGGAACATACTGAAGTGATGGATACGCTCATTCTCTTGACTATGCTGATGGTTTTACAGTCTATACGCACCTCAAACTCATAGTATTTTACAATTTAAAAATATGCTGTTTATTTGGGGCCAAGTATACTCAATAAAGAAAGAAACAATATTCCATGAAAATAAATCGTTTTCTTGGTATATACTACCATGATCACCAAAGCTCACTTTGTACCCAACTGGATGTTCAACGAGAGGGCATCCTGGCTCCCCACCCCCATTCTACTGTGCAGATCTCCGCAGCCAAGTCACTGAGCTCTGGCCAGTCACATCAATGAAATGCGGCAGAAGAAAGGGGGATTATTTCCGGGATGGGTCAAAAAAAAAAAAAAATCCTTCTGAGTAATAACATACTCTTTCCTGAATAATTATGCACTCTTTTATTTAAACCATATTTTGACTAAGTGGCAATTACTCTGAGAACTCTGAGTATGACAGAGCCACGAAACTGAGTAAGCCTGGAATCCCGGATCACAGTCTGAAGCAGCAGAACAGCCTAAGAGATCCATGCGACCAGCTCTACTCTTTCTGAACTATTTCAACACTGAAAAAATAAATGCTCCTGTTTTACTTATTTATTTGACAGGGAAAGAGAGAAAAGGCGACATCTGGCACACAAGCAGGGGGGAGGGGCAGAGGGAGAGGGAGAAGCAGGCTCCCCTCCCCCCGCTAAGCAGAGAACCCTATGTGGGGCCCGATCCCAGGGCTCTGGGATCATGATCTGAGCCGGAGGCAGACACTTAACCAACCAAGCCACCCGGATGCCCCAAATCCTCCTCTGCTAAGGGACTAAGAGTCGGAGTTCTGTTATAGTAGCTGGCATTATCTTAACCATTAGAGAAATTCATTTCTTGATTTGGGGTGGTGCTTTATCCGAAAACACAATGAAACAACAAAAAAACTAGCATATTGGCTTAGCCATCAATGATGATGGGTGGTGAGAAAAAAGATATATAAAAAGATATAATAGATTATACATTTAGAGAATTCTGTTGTGCTCATTCGGTAAAAATTGGGTAAAATTTTCACCCATGGTCCTTTGGAAGGGAGACCCCTCTCTTATTGAGCCATTAACAATCTCTGCCTAGTCTTTACATCACCTGTTCCTCTATGTGGCGTCAAATCCCTCTCTGCTCCTCTCATCAGATGACCTGCGACTGCATTTAGGGCCCACCTGGAGAGTACAGGTGAACTACCTCCCCATCTCAAGAGCCTTAATGCATCTGCAAGGTCATTTTTGTCCCAAATAAAGTCACATTTCCAGGTTTCAGGGATTAGGACTAGTATCTTTGGGAGCCATGATTCGGCCTCCGACATACAGTTTTACAGGAGGCATTTAAAATATGTTCAAATAATTAAAAGAAACTATGTCTAAAGAAGTTTAAAAAAAAAGTATGAGAATTGCCTCACAGAGAATATCAATGAAGAGATAGACACTGTGAAAGAAAACAGACTAGAAATTTTGGAACTGAAGAGTAAAATTGATGAAAAATTCAGCAGAGGGGCTCGAGCACATCTGCACTGGCAAAAGTCTGAGGGAAAGAAAGGTGAAAGAATGAAGAAATACCATCAGCGCGCCAGAGCTGTGTGGGACACTGTCAGAGACACTAACATGCATGTAATGACAGGAGAGAAAGGACCTGCACATATTTCTTACTGGGGGTGATGGTGCAAAAAGTCTGGCAAGTGCTAGCCTAAGAGCGTGCTAGGGGATGTGCTTTTTGGAGGACAGCTCTGTCCTTGGACGACAGATAATTTATTGGCCCAAAGTCCTAGCTGGTGGGATTGAAGCAAAGTTATACATCAGAGCTCAGCCAAACTGCAAATGCCATTTGTCTTCTGTGATGTTTCACATGGAATAAGGAACATCTGAGGCTCCTCCAGGGCCAGGCTTTGCTCAAGTTGCCCCAGGAACCAAAGTTACCAACACCAGCAACTGATGAGAGTCTGCCTCCACCATAAAAGAAGCAGCGGTGTTTGCCTCCCATTCTCTCTCTCAGTCATCACAAAAGCCCTCTGCGATGGGCAGTACTGCTCCGGCTTTACAGACTGAGCTTCAGGACAGTTTCACAGGGGGTCCAGATTCATGCAGTGAGTCAATAGCTGAGCTGAGATCTCAATGGGTTTCCCCTGGTTCCAAGGGATCCAAAGGCAAACCCTCGTCTTTCACTGCTCCCAGATGGCACGTGTGCGTCTATATTCTATATACGAACATATTTTATTTTATTTTTATTTTTTCAAAAAATTTATTTATTTGGGAGGCTGGGTGACTCAGTCAGTTAAGTGTCTGCCTTAACTTAAGGCCCTTAAGGGTCCTGGGATCAAGTCCTGCATGGGGCTCCCTGCTCGGTGGGGAGTCTGCTTCTCCCTCTGCCCCTTCCCCTGCTTGTGCTTTCTCTCTCTCTCTCAAAAAAAAAAAAAAAAAAAAAAAGAGAGAGAGAGAGAGAAAGAAAAAGAAAAACTTATTTGAGAGAGTGTGTGCTCACCTGCAGGGGGAAGGGCAGAGGGAGAGGGAGAAGCAGACTCGTGCTGAGTTGAGAGTCCGATGTAGGCTCAATCCCAGGACCCTGAGATCAGGACCTGAACCAAAACTGAGAGTTGGGCACTTAACCAACTGAGCCACCTGGGTGCCCCATATGAACATATTTTGAATGAAGATAAAAGCTCTCATTTATTTCACACATTTTCCGTTTCTTTTTGAGATATAATTGACGTAACGTATTAGCTTCCGGTGTACAACATACCAGTTCCATATTTCTGTCTACTGCAATGTGATCACCACAATGAGTTACTTAACATTCATCACCATTGATGGCTACCATTTTTTTTTAATTTGCAATTATTTGATCAAAAATCAGGCTCATGGCTTCAAGACCATTCACTTGCAATACAGTAGAACAGACCAGAAAATGTATTGCTGACATCCTCCAAAAAAGGAAAGCATGTGTTTTCTTAAGATTTCTAAATATTCGTTGGTTCCATGGGAACGTCGCCTGTCCCCGAGAGCTACTGGAGATGATGGTCATAAATACCAGAGGACCAGTTACACGGATCTGAAAAACAGAACCTCTTAAAAACAACTCTTCACCATTGGTTTACAATCCTTTCTGTTTTAGGACATTTAACAAAGAAAAATCCTATGGTTCTGCTTTCAGGTTAAAAAAAAAAAAAAGACGAAAAAGAAATTTGAGAAATAGGCCAAGTAAAGTGAACCGTGAAGCAACAGCTCCCCCTACAGCATCTGAGAAGGTTTTTCTCTCTTCTTGGTCAGCTTTCAGGCTTCCTTCCCAATTCAAATATGCTGGTTACCCTCTCAGTTCCCAGGAAGGTCCTCCTACCCGGAAACTACTGTCAGCATTAGGGTTTTAAACTCACTTACACTAAGTGGAACGTGGCCTTAATTTAAAAGCCAAAAGATTCCCCCCAGAGCAGAAGCTCCAACATTACTAAAGGTGAAAACCTAAACTGACCCATGTCAGTGCAAGCCTAGCTCCCAGAATTGGTGAGAGAAGCCCGAGGACTTCAAGGCAAGCCTATTAGGAGAGAGTCTAACTCCACTGACCTGAAGTACACAGAAATCTCAGTACTCACATACCGCTCATTTCGCGACCACCGCTTACTTTCTAACCAGGCCACAAGATGGCGCTACTCTCCAACTGTTCACTTACTGCACCCGCCGGGGGCGGGGGGGCCCAGGGTGCACAGCAGCTCAGCAGGCAAAAAACTTGGTAAAAATAGAGTGGGTCTTTTTTTTTATTATTTTTTGGGGGGCTGAAAGATATATTAAATCAGCCACCTCTGCTTTTAAAGGAAACTTCAGACATGAGGAAACAGCATGTTTGAATTATGAGCTACTTCTTCCTGAATTTTAACATGTGGCACCAGAAGCTTACTATTAAAATAATAATAATACCACAAGCCATTTTTAGGAAAGCCTTTATTCTTTGTTTCTGAGACACTGACCCCTGACTCGATGGAAAAAAAAGAGCAAGCAATAATGCTTTTCCTCTCGAGAAATTTCTCCAAGCTTGCGATGGATTTTATTTTTCTTTTGGGGCTGGCTATGGATTGGTTGGCCGAGTTTCTACAGTGGGTTTTAAGCTGACCTAAAACACACGCTCACATACAAACACACGCATACAAGCACGTGTGTCCACACACGCCTGCTCTTCAAGAACCTGAACCATAACGCGGTGCTCCGTTCCGCAGGGCAGAGCCTGACGAGGCTCCCGCCCGACCCTTCTCTCCGGAAACCTTTTCACAGGCAAAGGCTCCACACTCATCCAAGCCAACTCGTGCTACCTCTACCCCAGCCTCCTGGCTTCTAGAAGCCCATTTGGTTGAAGTTACCAGGCCAGCACTTAGAACTTCCTTGGTAAATGTCACAAAGTAACTTCCAACACACACAGTTCAGAAAAATGTGTAATTCCAATAAAAACCACACTTTGCCAGAAGCAGCTTTTTCCTACATGGAAAAGACTTCAGAAAGGAGTAGATGTTGGATAGTTACGGGTTTATTCTAAGTGGCACACGTTTTCTGTCTTTCAAAACACAGTTCACCAAAGTGGTGACATTTGAGAAAAATAGGTGTTGTTGTTTTTTTTTTTAATTTTCCCTCCCATATCAGATCTGCTTCATATCACCTCTCTTCTCTTAATGCGCCTTGGCAATCTCCCTCTTCCCTCCGCCCAGCCTCCAGCCCACAGGCAGGCAGGCCGCGGTCCAGGAGCTGTGCGTGAAGCATGAGCTCCGCCTACTGACCGCTGGGGAGAAAGACAGGCGCTCCCAAACCCGCCTGAGAAGATCCAAATTAGAAGTAGAATTTCTCTCCCGAATTTAGTCCAAGTTGCAAAAAATTGCTTAAACACACACACACACACAAATGTAAATAGAATTATCTTTAAAACTTCATGTATTTAGAGGGAGCATTTGGTTTAACCTTCTGCAAAAATATTTTCACCAGTGGATTATGTAAATATATGCAATGACAAGATCAGCCTTCAATTCAGTCTTGTGTATGTGCCTCTCAGGGTGTTGAAAGCCCATTCAAAGAACCGGAGATCTCTGCTGACTCTGGTCAGTGGCAGGAAATTTCCTGATCCATTCCGTAACAAGACAGGAAGCATTTGCTTTGTTTTATGGCCACTCTCATGGACTCTGGATTACAGAATGGGTCCCCAACAGAGCCTCAGGAGCCCAGAGGCAGCTGGTGAATGGCAGTCATCTGGAGGGAACCACATAGTTCTATACTGAGCTGCCCCTGGAACTGTTCCTTTCCGTTCTTGCTTTCCTATGGATGGATGGTTCTGTTCTAAATTCTTGTAATTTGTGTGACATCATTCAGAATTATCTCAACATTGTCTTGTTGTACGGGACATTCATTTGACAAATGTTTACGTGTCCAACACTGTTCTCTGATGCTCAGCTATAAAGCTGCCACCCTCACAGCCCAGAAGAAGAAACAGATGAGCGAAGCATTGAATAGGGTGCTAGGAGAGGAGGAGCTTGCTGGATAGACACGTGTGGCACCAGGTGATCTAATAATTTCATTACACAAAGTTATGTGTGCCATGGTTTTGGGTCTTGGATCATACCCTCTTCTCTTGGGAATGCAACCTGGCTATGGGGGCCACCTACCCATTTTGGACTTTCATAAGTATTCTCCCTCTTGTCCATTCTGGGGTTCCAATATATCATGTACAGTTAAATAATACCTATGTAACTTTTTCACCACCAACTCTTCCCCAATGTGTCAAAAACAAGTACTGATCTGCTCCCATTATGATTAGAGGCCATAATATCTTTAGTAACAATAAATCGATGGATTTTCCAACCCTCGGGAAGTCCGGTGCCCTGACATTTCACACAAAGTAAAGCCATGGCATTTATCCATTCAGAGGGAAGCTAACACCACCAAGAATTAAAGATGGCTTTCCTAGGCTTGGCTTTCAAAATAAAATTATTTAAGCCCACAGGCAGCCAGTAGTCTGAAAGCAGAGCTTTTACATTTCAAAAGAAAAATAAAGTTTTGTGGAGTGATGAAAGAGTTTTAGAATTGCAATGAGCCAGATATTGGAGAACTGACACCGTAACAGATCACAGAGCAAGGGAGAGTTTAGAACAGGACCCAAGAAAGAGAAAGGGACGTGTCAGGATGGGGGCGGAGCTGTGGGCATGGCATCAGGTGCACACAGCCCCATTTTCTGCCCTCCTGTCTTTGGGGCTGGAACTCAAAGGCTGGGATAGAAACATGTGGGCGGGTTCCGGTGGGTGGGTGTTTTGTGTTCCACTTCCCTGAACTTGAGAGAGTGTAAAAACAGCTTTTTGGAACAACTTCAAATTCGCAGAGGTGCCACCCTGACTCAAGCCAGGGTAGCAAGGGCTTAGGGAAGTCCTGAGGGCTCCTCACCGATCACAGTGCACACCACCACTGGTCACAGTAAGCACCTGAGGGGGCTGGTGGACCAAAAGGCTGTGAAAATAAAGGCGCAGAAAGCAAGAACCTTATAGCTGGAGACAATGGTGGAATGTCTGACTATAGGCAATGGATACAAGTACAAAATCCAGCAGTGAGGGGAATGAGGGGCACTTGGGGGACACCAGAGGACTCCACTGCCCATGAAGAACCTGGGATCTCTCTCTCTGGAGGCCAGACATGAGCCAGAGAAAGACCCCTGCCCTGAAGGCCATGTGTCCCTGTGCTCACTTGTAAGTACTGAACCCATGTCTAAACCCTGATGATGTCTTCAAAAAGAGGAACTAGAAGGGGAATTCCCTAAAAGGGGTGAACAGTTCTGTTAGGAAGTTCCAACTTTAGGCTGAAAAACAGATATACTTACATATATATGATGCATGCATATGCATATTTGCATACATTATGCATATATGTTTTTATATACATATGTTTACAGTAGCAATATGTATACATATATACATAAGTGCGTATGTGTGTGTATCTTTATAGTGGTTCTGGAGCCAGTTTACGTGGGCTAGTGAGAGCCAACCATAAGCATCTCTTCTCAGCTCCATGTTCAGTAACATCATGTTGGTGGCTTGAAGTTTGCCACAGTGGGATATTTACACTATAGAAACTGGTAATGCTACAAATCAGGAAATCCTCCCACAAAAGCTGATTGTTAAACATTGACCAGCTCACATACGTCATCAGATGTGTGAATGTGTGTGCGTGCATGCATGCACGTGCTTTTTCATCAGAGTGTTCTAAACCAGAAGAGACTAAGTTACCTTGACTAAGCATTCTCTCCCATGTCTCACCCTCGAAACACAGGTGCGCAAGCGTGGCCCCATGCATGCGCATGCGTGCACACACACACACACACACACAGGGAGTCATCGTCAGAAATGAGAATTTCTGAGCAAGATGAGACCTGCTATTCAAAAGAAAAAATTACAGTTTTTGCACATGTGAGACACGAAGAGTAAATTTCAACCACACTATGCTTTACAAGGAGAAACCTATGTTTTGGGTCATTTTTGACAGTCAGCTGCTCCTGTCTCTGTCATCAGAGGGTTGAGGGAGTAAATCTGTCTTTGACTCTCCGCTCCACACGGACTAAGTTATTCTACCTATCAGTTCCCATTTCCTCCTGTGTAAAACAGACACCAAATATCCTTACCTAGTAGGGTGGTTGAGAAGAGGAGAGAAACGCGAGTGCCGGCCAATATTAGGCTTAATAAACGAGTCACTGCTCAAGGATTAGGTACTCAGTTAATAGAACAGACGCTTCCTTTCACGCATCTGCGCAGGGGCTGGAAAGAGCCCACCAGCAGTGGGGGAGTGAGGGAATCACAGTCCACAGCTGACGTACGGTGTCACCCCGCACTTCTTAAAAAGAGCTTACAAGTCTGCGGGAGATTATGTGGCCCAAGTGCTCCCCCAGGGGATGTGGGGGAGTGAGCCTCACTGCGCTGTGGTGGCGGGAAGATCAAATGCGTGCCGCTTCACTCTCCAGGAATAACATCCCAAGGCTGGGCATGGAGCTGGGTATCTGAGGAGCTTTCTTAAATCAAAAGCAAAAAGGCTTGGGAAAGGCCTGCTAGCACACACAGCTCCTTGAATACAAAATATGTATGTGGCAAAGTGACAGAACCACGCCAGCCAGCACCGAGGGGACAGCAGGGGCTGGCACAGTGTAAGGCTGAATCCCTTCACTTGCCTCCCCCAGGAAACAAAAAGGGAGCTGAAAAAAATCAGAGGTGAACAGAGAGCATGAAAGAACTTTTTTATTCCCAATTAAGTGTGGCATGAAAGGAGGTGATCCGTGTGAATGGGAACAAGTCTGCTGGTGGCAGAGAGGCGAGCGCGGGGCAGCGTTTTCAATATTTGCTGTCTGCGCTGGGAGGGAAGATGCTGGATAATTGCCCAAATCTCATAACCTTTAATTACCCACATCCCAGAGGACAAATTAAAGAATGTGCCAAAAACACCTGAAACCAAGGTTACAGGTTCTAGAACTGTCAGACAGCAGTTCCTTAGAAGTGGAAGAATTTTCCTTGATATTTTCACACCCGTGGGTAGGAGAGAGCAAGCAGTGAGGATGTGAGAATCCTCAGAGGTCTGCCACCCCTGCCTGGCCTCTTTTTTCAACATCTCCCTCCTCCCCACCCCCAGCCTACCACCAGCGCCCCCACCACCCCGGGCTTCCAAACAGAAACATCTCAGGCTGCGATGTGAAGGTCATAAGATTAAAGAAGAGGGGTGGGAATGGGGGCTCATGGGAAAGATTCTGAGCAGTCACACTTGCAATCTATTTTAGGGGATCAAAGAGAAGAATAGTGGCAACAACCCCGCCTCTCTACCCTTCCCATTCTTCCTTTGTTACAACTCTTTGAAGATGTGGTGCGGTCCTCCTGGGGCAGGCCTCCCTTCCTTCAGGTTTCCAAACGTGCTCCCAAAGGCAGCCATGCCAGAAATGGATGTATAAAACAAGGGGACTTGCGGGGGTAAGAAGGGACCCGGGACTGACCAGAGAAGAGCCTGCTGGTGCAATGGGGAATGTGGGCACCGCCACGAGGCACAAGATACAGACAGAAGGAAGCCCTGGCTGCCTCAGATCAGCAGAAGCAAGCTGCATGCGTTGCAGGATGCACATCCCTGGCCGAAAGCACCTCCCACCTCTGTGTCTGCTGTGAGAACCAGAAAAGTGCCTTTGTCTGCGTTGGGGAATTCGGAAACACAGGGAAAATTGGTTAGAGTGTTGAAAGGTCCCAAAGCAGGGGTTCCCCTATGAGTCCATGTGCAAACACAGGTCATTGTTGTTACTGGCTCAGTTGTGCAATCCATCCGTCTACACATACATATGTATGGGCACCTGCCTGGCTTCATGACTGCGCTGGGCATGATAAGGTTTCAGGAGGTGGTGCCTGCACTCAAGGCACACAAAGTCCAGTGGGAAAGATGAGTATCATCGACAGCAAGAGCCCACGTACGACAGAATGCTACACGAATAATTCATGGAACCTAGAGTCCAAAAAAAGGTGGTCATTTATTCTCCCCACATTCCTTGAGGATAGGAAGATAATCTTCTCTTTAGTTCCTCAGTACCAAGGAGACCACCGCGCACAAAACAGGAATCCTGTAACTGTAGCTGGAGTCAACTTACTGCTCCCACTTGTTGGGGGATAAAGGACATCAGGAAAGTTTCTGCCACAAATGCCCTTTCTTGGCAGTGCAGGAGACAGCACTCAGAGACAGAAAGGGAGCGAAGGTTCAGCTTGGAAATCTTTGCCCAAGATCTTCCTACTCTATTGTTTATTTGTGTCCTTGGGCAAGATGTTTTAACTCACTCTGTCTCAGTTTTCTCATCTGTAATATAAAGATAAATATAATTTCTATCAGGCTCTACTGTCAGGATAAAATGAGAGAATGCAAGTAAAAGAGCTTTGCAAAATTAAACAGTGGCTGATAAGGAGTTGCAGTGATGATGATTGTAACCTCCAGTAAGTTTCCCACCTCTGGGCTAAGCATTGCTTTCTCTACCTGTAAATTACTTCGGGAAATGGTAGCATGCAATGCTCCCATCACCTCCCTGTGGATGAGGCCGCAGATTTCCTCTGGTTGTTGAAGGGCCTTGATCCAGTGTAGGAAGCCTGGGCATCAAAGGCTTCTAAGTCTTACCTAGGGCTGTCCCATACCATGTTTAGACTTATGGAAAAAGACGTTTTGAAGAAGTGAGTGGGAAGAAAAATTCTTGTAGCACCTGTTGCAAACCTCATTGTTCATATCAAATGGTAGAGAAGGGTCTGAGATGCTACTTGGAATCCACAGTGGCCAGAACCAAATATCAGGCCAGCGACAACCATCTTGGCATATTTCTGGCATGTTCTACCTTAGCCTCTTTTTGGGCTCTTTTGTGGGAATGCCCAAGGAGATCTTGAGTCTGGTCAGAGTGAGAGGGCATTAGAGGAAGAAAAAGGGGGAGCAGTTCTTTCTTCAGTGGACACCCACATGTCCTCTGTAAACCTCAGCCATAGGGTGTTAGATGAAAGGCCATCCCTTCTTACTTCCTCTCTATGCTTTTTTATTCAAGGCAGGGCCAAGACCAACTAAGATACCTAGGGCCAAAGTTTAAAGAGGTGCTCACTCACTTTCAAGGTTGTGCATTTGCACAGTGATGCTTGATTTTAAAAAGAAACATCAAAGGTTGCCTTAAATAAGGAATGAAATACAAAGGGGCAACAATTAGCTTGATGCTAGGTATGAAGGAAAAGAGGGCCAGGGAAGCCACTTTCTCTTGGCAAGGTGTGTACACTATATGTAAGGTTCAGAAACCTGTAACACTGCCTAATAGAGTTACTACCTTCCGTTCCTGCTGCCATCCTGGATTCACTGGCCATCTGTCACTGCAGACTTGTGGGATCCCAGAAGTATTAGGGTCATGGTAATTGTTCCACTTTGCTTTGCTCTAGTCTAGAAGTACCTCAGAGGGTTATCCTGTTAGATGTTCCATCCTCTGTGCTCCCAGAATACTCTCTCCTGTATCTTATTCAGCTTGAACAGTGAGAATCTACCTCCTTTCTTGGCACATTGACAGTGTTTAGTACGTTGTGTGAAAGACGTGATAAATCCTCAAATTCACTTCAAAACACATCTGCGGAGGGCACACTATCATTCTTGCTTTCAGGAGAGGGAAACAGCCTCTTAATCTTGTCTTTTAGATTTCTCATTGGCTCATGTTCTTGGACAAAATTTTTCCATTGAAAATAGAATATACTTAAGATTAGAATGCCTTTTTGTTAAAAAAAAGAAAAAGAAAAAGAAGGGAAAATGTGCAAGCACTAAAGAGCCAACGAAGGTCAAAAAGGAAATTCTGCAATGCTGCACACAGTCTAAGCCAGGAATTATCTGGACAGCATGTGGCTGGCTGATTTTTCTAGACTGGCTAATTTTTCTAGACTGGCTAATTTTTAAGGAATTGGCTGAGGTTAAAACAGCATACAAAAACATTTTTTCCCTCTTGGGAAGAAAATTTTCTTGGATCTTAAGGTGGGGATGCTGGCAAAGCAGCCCTTCCACCACTATTCTCAGAAAGTCAGTGCTGAAACACTTGATAACCTGTTCTTGTCCTGAACCTACCTCTAGAGGAGTTGTTAATGAGGGATCCCTGAATGGGTGGCTTAGGGCAACAGAACTCCCTGAAAGTACATGCAAAATATTGTAAGAAAACATGTGTGCTTCTGTGTATGTGTGGGCATTTTGTGAAGGAAGACCACAGCTTGATCAGCTTCCAAAGTTTAAGAACTACTCTACCACATTTAAGATTTCAAAAAATATCTGTTAAATGAATCACAATTTTATAGTGGGAAGAATATTATCCAGGAGCCCCAAGGTCCGGTGGCTTTGCCAATACCCACATGAGAGACTAAGGACAAAGTCAATTAGATTCTTTGAAGCTCAGCTTTCTTAAGTGTTTTAAGAATTTTTAAGTATCACCATCAGGTGATAGACAAAGGGCCCTGAATTTAAGAAGGATATTGACAACAATGAACAACTTTCACCTGAATCTCTAATGAGGAACTAGTTAGTGGACATTTTAATTCCAGGGTCCAAATGAGCTCTTTTCGTAGACAAAACACAGTGAAGGAAATGTGCATTTTTTGGTATAAATCTTTAAGAATGTTCTATCTACTGTTGCCAATGCTGACACTTGTCTACGGAGCCTTTGAAGTAGTGCAAAACTTTGACAAGACAGACACAGGAGACTCACACTTTCTTCTCTTAGAGATAAAATAAAACGTCTAGGTAAAGAAAGTTAAGGGTCAAAGTTAAGGATCTGCAGCCCAAGAATTTTATACCCCACCCTCTAAAATATACTCAGGCCAAGAATGTGGCAAAATAGTAGGTAGTTAAAACAGACACATGAATACTCCCTCTCTGGATAAAAACAAGGACTGGTCAACTTCAGAAAATTTCTGTGGGATAATGACATCAAATTCTTTTATAGACTAGAAGTGACTAAAACCTGGAAGAATTTGAGATGCTAAACCCTAACCTGTTTAAATTTTAAAATGCATCAGGGCGTCTGGGTGGCTCAGTTGTTAAGCGTCTGCTTTCGGCTCAGGTCATGATCCCGTGGTCCTGGGATCTAGTCCTGCATCGGGCTCCCTGCTCCACTGGAGCCTGCTTCTCCCTCTCCCACTCCCCCTGCTTGTGTTCCCTCTCTTGCTGTGTCTCTCTGTGTCAAATAAATAAAATCTTTAAAATAAAATAAAGTAAAATAAAATAAAATAAATAAAATAAAATGCATCAAACATTAAAAGACAGGAGGATTATAAAGATAAGGAAAAATATGACTTATGGGTTTTGCTCTGTACAGGAAGAAATAAATTTTCCTACTCCCTTTCTCTCATTTTGAGAACATTAGAAGACAATACCCTGCTTGAAAATCTGATCTGGGACAGGGTAAGATTAAAAATAAATAAATACAAATAAAATTTCAAACTTTCTGCTGATTCTTTGTGCTCTTCACGGTGGAAAAAAAGAAGTACATGGTGCTTCTGTTGATGAAAACACCTGACAGGGTCTTTCCAGTTGAGAAAGACAGGCCCCATGGGCAGATCTCCAGCAATGGTTCTCAACTGACTGCACTTCAGAATCACCAGGGAACCTTTAAAAATAGAAATAGAGATGCCTAGCATTCCCCAGGAAATTCTGATCTTGTTGGGTACAGATAATGCCTAGGGAACAGAACTTAGGAAAGTTCCCCTTGGTGATTCTAGTAAGCAGTCAGAATTGAAAACCACTCTTCTAGAAGAAGATTGAGGAGAAAAATCTAAATTCCTCCGCTTAATCAAGTTATGAGAATTCTTAGTTGGAGTTAGTAGCTTGAGAGAGAAGAGTTAGGAATTACGGAATTGGATACAGAAAGAATACAGACAAAGGGATTAAAAAAGGAGAATAAATGGATCTCAAAGACTGGCTCAGACTGGAGCCTCTGTAGGACAGACACATGGTAAGAAGTTCCCTACTATGGATTGCCAAGTATCTTCAAGACTGTTGATATGAAATATTCTACTTGAAGTGTCTACTTGTCCTCTGTTGTAGTGTGATGTTGCTCCATCAACAATACTTAGTTCCTCAGGAGTGAAGGTTAGTGGAGAAAGAACCAAGAAAATAATAAAAAAAATCTCTCCAGTATTAAGGAGGGTACGTGTTGGGATGAGCACTGTGTGTTATACGCAACTAATGACTCACTGAACACGACATCACAAACTAATGATGTACTGTACAGTGGCTCACTGAACGTAATAAAATAAATAAATAAATAAATAAATAAATAAATAAAACAGGCTCTCCAGAAAACTGAGGATTTGGGAGGAAGTGTTAAGTTTACCCTAGATCATGAAATGGGGATTTAAGTATCTTTGTTCAACGATTATGTTGAGTCCTTTGGCTTCTGACCATGATGAAAAACCTGGTACTGGATTACCCATTCCACCATCAATAACAAAACTGGACAAAATTTACTTAAAAAAAACACAACAATATTTTGACACTAGACAAATAATAGCACAGCAAGGTAATTCTCAAAGAAAGGAAAACAAATAAGGTGAACCCCATGTGTAAACTAAACAACTGATCTGGTTTGCACAGGGCTGAGGAAATTTTAAGTTGTGACCAATAAGAGTTCAAGACCTCAATGAACACGAGGGCATTTAGTAGAGAGACCATAATGACCACACATTAAGAATAGTTATGTGGACAGAGTTAAAACTTCTCTAAGACAAGCTCTAACAGAAGTTAAAAACAAGCTTTGAAAGTATCAAGTGGACCTAGAAACAAAGTTAACTGATTCCCAGAACAATATATGACACTCTTTTTAGGAAAAAGCAAAATCTAGGTATTCTAACTAGGTAACAATCACAATACCCAGTATCCAATCAAAAATTACTAGGCATGAGGGCAGCTGAGTGGCTCAGTCAGTTAAGTTAGGATCCCAGGGTCCCGGGATTGAGTCCCACATCAGGCTCCCTGCTCAGCAGGTAGTCTGCTTCTCCCTCTGTCCCTCCCCCTGCTCGTGCTCTCATTCTCTCTCTCTTTCAAATAAATAAAATCTTTAAAAAAAGAAAATTATCAGGCATGTAAAAAAGCAGAAAATCAGGATCCATCATAGAAAAGCCAAAACAATTTTGAAAAAGTGAGACAAAGTAGGACTTACACTTCCTACTCTCAAGGTTCATTGTAAAGATATAATAGTTAAAAACTATGGTAAGGAAATAAGCATAGCAATACCGGTCAAAGGGAAAGAATATTGTTTTGGAGAATGTTCATGAGGTAATTCAATGGAAAAAGAACAGTTTCCAACAAGTTGTGCTGGAACAACTAACAGCAATATGGGACAAAAAGAACTGTAATCCTTATTTAAAACATAAACAAAAAATAACTTAAAATTGATTTAATCTAAATTTTTAAAAACTATATTATTTCCAGAAGAAAATATAGGAGAATGTCTTTCTGACCTTTGGGTAGGCAAGATTTTTGAAAAATTATTACAAAAATTACTCACCATAAAATAAAAAGATGGATAAATTGGAATTTCATCAACATTCTCTTCAAAAAAACACTGTTTGGAAAGTGAAAAGGCAAGCTGAAGGCTGAGAGAGGATATTTACAACATATATGGCAATATTTACCAAAAAGAATTTTCAAAACATGTAAAGAAAATTTATATCTCGGTAATAAGATGAACAAACCAACAAAAACTTGGCAAAAGATGGAATAGACACTTCACAAAAGAAGATATTCAAATGACTATCAAGCACAAGAAAAAATGTTCAACATCATTATTCATCAAGGAATGCAAATGAAATCACAATGATATACCACTAGAATAACTAAAATTTAAAAATACTAACAATACCAGGTCTGGGCAAGGATGTGGGGAAACTTGAACTGTCATACATTATCAGTGGAATCGTTAACTGGTACAACTAGTTTGAAACAGAATTTGGCAATTTCTTCTATAGTTAAACATACACTTACTACATGACTCAGAAGTTCTACTATAAGAAAAATGTAAACACATGTCCACACAAAGGTGTGTACACAAATGTTCACAGAAGCATTATTCATAATAGCCACAAACTGGAAAGGACACACATATGCATCAAGAAGTGGTACATGCACTTGAAACTAACAGGATATTGTATGTCAATTATACTTCAATTAAAACTAAGTAAATAGGGGTGCCTAAGTGGCTCAGTTGGTTGAGTGGTCAGCTCTTGATTTCGGCTCACATCATAATCTCAGGGTCCTGGGATCGAGCCCTACCTGGGTCTCCATGCCCAGAGTGGAGTCTGCTTGAGAATTCTCTCTCTCCCTCTTCCTCTGCCCCTCCCCCTGCTTGCTCTCAATTTCTCTAAATAAATAAATAAATCTGAAAATAAATAAAATAAGTAAAATTTAAAAAGAAGTGATGTACTCATACAACTGTTACTCAGCAATTAAAAGAAACAAACTACTAACATATACAACATGGATGAATCTCAAAAATACCATAGTGAGCCAAGTAGAACAACAGTGTGTGAGCCTATTCTTAACAGAACTAATCCTTAGATACAGAAAACAGTTCAGTGGATTGGGCTTGAGAAGGAAGTTGATTGCAAAAAGGCACGAGGGAAAAATTAAAGGTAATGAAAATATTTTTTATTTTTATTGTGCTGGATAAAACCAAATACATTTCTCAAACCTCATTAAACTGTAAGAGTAAATTTGGATCATTTTATTGTGTATAAATTTTGCCACAATAAAACTGATAAAAACAAACAATTATATGGAGAGAATTTGTCTATAAAGTGAGAAAGTAAAAGGCAATAGACAACCTAGTAGCTAGAGATTCTTAGAAATTCAACCAGTGAGACAATGTGCATCAGGAACAAAGTATTTATTAACCAGTCACTACCCTTGTTTTCTCATTGTAAAATGGGGATCATATAAGTACTTCTTACATAGAATCGCCCTGATAATCAAATTAGTCAATATATGTAAAGTAGTTAGAATAAATCCTGAAATATTAAGAATTCAATAAAGGTTAGCTATAGTTATCACTGTTACTACCAAGAGTCAGAAACTCTACCAGGCGTGGAGAAGGTATAGTGATAAAGCACTGCAGGTGTCCCCACCCTTGGGGAGCTTAGGTTTTATGGGAAGAAAGACCATCAATTCTCAGTCCACGGTGGGGTGCTCTGGGAGACTGGTAGAAAGTCCTCCTTTATCGTCATAGAAGCTCCCCAACATTTGTCACATAAATATTTATTTTCTGCCTTTCTCTTGGAAAAAAAAAATGGGTGGAATTGGCACATTGTGGGCATTGCCTATTATTATTACATAATTTATAATATAATCTGTATGTACATTTCCCAGAGAACAATTTGTATGTATTGAAAAGGAATACGTATTTCTTTATAGCTTTGACATTTTGCTTGCTGTTTTTATGTTGCTCTTAGGAAAAAAGCAAAGGAACTTCCTTCAAAGGAGAAAAAAATTACGATCGGATATTACTATGGCCCATCATGTCAGCCTTGGGAGACATGTTAAAATGGTCAGGATTCTGACTTTCAAGAAATTGCCTGGACATGTCCATTGGGCTTGGGTCGAAGGCACCATGTCTATGTCCATCTTCTAGACCAAAGTGCCTGCTGCAGTAGCTTCCTGTGGCCACAGCAAAAAACTACCGCAAACCCAGTGGCATGAAACACCACATACTTGTTCTCTCACACTTTTGGAGGCCAGAAATCCTAAATCAAAGTGTCCACAGAGCCTCCTTTTCTGGAAGTTCTGGGAAGAGAATCCATTTTACGTTTATTTCCTAACTTCTAGTGGCTTCTGGTAACCCTTGGAACTCTGACTTTTAACTACATCACTCCAATCTCTGTCTCCTTCTTCACATGGCCTTCTCCTCTGTTTCTTCTTTTCTTTTGCTCTTATAAGGACATTTGTCATTGGATTGAAGGCTTACCCGAGTAATCTAGGATGATCTCATCTCAAGATCCTGAGCTTCATTATGTCTGCAAAGACCCTTTTTCCAAATAAGGTACAGGTTCCAGGAATTTGGACATGGACATATCTTTTTGGGAGTCACCATTCAACCTACTACACATCCATCTTCCCACTGTGCTTGGATTTTTGAGATAATCTCCAAGTTCTACAGAGGACACAAATGTAATTCTGGGATTAATGAATATTATTTAGCATTGCCAGAATGAAGGAATAAAGGAAAGAGGGGAATAACTGAATGTACGATTCATGAGGACAGATGTATATGTTATTCACTTTTATTCCACAACACCTATAAAAGTGCCCGGCCAATAGGAGATTTTTTTTTTAAGAGAGAGACCAAGTGGGAGCACAAGGAGGGGTGGGGGAAGAGCAGAGGGAGAAGGAGAGAGGAAAAATTTTAAGCAAGCTCCACACCCAACGTGGAGCCCAATGGGACTCAATCTCATGACCCTGAGATCATGACCTGAGCTGAAATCAAGTCTTGGATGCTTAACTGACTAAACCACCCAGGTACTCCTATGAAATTTTTGGTAAATGTTTGTTAATTCTAAGAATGAATAGATAACTCACAAACTAGTCTTTGTATCTTGGTGTCCTAAAATAATCACATTTGGCTTCACTTAATCAGTAAAATTTTGGTAAGGCCCCCAAGCAAAGAGACCATAGCCAGGAAAACTTCATGCTGAGTCGTGGTAGCATGGGGTAGCAGAAATGCTCCTGGTGACCCAAGTTGGGCCAGGATCAGAGGGAAAATGAATCCAATAGTGGGGGCAACAGCAGAGGCCAGGAGAGAGGAAGAGCTTCATTCTAGGCTCTGAGGGAATGAGTCTCCTTCCTCCAGTTATCACAAACCTATCTCCTTCTCATGATCATTCAGCAGGTCTTCTGACAATAAAGCAACAGTTGAGAATGAGAGATTATGTCCTTTTTGAAGCTTTCAACTACAGGAAACCATAGACTTAAAAAAGCAAAACAATAACAAAAACTAACTCTTCGTGTATTTTCCTGTAAAGAGAAAGTGGAGAGGGGACTCCCAGGAGCATCCGTTCTTCAAATTCTCATCCCCTGGGTTTGCCCAGAGACTATCTGATTAGCAGGCTTTCACCCAAATGTTATGAGCTACAGGGAAACCCAGCGATTGGAGCAAACAGATCAGTCAAGAAATTCTCTGAGTGACACTCTTTATGGCCTTCCAAGAGTCACTTGACCACTCTGTGTCTCAATTATTGGCAAATTGGGGACAGCGGTAACAACACTTGCTTACCCTACAGGGATGGTGTAAGAGCCAATTAACCGTGGGCAATGTCACTGGAGATTGAAGGAAGAGTGCCATTATGTAGTTACAAGGCATTATTACTGTAGCGTGAGTGTCGAATGGAAAGTAGAGGCTTAGCAAGGAAATTCATGGGTCTGCCTTGCAGCAGCTTCCTGATAAATTGCCAATAAAGCCTTCCTAATTTATCTCATTCTGCCTGCGTGGTGACTTGTACCTGACAGTCTCTGCGGATGACAGAGAGGAAGAACGAGGAAGCCAAGTCAGGTACAAAACATTGACAACATGAAATCAGGCACCGCAGAAGTGGTTTCTTCTGAAGCTGAATTTTAACCATCCTTTTACATTCTATCTAGAATATGGATTGAGCAAGGGCCATGGGAGGGGTCCTCCATGAAGGTGGAGAATACGTTCTGAAGATGCATTTCACCTGGAATCAGTAGGCAGTAACCTTTAGGATTTAAACTGGTGTTCATCAGCTTGACTTCAGATCCCCTAGCGAGAAATGGGACACAAAACCGAGCCACAAGACCAGACAGTGGCGGCTGATGGCTCTGTCTGAGTATTTCAATAACGTCTGAAGCCCTTTGGGCAACACCAAAAGGTTGCCTTAAGAGCTGAAATGAAAATACATAAGCAATTACAGAGCTGCCGGAGCAGTAATGTGGGGAGAGGGCCTGGGAAAATTAAAGAATGTCTTCAAATCCAAACCAATATGCCAAACCCCACCTGGGGACTCTGGCCCAAGGCCAGGCCTGATGTGTTTATGACTAGCTCCTTATGGTGGGCAAAAGAGGGGGGAAAAAATGGACTTGCGTAAGAAAATAAAAAGAAGTCTTTAGACACTGAAAAAACCTAGATTACCAGGACAAAAAACATCTGCTCAACAGAAATCTGATTCTGCTGGTCGACCAAGGAGATTTAGGGATTTAAGAGAAAATCCAAAAACCTGGAATACCTCGTAGTGCTAAAAAAATGCAGAAGATTATTGGAGCCTGAGAAACATTTGAGCATGGGAGAGCAGGGCCACGGGGCGTGGGAGGTGGTAATTCTCACCCTTTTCCAAAGCCGTTAATTCCTTCTGCCTTTATAATCCTTATCATCACTGAGCTCTTATGTCAGACACAGTGCTAAGTGGTTTAGATATATTGTCATGCCTAATTGTTGCAACAGCTGTGTAAGTTAGAGACTGAAATTATCCCCATTTTAGACATGAGCAATCTGAGGCTCAGAGAGGTTATGAAATTTTCTCACAACCACAGAGTTAACGACTGGTAAATCTGGGACTCAAACCCTAAGACTTTGACTCCAATGCCCTTGTTTAAGTACTGATATTGTTCTCTCCTGAAACACCTTTCTGGGCAAAAAGCAACTTCTGAGGGAAGTACAATTTAAATTCCTACTCAGGCTTACAGTTCAAATGAAATGGGATAAATGCCCTACAAAATGCTATTAAGAAGATGCTATGGGACTCTGTTGAAACGGATGAGATAAAGACGAGAGAGGAGAGGCAGCATGGATGCAGAGACTGAACTTTTCACTGGCATTTTTAGCATGAAGTAATTGCCACCTCATAAAACCCTCACAGCAGTCCTCTGAAGTAGGTAGCATTTTTACCTATTTTACAAATAGGGAAATTGAAGCAGAGAAATGTGCAATACACGATCCATAGTTACAAATACAAGGGAAGCAGTAGGAACTAGAGCGCCATGTTGGGGTCCTGAGCTTCAAAGACCTCATTCTTTCTGTTCAGTTGCATTGCACAATGGGAAGTGGCATCAAGGTGGGGCTCGTGTCACATCCAGGTTTTCCACAGGAAGAACAGGAAACATATTCCAGATAAAAGAGAGGGTGAGTGGACAGCCAACATACACAGGAAGAAAAACAAAAAGAGACAGTGTGTGAGCTTGAAGATGCAGAGGTGGGAAAGTGCAGTGAATTTCTGCAAAACTCTAAATAGTCTAACTTAGATAAATATGAAAAGTCAGAAGAGTGTGGAAAAGAATGGCTCCCAAAGTCGTGAATTTCACCTTGTTCGAGTTGTACAAACCTTCATTCTGGACAGAGACAGTAACTGCAGGTTAACTAAACTTATTATAGCAATCATTGCATGGTATATCTAAGTTGAACCATTATGCTGTACATCGTAAACTTACATAGTGCTGAATGTTAATTATATCTCAATAAAACTGGAAAAAGTTAAAAAACTAAATATTTTTAAGAGAAGGCGATCAGGGGTGCCTGGGTGTCTCAGGAGGTTAAGTGTCTGCCTTAGGCTCAGGGCGTGATCCCTGCATTATGGGATCGAGTCCCACATCAGGCTCCTCTGCTATGAGCCTGCTTCTTCCTCTCCCACTCCCCCTGCTTGTGTTCCCTCTCTCGCTGGCTGTCTCTATCTGTCGAATAGATAAATAAAATCTTTAAAAAAAAAAAAAAAGAGAGAGAGAGAGAGAAGGTGATCAGTGTGGTGCAACTGCATCAGTATATATTCTGTGTGGGAACTGAAAAGTTGGTGCTGGTCTCCTCTCCTGAATCCATCCCAGGAAGTACCAACAGAAGCAAAAGGAAGATTGAGAAATCTATCAAAACACGAAAAAAGCAGAGAAACACCAAGGATAAGGGAAAACAATGGGTTAAGTCCTTGCATATATTTTGGGTGGAGTTATCAAGGCAGAACATCTGGATAGGGAGCAAACAAACAATTTTCCATGCACGATTTTCTCTCCCCAACATCACCTTGAGATTACTAAACTACAAAGCAGATCAAGACCAACCATGTCCTCCTGGAGTGTATAGCAGGTAACCACAGGTGCTAACAGGTCTGGCTGGCCTTTCTGTGTTCCCTTCCTCCCTTAACATCCCTTCCCCACACCCAGGGCTAAATGACTACAACTAAGGTTAACCATCCTTGATTAAGAGCAGTGCCAAGATCAATATACAAGTAATAATTCATTTCATCAAATACTTTCTCTGCATCAATTAAAACTCTCATATGGATTTTCTCCTTTATTCTATTAATGTGGTGAATTAAATTGACTGGTTTTCAAATGCTACACCAATCTCACAGTTTTATGATTAACCTTACTTGGTGATGACATATAATCCTTTTCATATAAGACTAGATTTGATTTGCAAATATCAAATTTGCATCCATGTTCAAGAGGGGTATTAATCTGTACTTTTTTTGAGAGAAGGAGAGAGAACACATGAGCAGGGGGAGGGAGGGGCAGAGAAGGAGAGAGAGAGAATCTTAAGCAGGCTCCATGCCCAGGGAGGAGCCAGAGGCAGGGCTCAATCTCACCATCCACGATTATGACCTGAGCCGAAACCAAGAGGCAGACACTCAGGTGACTGAGCCACTCAGGGGCCCCTTAATCTGTAGTTTTACTTATTATTTAATGTTTGTTTTGTATTGTAATTTCTTTGCCAGGTTTTGGTATTGGTGTTTTGAAGTTCTCAAAAGAAGTTCGGAAGTGTTCTCTCTATTTTCTGAAATCCACTGCATAAATTTGGTGATAATTCCTCCTTAAATGTTTGATAGCACTTACTAAAGAACCATCCGGGTCAGCAGTTTCCTTTATGTGATGATTGTTGACAACAAATTCAGCCTCTTTAATAAATGCAGAACTGTTGATATTTTCTGTTTAATCTTGCATTAGTTTGGGTAAATTTTATTTTCAAGGAATGTGCGTGTTTCAACTAAATTGTGACCGAGGGTTGTTCATAGCATCCTCTTATTTTTTACTGAGTATCTGCTCAATCAATAGTGGATACTACCTCTATCATTTCTGAAAGCAGATTAGTACATTATGTTCTTGCTCCTTTTCTTCCATCCAATCTAGCGAAGGGTTTATGAATTCATTAATCCTTCCAAAGAACCATCTTTTCACTAAGTTAATTTTCCTTCTTGTTTGCTTGATTTCTACTTCATGGACATTTACTCTAATATATATTAGAAAATCTTCCTTCTTTGTGTTTACTTCGCTTTCTTTTTCTTGTTTCTTAAAGTAAGACTTAATTGTAGACTTTTGGTTTCTAATATGGGCATTTAAGATAATACATTTATTTTTAAACGTTTTGAAAATTTTAATTTGTTGTCCTTTTATTGTCATCCACAATAGGCAGAAGAAGATGGCAGAAAAGATGAACAGATACTTTTCCAATGAAGACATACGAATGGCTAACAGACACATGAAAAAATGTTCAACATCATTAGCCATCAGGGAAATTCAAATCAAAACCACATTGAGATACCACCTTACACCAGTTAGAATGGCAAAAATTGACAAGACAAGAAACAACAAATGTTGGAGAGGATGTGGAGAAAGGGGAACCCTCTTACACTGTTGGTGGGAATGCAAGTTGGTACAGCCACTCTGGAAAACAGTATGGAGGTTCCTCAAAAAAGTTAAAAATAGAGCTACCCTATGATCCAGCCAGTGCACTACTGGGTATTTACCCAAAAGATACAGACGTAGTGAAGAGAAGGGCCATATGCACCCCAATGTTCATTGCAGCATTGTTCACAACAGCCAAACTGTAGAAGGAGCTGAGATGCCCTTCAACAGACGAATGGATAAAGAAGATGTGGTCCATATATACAATGGAATATTACTCAGCCATCAGAAAGAACAATTACCCAACATTTGCATCAACATGGATGGGACTGGAGGAGATTATGCTAAGTGAAATAAGTCAAGCAGAGAAAGACAATTATCATATGGTTTCACTCATTTGTGGAACATAAGGAATAGCAGGGAGATTGGTAAGAGAAGGAAGGGGAAAATGAAGGGGAGGTAAACAGAGGGGGAAATGAACCATGAGAGACTATGGACTCTGGGAAACAAACTGAGGGCTTCAGAGAGGGGGGTGGTGGGGGACTGGGATAGGCCGGTGATGGGTATTAAGGAGGGCATGTACTGCATGGAGCACTGGGTGTTATACGCAAACTATCAATCATGGAACACTACATCAAAAACTAATGATGTACTGTATGGTGAATAACATATCATAATTTTAAAAAATTTAATTCTCTCTGATTTACTGAGCTATAGATTCCTTAGAAGTGTTGTTTTATTTTCAAATATTCAGAGTTCTCCTAGATTACTTTCTGCTTCAATTCAGTAATTAGAGAACATACTATGAATAATTTCAGTAATTTTAAATTTGTTAAAATTATTTTATGGAGCAATACACAGTCTATCTCATCGAATATACCATATACACTTCAAGAGAATGGGCATACTATATGTCTTTAGTGTATTTTACTATAATTATCAATTAGGTCAAGGTAGTTGATAGTGTTTATCAGACTAAGTTTTTACTGGTTTTGTTACTTGTTTATCAATTGCTAAGAGACAGGTGGTCACATTCCCAAATATTATTTGAAATACTCTATCTCTCCCTTTAATTTTGTTAATTTTTGCTTTATCTATCTTAAAGCTCTGTTATGAAGTGAATACACATTTGGAGTTGCCATGTCTTCACAATAAACTGACTATCGTGTTATTATGGAACGCCCTTCTTTATCCCCTTGTCTTGAAGTACTGATTTTATTTGATATTAATATAGTTACTAACCCTCTTTATATTTGCTGTTTGTATATTATTTTTTTCTATCCCTTTATTTTGAATCTCCTTATTTATATATAAATTGTACCTCTGATACAGCATACAGATGAAGAGGAGCGTATTATTGCTCTTTCCCCCCTCTTCTGACAATTTCTGCCTTTTAGTTGTTTAGTTCATAATAGCCAACATTGATGTGATTTGATATAGGTCTACCACCTTCTTATTTGCTTTCTTTTTTTCTCCCTATTTCTATCTCTGTGCTGTTCATTTCTTGATTTCTTTTGGATCATTTGAATATTTTTTTAGGATTCCATTTCAAGCTATCTTTGGCTTTTTGATTATACCTCTGTTATTTTTTAAAGTTGGTACTCTGTGAATTACAATATATATCCCTAACCTTTCACAGCCTTCTTCAGAGTTAATATCATACCTTTCATGTAAAATGTGAAAAACTTACAATCATAGAGACCCATCTATCACCCTGTTGTTCTTTATGCTACAGTTGTCATATGTATTGCGCATATATATTATAAAAGTGGTAAGAAAATGTTATAATTTTTGTTTTTAACAGTCAAATGTATTTTAAAGAAATTAGTAAGAAAAAATATACTTATACAGTATTTATCATTTCTAATGTTGTTTGTTATAAAAGATCTGAGTTTCCTTTCAGGTATCATTTTCCTATAGCCTGAAGAATTTCTAGACTTTTGGTGTTGTGCCTCAGGTCCTGAGGCTCTCTCTTCTTCAGACTCTTTCCTTTGTCATCTCTGTTCTATCAAGCTGACCAAGTACTCTAAAATTTTTCCTTTGCATCATTACACATAGCCGTTTAAAATCTATGTGTTCTAATTCCAGTTGGGCTTAGTGGTTTGTTTATTCTTTTTTTGAGATTGGATCATCTTTTCCTACTTCTTCAAATGTCAAGCAATTTTCTATTTTATCCTGGAAGGTAACTCCATTATATTCCTCTAGAGAATGGGTATTTTGTTTGTTTTGATAGACAATTAACTTGGTTGAATTCAAGTTGCAACTATTTTTGGGGAAAGGGCTCTAACCTCAATCCAGTTCCTTTCCCTGTAGCTGGACTGTTTTAATTCTGCCCCCCCGCCCCCTGCATATGTGGCTTCATGATTAGACAACTGGGTAGAATTTAATTACAAAATTTAGGGCTCTCTCTCGTGCTCCTTCTTTTCCTGGACACTACCCATCACTTTACTTTCCAGCAGCTGTGGTTCCCCTGAATTCTGTCCTCTGGTTCATTAGGCCAGAAAGTCTGTTTTCTATTAAGGTTTTAGGTTTTAGCCAACTTTGGGGCTAACAGCTAATGGGAAATTCATCCCATTCTGTTCTCTTCTTGCAAGTTTTGACTCTCCTTCAGAGTCTGCCTGGTTTTTTCACTGCATCGTACCTCCAGGTATTTCTGTATTTCGTCCAGAGTTGAGAGTTGCTGCTCACGGGAGGTAGGTCCTGTTGGGGCTTATGCCGTCATAGACCAGCTTCATAGCTTTTTGAAAATGTGCTCATCACGACACTACCACATTTTTATTATAGCTACTTATATTTTGCCTTTTCTTTCTGTTACACTGTACTCTTCTTGAGCATAAAGACGATCTCCTTTTAAAGGTATAATCTTTTTACTCTTCAACAAATTTCTTTGGAAACTCCCATTCTCTCTTCTGAGATGGTGTCTCCATCACACAGACCCATTTTCCCACTGGAGATGTGGGTACATGCTGTAAACAGAATCCGTCACAGTCCCTTTGTCTGGGATTTGGCCACTTGAAGACAGTGTATTTCCTTATGTCATTAAAATCTGAATGCCCAGGACACCTGGGTGGCTCAGTGGGTTAAGCGTCTGCCTTTGGCTCAAGTCATGACCCCAGGGTCCTGGGATCAAGTCCCGCATCAGCCTCCTTGCTCAGTGGGGAGTCTGCTTCTCCCTCTGTCTGCTCGCCTGCTCTGCCTGCTCTACTTGCTACTCCCCCTGCTTCTGCTTTCTCTCTCTCTCTGACAAATAAATAGAAATAAAATAAAATAAAATAAAATAAAATAAAATAAAATAAAATAAAATAAAATAAAACAAAATAAAATAATAAAATAAAATAAAATCTGAATGGCTCATGTAAGTCAGAAATTGCCAGGAATCTTCTTTTCTGTCATGGACAGAGAAACTTCCTGAGATAAAAAGCTGTAAAGGGACAGACAAGCTAAGAGAAGGAGAGAGAAAAAGAGAGAGGATTCTGATGGCACAATTTAACCCTAGAATTCTCTCTTGCTTAAAGAGAACTTCATTCCTTTGGCTGCCAAGTTATAAGAGTTATAAATATTTGTGAGAAAACAGTTCAAGTTGGGTGTTGCACACTTACAACATCTATAATACTGAATCTTCTCTATCTGGCACAGCAAGTGCCTACTTAAGATAGATAATAAAAGCTTAGATAATGAACATGTGATGACAGGTAGATATACACTGTTACTGAAAAGGAGCATCCCCTGAGTGAGCATCACACAGGCATCCAGAATGATCAAATGGGTCACTGCTGGGAAATCAAACCAACTTGGGTTCATCTTTCCCTATTGTTCAGAGCTGACCAGAGGCTGATAAGGAACCTGAATCACCTCTTTCACCTCTGCCAACATCTAGGCGTACAGTGAAGCAGACACTCAATTTTGTGGATAGCCTTGCTATGAAATTGTTCACCTTCAATAATAAAAGCAGTGATAAGTATGTTTGTTTATTTTTTATTGCTTGCTCCTAAGTGTACCACTTTGAAAAGAAAGCAATTTGGCAGTGTTTAATGCCCTCTTTCCTAGTATCTTCGCCTTGGCACGTTCTGCTCTCTGTCAGACCCATGAGAAGATGCTTGTTGCTGGGTGATATGTTGTTCACGGTGTGGGAAGCCTCACTGACAGGCTCCGTTTCCAGCAGCACTTACAACAGAGGGAGCACCATAACCAGCTGAGTTTGTGAAAGCTCTTTTCTTACATCTTGCCAAGAATTCAATCTGTTTCTGGTTTCTGCAAGCTAACAAAAGCTGTTGCTATGTTATCACTCTAAAAGATGAAGCCGTGTAGTCATATGTAAGCTTCCCTTTCTATGGCAAAATGTCACCCAGTGACAGGACCAAGAGCTTAGAAACTATATCTGAACAGTGAACATGGCTGTCAGCACTACGTTGACGGTCTTCGGTAGAAGCCGAATACCAGAAGGGGGAATGAAGCATGAGAGACTATGGACTCTGGGAAACAAACTGAGGGCTTCAGAGGGGTGGGGGTGGGGGAATGGGATAGGCTGGTGATGGGTAGTAAGGAGGGCACGTATTGCATGGTGCACTGGGTGTTGTACGCAAGTAATGAATCATGGAACTTTACATCAGAAACTAGGGATGTACTGTATGGTGACTAACATAACATAATAAAAAAATTATTATTAAAAAAAAAAGCCGAATACCAGCTTGGTGGTCCCTAACTCACTGTGTATCCTTCCATTAAAAACAATAGATTTTTGAGAAATTTCAACTGCTTTGATTGATCCAAGACTCAAATCCAATAGCAGAAAGACAATTTTAAGAGGAATAAAATTGGGGTGTAAAATTGCAACTATGGTATGAATATGATGAATATGTGTTTCTAATATATCAAGAACTCAAAAATTCATAAGAACAATCCACCAAGGATCTCGGAAGTAGAGTATCTAAGGGATAGGAAGATAAAAAAAATCTATAAGATAAAAAGAGGTAAATGGAACCTACATGAAAAAATGTTCAACTTAACTAATAATCAAAGTAATATAAATTAGAAGATACAAGTTATTTACCCATTACATTATCTAAGATGTGAAAAAAAGTACTGACAAGATTAGGATGAGAGAAATATTTTTTATCCTCGCAGACGAGCATGCAAACATAGATCCTCTCGGGGGAAAAAAATGGCAAAATTTTGTGTTTTGTATATTCATCCATTAATTTGTATCAGAAAACAAATTCAAGTTGATTAAAAGGATACCTAAATATAAGAAGAAGACTGAAAGAAGAAAAAGAAGTGGGGGAGGAAGAAAAAAGGGAGAAGGGGAGGAAGAGGGAAGAAGACACTATAGGAGATAACACGGAGCTGAAAATAAGATGGAAAATGAAGGCCCTCAAGAGCTCCGCCAAGCTTCTAACTAATCTACCAGTCGACGGACAAGGAGAAACATTGTGAAGAAAACTTCTCCTCCCCATCATAGTTCACTGGATTCTTTTCTTGAAGTTTTGTGTGGGTGCCTCAGCAGAACCCAATGGAAATTATCTTGTTTCCTTTTCAAAACTTCAGAGATGGAGGCGACTGTCTTCCAGAGATGCACACAGTAACAGCTGGAACTTTGCATCTCTTGGTTGGGAGGATGAGAGCATCTCTGTTTGTATAAGGAGATAGCTGCATCCGCTCCAGTGCAAGCTTAATTCAAGCTGTTTTACTGCTGTACTGAAATGTAACTATGTGTAGAAGGGGGTATACAGATTAAAAGCCAGAAGGGGTAGAGTGTGGTGATTATTAAAATGCTGTCTCGGCTTCTCTACTGTTTGCTGATGCTAGAGTTGGAGCTCTGTAAGCCACATGTCTCCTTTGCCAGCTGGATCTCCACTAGATTCTGCTCACAGGGATGCTAGGAGGAAGACTCCGAGCACTTACTCCTTCCTGCTTCATTTCCTGTCCTGGCCCCATCCTCGCGCAATGGCTCTTCAGCAACATTGTGTGCCCGCAGCCCTGCTTCCAGCCTGCGGTTCTCCTGACTCCTAGAATCAGCCTCACTGTCCTTTCTCGGTAACATGAACATGGCCCCACGCAGCGGCCCTCCCCAGAGGTCCGAGTCTCAGAGGGGCCCTTCCTCCAAGCTCTGACCTTTTAATAATTCCAGCTTCTTCCCTTCCTTCTTCATAGCCTTCGGGGTACAGGGGCTACTTCTGTGATACCTCAGTGCCACCTTCTTGATTTGATACCTTATGTTAAATTTTCTTGGTCAAAATAAATAACTCTCCTGACTGCAGCCAGACTGATACAATAGAGATAATAATAATAATACAGTTTTCACAGAAGTGTGTTTGTGTGTGTGTGGGTGGGGTGTGTGTGTGTAATATGATATACATCTCTCAACAATTCTCTATGTAATTTTATGTTATATATCACATATGTAAATATATTTTTATAAATTGTACTTAGAATTGTCTATGGCACATAGTCTATGCTCAATAAATATTGGGGATTTTTATTAATAGCAATACTATAATAATAATAACACTGCTTTAAGAATCAACATCTTGATGTAAAAAGTTCTGGCTGACTTTGCTAACAGAGTACATCCTAACTGCAAACTGCAAGGCCCCAGAAAAGTGAGAAATATTTATGAAGGAGGCAGGTAAGTCTACCTAAATTTTCCGAGGTGAGAAACATCAAAGTCTTTCTTTTTTTACTGAATAAAACCTATATAATCATCCTCTATTGACCATATGGAATATGGACGTTCAGAATCTTGATAGCCCAGGAGATACCAAACAGAGAGAAACTGCCATGCATTGTCCTTTTGCTATACACCAGCTAATTTCCAATGTTATCCCATCCTCCCTTACCACTGCTGTGGTGAGTTAGATATTATTGTTTTCATTTCATGGATGGAGCAACAAAGACTCAGAGAGGTTGAACAGCTTGTCTTGGGTCATGTGTGATAGCAGAGGAAGAACTAGAATGCGAAACAAGATTTGTATCTACAAAAACACAAACATCATCAGAAGGGAAACCTCAGGGTGTGTTCTGTTGGGGGTAGGGAGACTGCAACAAATATAAGGAGTCAAAAGCTATTATCCACACAATATTAAAGACTTCTTACAATCCAATGGGAGAAAACTCCAGGGAGCTCACAAAAGAAAGAAATTTGATCAAAGTCATATCACAAGACTGCTAGGGTCAGGCCTATAATGTGACACTGGGAAGCAGACAAGGGCTCTTCCCTATAAACCACACTTTATTATGGAATTACCATCCATATCTATACTGCTCACCGGAAAGAGTGACCCAAACCCAGTCATGAAATCCACTGGCTTATATAAATTGTGAACTCCATGGGCTTTTGAAAAATTACCTTCATCACCTAGAAGAATGAAATATGTTAACTTACTAAGGATGTTTGTGGCAAGTAGACATGTAATGACTTTTTCATATGAGGAAAGAAAGAAAAGATTAAGTTTGGGGGTGCATGGAATGATGTTACCAAGAGAGATGTAGAAAAGAGGACGATTAATAGTCCTCGTGTGCAAGGAGAAATGCACTCTTTTTCTATAAAAAAAAGGTTACCCCAAAAGGTTTCTAATTATTTTACTAAAGTAAAGAAATTCTGTGCCAGTTAATGTTACATGAGAATATGCTATATAATGCTAATGGCTGCGTCAAGGCCAGCTTTCATGGAAAACTTTTAAAACTATAATATTTGAGTCTTTATCTTAGACTCTATTAAGCACTGTATCGGGACAGACTAAGTTATGCTATAATGACAGATTAAACCCACAATCCCAAAAGCTAAAGAAGCCAAGGTTTATCTCCTGCTTATACAGCTTTCTCTGGGCTTTTCAGTTCTCTAGGCTTCCTTACCCCACTGGCACCATCATGCCAATATGTGCTTCTGTCCAGGAAAGGGCAGACTGGAAGGACCAGCACCAGCAATTAAATACTTCTACCTAGAAGTGAGCACACATTAATTACACTCCTATTCCACTGACTGTGTCACCTGACCACTCTCAGTTTCAAGGACAGGGGAAAATGCAACCTCCTCTGTGCCAAGAAACAGAAAACTGGATAATGGTGAAGAAATACAATGCCTGCTCAGAGCCCTCTACATACATTTCTCATTTAAACTCTCCATGGTCCTGAGATGTAAGCACATCTTATTTCCTTACTTCCAAATAAGAAACTTGAGTCTCAGAGTCATCCCGTAAGTTTCCCAAGTGTCACATGGCTACAAAGGTTGCAGAGCTAAGATTCAAACACAGGTCTGATAACCCCAAAGACATGCTTCTGATCCCCTGACATCCTACCTCCTTGGATGTAGATGGGCATCTGAATGGACATCTACTTTCTGCCATGATTATTCTTTCAGGTAACACTCCCACAAGAATAAAGGTTGAGAAAAGTCTAAGGTAACTTTGAGTCTGTAATTCAGCAAGAGACAGAAACAACCCATTGGGACCACAGTAAAAAAAAAAAAAAAAAAAAAAAAAAAAAAAAAAAAAAAGTTGCAACAACTTCAGCTTTTTAATTTCTTCACATTTTCTCTTGTGTCCCCTGTGTTCTCCATAATAACAGACAGGAAAGCCTTTAAGGGTTAAAGATACTGTGAGCTTATCTTTGGCTGCAGTGGAAAGGATAATGTCTAGGGAGATGACACTCTTTTTTTGGTAAAGTAACAACCCAAAGGGATAGAATGAAAGGTGGTAGCATTAAAGAAGGGAAGAAAGTAGACTGTTTCTGATATGTGCTGCAGGGAAAAGAAAGAGCCCTCCCTTGACTGAGAAACGTATCTGAGGAAGAGCAGAGCTATGCCACTCTGTCTCCATCACCATTAGGATCCGGCTTTGTTTTCTGGGTGTTGAAATGGGAGGGTGAAATTCTCTGCTGCTCTCTCATGGCCTGTGTGACTCATTTGCCAACACACAAGCCGGGGTTTTCAGGATCAATTCCACAAACCGTTATTAGGTACCTATTCCACCCAAGGGGCAGCACTGGCTTTAAAGAATTTATAATCTAGTAAAACAGGTTAGACAGCAGTACAAATAAGGATAAACTACACATTCAAGAGAAATCCAAGCAAAGTGAACAGGCGAAATTGATTTCATCTGGAAATAAAGATCTAGAAGAATTCATAGAAACATTTGTCCTTAAAGTGGGCTTGGAGAGAAGGGCAGGGTTTGTAATGATAGAGATTAAAAAGCAAAAGCATAAAACAGAGTAAAAAGCATTGGAAAATGAATGGATATGAAAAGGCCACAGATGTGAGAAAAAGTTAGTAACCCACTTTGGATAAAGCATCCAATCATAAAAGATTTATAACAAGCAAAGTCTGGAAAGCTATGTTGGGACTAAGTCATAGAGGTCCCTGAGAAGTTTTTCCTGTGAAAATCTAACTGACCCTGGGTTAGCACATTAAGCCCTCAATGTCTGCAGTGACAAATAAAAAGGATATTTGATGTTGCCAAAGACAAGAAGTGAGACTGTAAAGTAAGATTACCTGGGATGGAATTATAACTCTACCCTAGTCACTATATATAACTGTGAAAAAATTATTTCAATTCCCTGCTCTTCATTTTCTCACCTTTAAAATGAGGATAATATTAATTAGGAGTTGTTGATAATTTGGTTAGGCAAAACATGTAAGGAGTTCAAAACAATACCTGGAACAAGGCAATCCATCAATTAATGCTAATATTATTAACTGCTTTTATTCCTTGACACATATTATATTCTTCTTTATTAGGGCTACGGCAATGACTGACACCATATTGATTTCCCTGTAGGAAGGATTGGCACTCAGTACAAATGTTAAGTCCACTAACAACTCCCTGAATTTCAAGTAAATTATCAAGCCATCTCAAATCTGCCAAAAACACAGAAATCATCTCAAGGTTAGAAATGAGCAAAATTGAGCTGTAAAAACTCAATATAAGGACTTGAAACACAATGTTACTCACCAAAGTGTTGTGTCTCAGGGTGTTTTCACTTTTATTTTACAATATCCTAACATAATGATGAACCAAATGTGCCTGTTGACAGACTCTATAGAACTGGTGGCTACCGGAAGCATCTTTAGGGTAGAATAAGGTATAAAAAAAACAAGGTATTAATAAATAAATAAATAAATAAATAAATAAATAAATAAATAAATAAATAAAAATAAGGTATTATCACTGTCACAGGTGTTTTGATTAGGTAAAAGGGCAGTCTGTAGATTTTGTCACTACAACATGTGTGCGTGCACACATACATGCAAACACATACACACATGCACATATGCATGCATATACACACAATGTGCACACATACATGCACATGTGGACACGTGCACACACATATAAGGGCCATATGCACCCCAATGTTCATAGCAGCATTGTCCACAATAGCTAAATCATGGAAGGAACCGAGATGCCCTTCAACAGATGACTGGATTAAGAAGCTGTGGTCCATATATACAATGGAATATTACTCAGCTATCAGAAAGAACGAATTCTCAACATTTGCTGCAACATGGACGGCACTGGAGGAGATAATGCTAAGTGAAATAAGTCAAGCAGAGAAAGACAATTATCATATGATTTCTCTCATCTATGGAACATAAGAACTAGGATGATCGGTAGGGGAAGAAAGGGATAAAGAAAAGGGGGGTAATCAGAAGGGGGAATGAAACATGAGAGACTATGGACTATGAGAAACAAACTGAAGACTTCAGAGGGGAGGGGGTGGGGGAATGGGATAGACTGGTGATGGGTAGTAAGGAGGGCACGTATTGCATGGTGCACTGGGTGTTATACGCAACTAATGAAGCATCGAACTTTACATCGGAATCCGGGGATGTACTGTATGGTGATTAACATAATATAATAAAAAAATCATTAAAAATAAAAAATAAAAAATAAAAAAAGAAATGCAAAAAAAAAAGAAAAAAACAAGGTATTAATAAATAAATAAATAAATAAATAAAAATAAGGCATTTATCACTGTCACAGGTGTTTTGATTAGGTAAAAGGGCAGTCTGTAGATTTTGTCACTACAACATGTGTGCGTGCACACATACATGCAAACACATACACACGTGCACATATGCATGCACATACACACATGTGCACACATACATGCACATGTGGACACGTGCACACACATATACACACAAACACGTGCACACAAATACATGCACACACATATGCACACATGTGTACACACAGTCTCATGCCTCTTTCCATATGAACCAGGAGCTAGGAAGACCATCTTTTTCTCGACTTGTCTCATAACACTTCTCTGTAATCCCAATTTAGGAGAAGTATGAAAAGTTACCTAAATGACTTGAATGTAGAATTCAGACAATACATTCTATTGTTGTTAATTAGAAAAAAAGTTTACTCGATTCTCCCAATTGCAGTACCTTTAGCCAACACTAATTACTTTACTTAAAATGTGACCGCCTGTGCTACTTAATATATTTCAATATAATACAAAGAGCTGAGTCATCATAAAGACTGAAAACTGTCTTAATTTCTTTTTGATTATGCAACCTCACAGGGATTAAGGGGAAAAGGCAGCTCAGGATAGAACAGAATAATAAGGATTGTGGAGATTTTTAAGAGCATTTGAAAGGAATTATTCGGTTAAAGAGAAGGCTGAGAGAGGTAATATAGTAATCATTCCAAGAAATTTTTTCTTTTTATGAGAGAGAAAAGTGACATATATTGAATTTCTAATACATTTTATGTACTGTGCTATGGGCTTTACATATATTCTTTCCTTTTATCATCATAAGAATAAATGAGGAACTGAGGTTTGGAGAAGTTAAATTACTTACCCGAGATTAATCACTTAGAAGCTGGAAGAGACAGAACTCAGTTGATGGGGAAGTTGTTACCAGAGAAAATATATTTGATCAAAAAATAACATGACTTTAAAAAATTGCTTACTCCTTGGCATTTATTGTAATAGCACTTGACATTTGCAAAACCAAATAAAACAGAACAGAAAACTTCTTTTATCATGACATTTAAATTAGTCACAAGTATATCACAAAGTAATATGAAGTCTGGAGAATACCTCTTAAGTATTATTTCGTGATATATGTGGGACAAGAATCCAAAGCCCTAAAATAACACAGGGGAAAAGCTGTTCTTATGGTTGTTCCCAACATGATGCTTAAAGAATTGTTTAAATTGAAATTTCAAGATCACTGTGGTTTGGCTCATTCTCTTTCTTGAATCTTTTCAGTTCTATACTCAGAAGCCAAATACATCACTTCAAACAAAAATAATTTAAAAATCCATTCTCTGAAGACAATTATCATATGATTTCTCTCATCTATGGAACATAAGAACTAGGATGATCGGTAGGGGAAGAAAGGGATAAAGAAAAGGGGGGTGGAAGGAGGTTAAGATGGCGGAGGAGTAGGGGACACCTTTTTCAGCCGGTCCCCTGAGTTGAGCTGGATAGGTACCAGACCAGCAGGAATATCCACGGAATCAGCCTGAGACGCAGGAAGATACATCTGGATCTCTACAAATGAACATCTCCAGCGCTGAGTATCGAGGTACGAAGCGGGGAGCC